>NC_091821.1:254668240-255040740 GCF_038994185.2 Dermacentor albipictus
GGCTGCTGTGGTGTGATGAAAGGTGCCTAGATATGTTTCGTCTAGAGACCTTAGCACGGCGAAGACAGCAACGCTGGCTGTCGTCAGTCTGGCTAAATAGCTGCGCAATGTCGTGGGGGTTGCCAGCGTTGCCTGCTAACGGCACCTTCACTTCGGGAATACGAATGGCGCAGGCCGCGCAGATGTAGGTCACGGGACGGGCTGAGACGGACTACGCCAGGCATGTTTCCTTATTCTTTTATTCTTTCTGTTCGCGTCCGCACTCTGTGCTTTGTGATGGCTGTGCTGTTTCAGCAAGAGCCTTCAAGCAAACAAAGATGTCTCGCAAGCTTAAAGCCCTCTCCTTTAAAGAGAAGTTAGATATTTTATGGAAGGTGGACAAGAATCCACAAAGAAAACGCATGGACTAGACGAAAGAGCTGAACTTCGCACCATTGCCATTGTGCACGATTGTTAGACAATGTGATAAAATAATGAAGAATGTGCTCTGAGACAAAGACAGCTCACTTAAGCTGGAGGAAGCTTTATTAACATGGTTTAAAAAGGTGACTGTTGCCGGCATGAGCATCGAAAGTGAAGTTCTCCGAAGAAGAAAACATATATTTGTGGTGGTGCAGAAGCTGACGAGATCATGCTTTCTTTGGTGCACTGATTTGTTTCAGGCTTCTGGCAGCTGGCTCCACAGCTTCAAAGCAAGGCACGGTCTTGCCTACAAAAGTGTCAGTGATGAAGCAAAAAAACTTATCAGTCAGTCGTGAGCATTTGGATTGCGACTATGCTGCCATTGGTCATCGAGGGATATGAGCCCAGAGACGTGTTTAATGCAGGTGAGGCAGGCCTGTTTTTTGACCCTCAGCCTTGGAAGAGCTTCTGCTTTAAAGGCCAAGTATGTCGGAGCAGGCAGAAAAGCAAGGAGAGGACCCGACCCCCGTTCTGTTCTGCTGCTATGCCGAAGGTTCAGAGAAACTTCAGCTCACTGTAGTAGGCAAGTGCCAGAAGCCCCGATGTTTATGTGGGAAAATTGCCTGCGTTGCATTTATCAGGCGAATAAAAAACCATGGATGATGGCAGCCCTGTTTGAAGAGTTTTTCTCACTCCTCAACCAAAGGATGTCGAGTAAGAACAGGAATATTGTACTGATTCTTGATCAGTGCGCTGCCCACCCTAAGCAAGTAACGCTTCAAGATGTAAAGACCGAGAAGAAAGGGGGTTAACCGAGGGGCCTGATTTTTATTAGTGATATCATAAGAAGCCAACAAACACTGTGACACCAAGGACATAGGGGAAATTACTTGTGCTTAATAAATGAAATAAAGAAACTATAAATTAATGGAAATGAAAGTGGATGAAAAAACAACTTGCTGCAGGTGGGGAACAATTCCACAACCTTCGCCTATTAGTTAATTTAGTAATTTAGTAATAAATAGTAATTTCCCCTATGTTGTCCTAGGTGTTGGGTGTTTGTTGGCTTCTTACGATATGACTTCAAAATGTTGTGGGGATGCGTGACTCCTACGCCTCCCCTGAGATCTAGTTTTCCCGCATAGCTCGTCTCCTGGAGGGCGGCTTCGCCCGCCGCGTGGCCTGGCGCCCGCGGCGGTCGGAGTGGTTGAAGCGCTGTACAAGAGATGGCGCGAGTGTTGCGCTGCTGATGCCGCCAACAGGCGGGGCTTGGGCGCAGGAAAGGAAGGCTTGCGCTCTTGAGCGGCGGACTGGTGAATGCGGCGGACTTCCCGCGCGAGCGCCGATCCATGCTTCTGCGAGACCGTCTCGCGTGACCGCCTTCGAGCGCGCCACCGTTCGCGTGATTGTACGCACGAACGACCAGGCGTTGGGATCCAGCATGGGCGAACATATTCGCTCGCTATCTGGTCGCGGTGAGTCGGACTTCTAGATTTGTCGTGCGCCCATCGGCATGTTTTGTGGATAGCAACTCGGCTAGCAGGCATTGATCTATGAAAGGTGCAATAAATGCCCTTGTGATTGTTTGCACTACTGTGTTGTCATTCCTTTGTCCCAAGAGCACGGAGGAGAACCCCCACATCTGGCGCCCAATGTGGGGCGCCAAATGTGGGGGTTCCACTCTGCGTGTGGCTAGGGCAGTCGCTTTGTGGTACTCCCAACCCGTAGCGCGAGAATCGCGGCTACGCCGGGTTCGAACGAATAAGGCAACCAGCGGCGTCAACGGTAATAACGTTTATTACTATTAGCAATAATGAACACTCGCAGAGGGACGTCCTCTCAGTAATAGTAGTAAATAGGCTTGCCTCGTTGTCTGGGTGGGTCAGACAAACGAGGTCACTCACGGGATGCGGCAGGTGCTTTCGTCCAGGCGGTCCAGGTGTTGGTGTCCTAAGAGAGAGGGTCTCCCCCGGTGACGCGCTTTTATGCCTTTTTACCTTTTTGCGAGGGGAAGTCCTCCTCACCCGCCGGATACGTTTCCCTTTCCCGTGAGCCGCTTGGGGGAAGAGGGGTACGTGCGTCACCAGAGCAACGGAGAAAGGGAGGGCGCGTAGTGCCTCTCTCCCTTGTCTACGCTGGCCCGACCTGTCCGCCACGTGTGAACGGGACGCCGCGGGTACGCGGGAGGAAATGGAGGCGGGTGCTCCCCACAATGTAAAGGTTATTTTTGCCCCCAAATACGATGACCCACCCTACAACTGCTTGACACTGGAGTCCCCTGGAATGTTTCACATCCCCGGGGACTCCAGCGGTGCCTAGGTATGTGCTTTAGAAATGTGCTTTATCCGCAGAAATGTGCTTTATCCAAAGTATGTTATCATGACCATGTTGTTCTGTCACACCTTGGCTCCCTGCGCATGAGCGGAAGTTGTCTTTTCTTTTATATGTTTTTTGAGGCTGTCATTAAACAGTTGGTAGTTTGTTGGCGCTTCAATGTCTTCCTTTCTTCTGTCCCTTTTTAAGAAATGTATATTGTGCCACAAAGTATACCTAGGAAATCTAAGCACCAACTTGCCGAAGAAGTCCTTTTAGATGTGAAACGTCATTTTAAGGGGCTTCTTGTGTGGCACCTACTCGCTAAAATTAGTTGTAATGACAGCAACTTGAAAATAAGTCTTCTGGATGGGCTGCACTTCAATGCCCTGACTTGGGCCTGCATCGCACCGGTTACCATAGCCAACTGTTTCGGGGAGTGCAGCTTCTTCAGAAATTCTGAAGGTAGTGGCCTCAGAACCGGAGGAACTTGAAATTGAGGATTGGGATGATCCTCAATGCCAAGTGCTCCGTGGATGATTTTCTGACCACAGGTGACAGCCTTGTCATCTACAGTGTACACACAATCGAGGTCATTGTATTGAGACCACATCTGATGTTGGTTCCAGCGAGGACAAAGGCGACATTGACAGGACCAATGATGAGGAGCCACCACAGGCAGCTGAAATGCTGCATGTCCTCGATGTTTTGAGGCCTGCCATGAGTATGGAGGAACTCGGCAACGACACGTGCTAGCATTTTACACTCGCATGTGTCATTGACTAGTCCGGTGGCTGACATCAACAAAAAAGCAAAAGCAAAAGGACATTATAGATTTCTTTCTCTGCAAGTAAAGTTTTCGTTTTTTGCTACATTCAACGAAAAGTTTGTCAGTTTTTCTAGCTTTAACTCTCCCATTTTTGTTTTTTGGTGATGTTCGTGATATGAATTTTGGGTGGTACGAATATTTTTCGTGACCCCGTGAGATTTGCGTGATTCAGATTCTGTATCTTTCGCTCTCTTTTCCCATTTTAATCCTTCATTATGTTCTAAATAAATCGTTCAAGTTCTTTTGGGTTAGATTAGGTTACTTAACCTGGTCACCTGGTGTCCTGATGCCCATGGCATGTCAAGATCGAACCGCTGCCATTTAAGCAACGCCACACAGCAAGCCATGAGAAATGAAAATTTGGCGTTGTAATAATGTATGCTATAACTTATTTTAACAGACTAGTCCACACCATCTGTGTCATCAGCGCGAAATTCCAGGATGTTGCCTCGGCTTCCATTGTGCAATCAGCCGCCATAGAAGTGGAGGAAGCGACCATAGCCCTCGCTCTTGTCTCCAAAACCATGTTAGATACAATCATTGGCCTCACGGACTCGTAATCTGCATGCTGGAATCATGTGCAAGGCTGCATCTCTGCCAAGGCCCACAAAATTCAGCATGTATTGCCAACCACCGTATGGACCCCCGGCCACGAGTCCCTCTGTGGTAATCAGTGTATGGTGATTATGCTGAGTAATCGGTGTCTTATGCTTGTAATCAGCGTATGCTCGGGGCATGCTGCACTCAGGATGGAACCCCTACTCCCTCTCCCCCATTACATGATTCTACAACACTACCACCCCTCATGCCTCAACCTGCACCTCACATATCCCTCACAGAAGAGGATGCCTTTGCTTGGTGACAATTACAAACTAAAGCTTTCGTCCACACCTCTGTCACGCCATATATCCCACTCTATATGCTGTTAGGAATGGCCGTACGGGGTGGCAACGTGCCAGCTTTCAGCCCGCTGCACGTGTTCCAAGCCCACCAGACGGGGCGCCCTTCCGAGAACTGCGGATGACCGGCAGCCACGTGGCGCGCGGTCAGCTCAGGAATGTGGTACTCCGCCGCGCCACCCGGGACGGAGCACAGTTCTACGAAGCCCTCGGACGTCGGCTCCGGAGCCTTGGTGTGTGTGGGCTCGAACTTATGTGCCTTTGTGTGTGTGGGCCGTACTGTGGGGCGGCGGCAAGTTTACAATGATTGGACGAACGTTTCCGACCACTCGGGCTCCGTCCACGTCGAACGATGACGTCGAACTATGACGTCGAACGGAGAGCTTATAAGCAGCGTTTGCCGGCTGCTAGAGTGTGCTCGTCGGGAGCTGAGTGCTCGTTGTCATGCTAGAGACGTACTAGTGAGCTGTGTGCTCGTAAGCTATTTGCTGTATGTTAGTCTTGCGGGCTCCATATGGGAGTCGCGCTAGACTGCCAATGTATCTTGCTTAAAATGCTTAATATGTAAATAAATCCTGTTCACCGAGTTCCTCTCTACGACCTTCAACTCCTTCAAATGGTGGCAGCGACGAGATAGTCCGACGACTCCTACATCTGGTTGGCAGCGGTAGGATCGTCCGACGAATCTTGCAATGCCTACAAGTGTCCACATTGCCTGGCATACTCATCACTTTATCACAACCAAAGAATGCTCCTGCACACCCTCACTCCCCCCATCACAAACTCCACACCTGTAACAATGGGAGGATGTGTTGTCTAGCTCGGGCCTATGTGACCAGTGTCAGGTGGTGTCGCAGGCCTGGAAGGCAGCCAAAGCTGCAGGATTCATGTACTGACCCCCCCCCCCCCCTCCCCTCTTCCCTACTGGGCGATAGATGTCCAGGCATCAACAAAGATGTTGACCAACCACCTTTCTTTTTGTTTTTCTTTTATTTCATTCGATATAGTTTACTTATCCTCCCATTTCCAATTCACAACTTGTAAAAGTCTTGATTGTGCTTGAACTGTGTCCTAGAGATTGTGGCAGACTTCAACCCTCCTCTCCTCGTGATCCTCGGTGAGAACTTGAAGCACAAATTGCGTGTGCTGGCAGCTAATTAAAAGTGTTCACCATTTAACTTGTTAATTACCATGAAGCCTCATATTAACAGTCACATCTAGCACAAAGATATCTTCATTATATCAAATATTCATTATAACTTATAAACATGGATGCTGAATCAGCAAAAAAAAGAATGTGATCAGGTCTATGTGAAATACAAGCATGATGCCTCCTACGGGGACAGCAAGGGGTTTCCGGTGGATTTTAGTGATTTTAATGGTGACTTGCTGTGCCAATGTGTCGCATGGGAACAATAAATTATATGTCATTTTCTCCATTGTTAACATGCAACTGTACGATCGGTGTGATCACACTAGATCAGGATGTTAGCTTGTTGTCTGCGATCAAATGAAGCCAGGCTGCTGGCTCAAAAGTGCTCGCGCATTTACTGAAAGTTGTCAACGCATTTTTTTGGACAGGGATCTACTCTGCCAGACTTTACCTCTCTCTGGTTGCCGCAAGATCGGGCATGAGATCAGTTAAATTCATGAAGTCCTCTTATTGTCTTGTTTTCCTGTTGAGGCATATCCTAAATTCACAAGAGCATTCTCCACTAAAACTTCTCACAGAATTAAGCTGAAGCTGATCTTCGAAAGCCAAAATAGTATAATTGCAGTATCTTACCACATTTATCTGTGCTAAAATGCGATGGCTGGTTTCGTTATCAGCTATCATTGCCAAGACTGTTAAATTAGACAATTTTATTTTAGGTGCTGTGTGACTAAGGATTGTCTCTTATGTAGCCTGCGATGTGCTTATTATAAGATTGCTGCTAAGATTAGCGGAAGTTTGTCACACGTTTTGTTTTTTGACAGGCACACAACCATACAGTTTTCTTGAGTGCGGTCACCTATGCAGTTGGATTACGCTATGGACGTAAATATTAGTCTAAGAGAAGGAACATTTGAGACTTGCAAAATATTCTCGTGTGCGCATTTTCGAAGCCTTGAACTATGCTCATAACAATGCATCTAATTCTTTTATTTCATTTTTTTATTGTTGTTATTCATGAATAAACAGTACATATATGCCAATGCAAAATATTTCTTTCTCACTTTACGGTCACCGTGGAAAAATTGTGGTAATATTTTTCAAAATAGGTCCCTCAGAAGAATTGGAATCTGCAATAAAAAAAAAATCGACCCTGGGTGGTCGCATATGGCAAAAAAAATTGACCCTGAAAGGGATAATATTAGACGTGTCAAAGTGGGAAAAAGTATATGGGGAGGGGGGGGGGGGGTTGTTGGAAAACTGGTCAGGTGGTGGTGTGTGTGTGTGTCTGTCTGTGTGTGTGTGTGTAATGGAACTGACGGTGGTTTGCACTCCGGACCACCGTCAGTGCACTCCATTTTTCGAAGAGGCACGGTGTGCGATGAGTCAGCTTCTGTCTTTGCACTGGGGTGAACGCGGTTTAAATCGTGGAGGCCTAAAAGAGGTGCGGTGTAATGCTAACACATTTCTCACATTGCTAAATTGTCACTCAATCTTTTTCTGTCTGTTCTGACTCAACATTATTTTTTATTGTTTGTACTGCAGAGTTCTTTTGTAATTGTTCTGTTGCCACTCCAGCAATAGCCTTGAACAGAGCTGCAGCATTAAAAAAAATAAAAATAAAATTTAAAAAAAGATTTAAGAAATATAATGCTCAGATAGACAAATTCTTGTAGTAATTGTTTTAATAGAATTGACAGTGCATTATTCATTGAGGGAACTATGCCCCACCACGCCCCTTTTTAAAAACATATTGTAGTTAGCCATTCAGTATAGAGGTACAATGTTCTCCTTTAGAGGTGTTTGCCGCTGCATTCTTAACTTTTGTCTGTAGTACTTATCATGGCCTTTTGGTTATACTGCTAAGTAATATGTTATGCTGGGGGTGTAGAACATAGAACAATTCCTATTTAAAATTGAAAGAGGTTTTTGCTGTTCTTGCATAAGAAAGTTTACTTTAACATTGTAGTCTTTGTTGTTCCCCTGCATGTTTCTCTATGTCGCATGATTGTTGTTGAGTAGTGCTTGTGCTCTTCTAGCCCGTTCTTCACGTGTTGTGCGTTGCTAACATTTCATTTTTATTGCAGTGTGTTATGTGCAATGTGGCTCGTCTGAAAAGTGACTCGCCAGTCAGCAATCGGACTCCTGAGCCTGATGACCAGCGTAATAACTCTGCTGGAGTTCCATCCATCTGTACTGGCGGTAGCAACCGTCTCACGGCAACAACTGAGATTGAGGTAAGAAAGCATGGGAAGTTTAAGTGTTTCTTGCTGTCAACGCGCAGTAGCCTTGTATACACCCTTGCAACTTTTTAATAATATTGCAGGAGCATCGATCCTGCAGCGCGTTAGTGATCTTGTAGCGGCAAGGGGCACTCCTGAAGTGATCAGTGCTGCAAAATTCATTCAAACTAAAAATCACCTCTCATGTCTGCGTGTACTATTGCTGATCCTACTGTTCCTCACTGTTACAGCCCCGCTGACATACCGTGCAGTCGATGCTTGTGCAATATTATTAAAAATGGCAAAGGTGTACATTACCCCACACACAACACACGTCATCTGTTGTGTCCTGCAAGGTTGTGCGGACTTGCCTGCTTCTTGTGTGAACCCAGTGTTAGTGTGTCATCAATCAGTTTTGACCTCTGTCGGGTGGGCAGTGTTAGCAATTGCAGCTTCTGAGATCCGAAGCACTGCACTGAACTATGACATTGCAAGGCAGGTAGAAAAGGTAACTCCTTGGCTCCACCGTGTTTGTACAGCAGCACTAAGTGGGTTGAATGGTTCAACTTTGTGGGAAACAGCGGCATTCCATTGCTTTTCTCAGTGCAAGATGCACTGATATGCCCTTGCCCGGAATTGGTCAATGGTGACACTGGCTGATTCTTGGGGTAAGGACCGAGTGAGAGCATCGAGTGACCCTGTACAATGAAGGCTGTGGCTCTAAGCACAAGTGAATACCTCCGCTTCTTACGAGCCAGCTTCCTGCCAGTTCACCAAGTTTAGCCAGCGTGTCTTGAAGCATTTAGTTGGTTTGGTATCAGTGTGTGTGTGTTGTGCTTGCACTCCCACACCGATGTTCCTGCGGGCTTGGCAGCACTAGTAGAAGCTAGACCAGGTAGAGCCCGATTACACTGGTGCCCACTGTGGGGCCATTCCAAGTCGTGAAAAAAATCTCCCGACTGAACTACAAGCTGAGAGACCTGAAATCGGGCTGGCTGAGCTGGCCTGCTCATGTCGGGGAGCTCAAGGGGTATTTCCACTAGGAAGTTACTGCAGAGCCCGAGGCCTGCAAAGTATGAAATCGAGCTATAGTGAATGAGCTAGTGGGGAAAGTACCCCAGGTATTGGAATGACACCCAGAGTCTAAAGAAATGGTAACAGACCACCGACGAGATCCCCAGAGTCACGAAGTCGTTGATTCAGGGAAACATGCGAAAACACATTGCGGAAGCCAGTCCCTGCACAGCTGCAGTAACTCACAAAATTCTATGAGAAAGGCAAGCAGAACAGCTGGCTGCTGTTTCTGCCCCAGAGGTTACCCCAAAATAAAAAGGAAATAAGCACTCAAGCTTACTCAACACCATCCCACCAGCACATTGACAGCCAGCCATCAAGCCTGCCTTAAGTGGGAGACAAAGACCGTCCCACCGCCTATGCCTCATTGACCCTATTTTGTCTGAAGAAGGGCTTTCAGAGCAAGCACATAGCAAAAGAGGATCACCACGCAATGCTTCCCCCTTTGGTGCGGCTGCATCTGCGTGGCATTTCTAAGAGGGGAGAACGGCAGACTAGAGACAGCACCTGAGGTGACTGGGCCATTGAGCTATAGCTCTACCTTTGTTGTGAATACAGACCATAGGCATCTTGACACAAATGGCCATTGCCAAGGGAGGTATAACCCAGGGCCCGTATTCTGAAACGTTCGCCTTCCGCGAAACTATCGCCTTGGTCCCACGCCTCCGCCAACAACACGAGCTCATTGCCAGTTTTAGCAAAGCCGGAAAATAAACAACGCGATCTAGTAGGTCCAACCTATGTCATTTTAACATAGTGTCGGTGGGTGCTCTTAATATATATTGAATTAACAAACACGTCTTTTGGCGTTCGGTTGGTGGTGGAGTGTAGTAGAGATAAGGTAAGTGGTAGTTTATAGCAGCCTTATTGGTGACGCCTTACATGCATTGTTTCACGGCGATATTTGTTGATTCATCTAAAATAAAACATTTCACACTTCTTTATTAAATTTATTTTACCTAAAACAGCTGTAACCCAACATAGTCAGTGTGCAGAACCCGTACTGTGGCCACAACACTCGAAAACAACATACCCGAGCCGCTCTGTACTTGCACAGTGCGCTCTCTCATGCAATGAGAAGCATTCGACAATGCATATTGGTAGTGCACGCAGACGTCACGGGTAAGCAGTCACTTGATTTATTGAATGTGACTATTGCGCCGGCGAAACTATTGCGGAAGCCGAACGTTTGAGAATACGGCCCCAGCTGTTCACATGGTAATTCATTGCGGTGCACAGCGTAGCTCAAGGTCCAACGCCAGATGAGACTTCTACCACCGGGGACCAAAAGGTCCCGTGGACAATGACTGGCTCATCGTTGTCGGAGAGGCAGGAGGTAATGGTAGCGTGAATTCGCGCTAACGTGTTGTCACTTGGAAGTTATGTGGTATGAGGTCTTAAAGGGACACTAAAGGCAAATAATAAGTCGACGTGGACTGTTTAAATACCATTCCAGAAACCTCGAAATGCTTCTTTCATGCCAAGAAAAGACTTAGTTTACAGGAAAACTGCATCTGAGGGGTCCGAATACCTTTTTCGAAATTCAAATTTCCCACCACCTAATCGGGGGAGTGGTGACATTGCATGTGCCATCACCACCCTTTGCTGCTGTCAGTGAGTAAAATGGCGCCCGACAGACGACACCGAGCCAAGACAGAGCAGTGGATTTGCTGCTTCAGCTGCTTTTTGATCAAGTGGTGTAGACTGTTCGGGCATCCCGCAACATAACATGGAAGTTATTTTCTCTGTTACTTGGAGTTTGTGCGAGTTTCGTGATCCAGCAAAACCAGCGCAGCACTACGCAATAATGAAACTGCTGAAATGCGAAAGCATGGGAGGCGCAGCGTCGAGCGAAAACGAGACCTCATGACTGCCCACGTCATTGTCAAGGGTAATTTCAATGAATTCTTTTTTCTAAAAATGAAATAGAACTCGATAAGTAGCATTTTATTTCGTTTTAAGTACTGTACAAAGTTTTTTGAAACGAGCGGTTGAGTACTAGTGACAGAAGTTAACTGAGCAGTGCTTTCATCATCAGACAAGTGCTTGAATGTCCCGGGTAGTCTTTAATCATGTCCTGCATTTACATCAGTTTCTCGATTATTAAGGCCCTGTTCACGATAATATTGACCCCTTAGAGATTCTCAAGCACTAATCTATCACTCTAGCTTGACTTAAATATCACCAGGCCCCATAGCAAATTTTGGTTATACGCTGGAAGTTGTTACCTGTCCTCTAGGGAGTGTTGTGCCACAAAAATTGAAATTTCAAGCCGGCTGATTAATAGCCAAGACAGAAATATTTCAGTGCCGCCAACCGATGGTTTCAGCAGGTGAGCTCCACTGCCGGGCGAGACACTCTCCACTCGTCCCGTCTAGCCTCCACAAGTGAAATTTCTTTCTTGCGTTCTCCCATACTGGACCTCGAGGATCGCGTGACGCATACGTCACGAGCCTCGCCTTCATTTTTTTTTTCTCTCTTTCTTTTTTTCCCGGTGCTGCGCACTTCCGCTAACGACGTTGTGTGCGAGCTGTTGTGATTCTCATTTTGCGTAGCACATGATTTTGCGCACTGTGCACAAGGACACATGACTAGCGGTATAATTCAGTGCTACATGAATGCTGAGGCAGACACAAGCCGATCGCAGAGCATACTCATGCGCTAGAACACGGTAGGAAAGGGCATAGTTTCGGTACCTGTGCATGCGACTGCACACGCACCGAGTCAAAATGAAACTACCGTTTGCTGCGACCACTGTGTACAAAACCGCGGCTGCTATCAACCCGATCACGGATGGTGACCATGCAGTCATGAAGGCACGCGGCCATGATGGCATGCGATGCTATGGGCGGCAGCAAACTCGAGAATAAAGGCTTTCAAGGCACAACAAGGCATGAAGCTTCACGTACGATTTCCACTGATGACTATGGCGATGCAGATTTCTAGGCTTTGTTTTGGTGGACGCTAACTCCATTCTTGCTCTTTTGCGTCACACATTTACAGCGCTCCTGCGCTCACTGAGCTCCAAGAGTTGTCCAAGTTAACAGATGTGCAACCAAATATGTCCCAATTAACGAGAGTTTGATTGCATTAAATAATGCATACGCCTGCCGGGACCAAAGGACAAGTCCAAATTATCTGATTTTCTGAGTTAACGAGTGTCGAGTTAACTAGGTTTTATTGTAATGGTGAAAGAAAAAAAGTTAGTCGAACATGTCGACAGCAAGTGCTGCGCTCACACATGAGGCTTAAATAAAAGTATGTGAACCCACAAGGTTCTCTTGGTGAAAAAGAACATAACACAGCAACGCAATGCAGCTAAAAAAATGCAAAGCACATGCATATAAACCTATGGTTTCAAAAGTGATAAAACACGAGGGAAAAAAAAATGAAAAAATGCTTGCATGAACTTGCACAAACGCAAGAAAATGACAAATAAGGCCGAGGTTACTAGAAACAAAAATTCTTACCTAAAGGCTGTATAAAAAGGGAGCACGTGGACATCGTCTTGAAATTTAGATCGGCACCATCAAGGCTGTTTAGAAGAGTTGCAATGCGGGATAATATCGTCTGGGGTCTATACTATTGTGTAAGAAATATGTACCACATATGGATCATTATGCTGTGTATTGTAAACATACTGGAGCTGCGCGAGTATAAACAATTTATTTAAGTCGTTGTATATTGTGACAGCTGATAGATATATACAAGCTAAACGGAAAGCGTAAATAGTTATAACAGGAAGCGTTTCGTACTCTGAAAAATAATATATGAATGTTGCTGTTGAGAATTTTTGTGAAGTCTTCACCTTGCATGCAGTGGCAGGAATGTTGTGCCAATTTGTGCCGTGCCACTAAAGCTGCCACATTCATGCTATGAAGTTTATTTTATCTTTTTTTTATTTATTTAAGAATACCTTACAGGTCCAAAAATGCATGGCATAGAGCAATGAACAGAAATTTAGTGACTATAAAAATACAAAAATATACAACACCAAAAATTGCACCAAAAGTGAAGAAAAATTGGATAGTAATGCATGCTATACCACAATCATTGAAAGATGGCCCAGTATGATGAGTTACAGGTAAATAGGTGCTTAACATTTTCATTAAAGAGAGTGTAAGAATCGTAACATTGTTTGCAAGTGTCACATAGAATACTAAAAGAAGTGCGAAACAGTGAACAACCATTTGCAATAGAAGACAGTCAGTACAAAGCAGGAACCGACACAATATATTATACAAAAAGGCATAAATAAGAACACGCGAGAAATGCAATATTTGGTGCTGTAACCAAGGTGTCTATGAACCGGGAAAACTGGGAATTCTCAGGGAATTCGAATAGTCTGGAAATACCTAAGGAAAAGTCAGGGAATTTGTGCTTCTATCAGGGAAAATTACCTATAACTTTATTTAAAGGGAACGAAAGTAGTGTTAATGCTGGCTTCAAGAAACAGAATAAAAAAAAGAATTCTGGGGTTTTACGTGCCAAAACCACTTTCTGATTATGAAGCACGCCGTAGTGGAGGACTCAAGAAATTTCGACCACCAGGGGTTCTTTAACGTGCACCTAAAAGCACACGGGTGTTTTCGCATTTCGCCCCCATCGAAATGCGGCCGCCGTGGCCGGGATTCGATCCCGCGACCTCGTGCTCAGCAGCCTAACACCATAGCCACTGAGCAACTGCGATGGGTCAGTAACAGAGGAATCGCAACGAATCGGCACGAGGTGTTGCCAAAGTAGTTAACGACCGATTTTGCAGACGCCCGATTTATCAGACATGCCCGATAATTCGTGCGGCTTTGCGGCACCACCATGTACTCCATATAGTCAATGTATATTGCCCTGACTGCACTGCAGGTCTCAAATGGCATTAATCAAAGCCACCACCACCGCCATTTTGATTATCCCGCCACCTCGAACCGGCACTCTCGCACGCAGATCCGCTGGCAGGCGTAGCCACCACCGCGACAACGTTAAGCCTAGCTGCTTCTACGTTCCCTATTAAGCTTCTTGCCATGCGGTGCCGTGTTTTTCATCGAAAGAATTTGCCGCGGTCAGCAATGGCACTGACTCCACCTTTGTAATCCTTGCGATTGGCTTCGAAGCTTGCAGAGTACAGCTTGTTGCATAATGCCAGTCTTTGAAAGTTAGCTTCGCCTCGGTACAGCAGTGTTACGTGGTGAAGGATCACAAGCGTGGGAAGGGGCAATTGTCACGGGATACATTATGTATTCCATAATTATACATGCGTGCACGCCCGTCTCCTGTCACACTACGAGCACCGATATGCCTAATAAGTGTACTGGCAGGCCTTAAGAGCTTTTTCGGACGTGCCTGTGGCAATTTGAGCCCTTAAGGGCAGGTAAAGACATGCATAAATTTTTTTTTTACCGCCCGATTTTTCGGATGTTCTTGCGGCCCCTACGAAGCCCGAAAAATCGGACGTTGACTGTACAACTGACCAAGAGGATGCTTCAAATGGTTCATGGGGCGAACGCGTAGCGGAAGGAGGATGAGAACAGAAAGGACCGACGCACTGAGGAATTAACGAGAAAGGAAGCGTGCCACCGCCTCTTTGAAAGAGCTTGGGCTCAAAAAACAAAGTGTTGGCTGACGCTGAGATGCAGGTGTCCCTCATCCAAACCAAAATAAACTTTTTAAAGCAGTGAAACCCAGCACTGAGATGTTTTGCGCGGGCTTAGAGTATGTCAGGACAGTTAAGGTTGACTTCCCAGCTGCTGAGAGAGAATCTTAGTTGTGACAAAGTTCCGGCCTCATACCGATGAGCTTGCTATCACTTCATAGAAATAGCTCGTATTAGAAAATATTTACTTCCGTATGCATCTCCTTTTCATTCGTATTTGAAAATGTTCGACTCGATTTGGAATGGGTTTTACCATTTTTTTTGCTGTGCATTTTACTAACACCTTCCTTGACTGTTAAAACTGGATTAAGTCATTTTTTTTTGTTTCAACATGCTTACTAGAGAGTGACAGCATTGGGCATCATGGTGTCAACCCGTCTTGACAGAAAACAAAGTTCTGACTCATTCAGGGAATTTTGCAAAGGTGCTCAGGGGAAACCTGGAAAACTCGGGAAATTTGGAAATGTCAACTTGGTAGACACCCTGAATGCTGAGTATAGCCAGAGACGTGCAACATCATTCATATTTTTAAACGTGTGAAGTGGATGAAGACGTCAAGTATGATTTACCCGATAGCATCACAACTATCAAGCTTCGTGAGTTCGTCGCCCAAAAGGCTGGGAAGATGCTGCAGGAGATTGATGTTCAAGCATGAGTGAAAATAAGAATGATGCGCTCCGATTTTCAAGAACACACCATGACGCCACTGGTGCAGCTGACATCAAGAACTGCACCGAGCAATACCGACTCTTCCATTCACTCGTGCCTGCTATAAATGCTTCGCTTGCAGCAGCAACATGCTGAGCGACAGCAGCAACTCATGGAAAATCTTCTGACTTATTCAAGCCCAACAACGACAAAACAAGCAGACCGTTAAGCCCGACTTCTTTGACGGACAGAGCTCAAGCCCAGAGGCTTGGATCGAGTTCTATAAACAAGCGTATGAGGTGAACTCCTGGGACGAACCCTGCTATTGCATCAGGAACATGCGTCAGTTTCTCAGCGAACTTACCAAGAAGTGGTATGGCATCCATTATGCTGGACATATGACGGATACATGGAAGCAGTGGAGAACAAGCTTTTTGGCAGCTTTTGACGAAAACCATGTTGAAAGGTGGGACTGAGCTACCTTTTATAAATATCACTTGGGAAAGCCCCTAGAATATCTTTACCAGAAAAGACTGCGTCCTCACATGGCAAATGCAGAACTACTGGAGTCCGCAGTAGTGCCACTGATTGTTCATGGGTTACCCAAGGAACTTAAGAGGCAGGTGAAGTAAACTGCAAATCATATTGACCGCAAAAAAGACGGGGACAGAGGAAGAAAACACATAAACAGCACAGGCGGTAACTTTCAACTGTTTTATTCATAGCAGCCAGTGGGCATATATAGGCAAAAGGAACATGCGCAGATCGCGGCAAACAAGAATGCACATCAGCTTAGCTTAGCGTGGCAACCAATTATAAAAAAAATCTATTTCCGTTTGAAACAACCTAATGGAGGTATCGCTAACACAATCTTCGCCTTTCTTATTTATATGGTAAGCCTCCATCAGTTCACGTGCAGTCTGGTCATGGCTTCTGCCCAGAATCTTTATCTCCTCAAAAAGAGGTGCACAGCGACAGGCATTGCAGTGCACAGGTAAGTGCGCCAACTCATCTTTCTTTAACTTTTGCTCATGCTCCCTGGCTCGATCATTTAGGCACCGTCCAGTCTGCCCTATGTAGGACTTGCCACAGGCCAGGGGGATTTCATACGCAACTCCTACATTGCATTTGGCATACGGCTTGGTGTGGTTCTTGCCACAACCACGTGAACTGACTGCACGTGAACTGATGGAGGCTTACCATATAAATAAGAAAGGCGAAGATTGTGTTAGCGATACCTCCATTAGGTTGTTTCAAGCGGAAATAGATTTTTTTGATAATTGGTTGCCACGCTAAGCTGATGTGCATTCTTGTTTGCCGCGATCTGCGCATGTTCCTTTTGCCTATATATGCCCACTGGCTGCTATGAATAAAACAGTTGAAAGTTACCGCCTGTGCTGTTAATGTGTTTTCTTCCTCTGTCCCCGTCTTTTTTGCGGTCAATATGATTTGCAGTAAATACCAACTAGGCCAAACTGAAGTTCTTCTGAGGTGAAGTAAAGTTGCCTAAAACTGTCAAAGAACTGTGGGGATGTTTCAGAAACATCTGCACCGATTTTACACCACAAGATGTAGGTCGGACAGATCAGACCTTCGAAAAGGCTCCATGGAGGTCTCGCGAGCTCGAAAATCCTCATGGCCGAAATCAAGTCGTCAACTTAATGTCTACTGACAGCAATGACGCAGAACCAGTAGCTTCTCATTCAGAGCAAACGCAACCAAAAAACTAATAAAAGAGGGTGTTAGGAATGGCCTGCCAAGGTGGCAACGTGCAAGTTATTTCAGCCCGCTGCATGTGTTTCGATCCAACTATGAACGTACTTCAGAGAACTGCGGATAACCGGCAGCCACGCGGCCAGGGGTCAGCTCAGGGAAGTTCTCGAGGGGAGGTAATTGGCGGAACCTCCCCATGCGTTTTTCGAGACACCAGACAAAGTGTAGTGGTGGACGCCACTGTGCGAGGTCCGCTCTGGAATTTAGAGGCGACGGCTGTTCTGCAAAGGTCGTCAACCCTTGGAGAGAGCACTGAAACCTGTGCGGCATGTATGTGTGTAAACCCCCTACCCCTTTCTCTCAAAGGCTGCCATGAGGAATTTCTACGGTGACGTCGGACGATGACATCGAACGGAGTGGTTATAAGCAGCTGTTGTCGGTTGCTAGTGCTCGTCATCGTGCTCTGTGCTTGTCAATGTACTCGTGAGCTGTGTGCTCATTTGCTGTGTGCTTCGTCTTGCAGGCTCTATTTGGGAGTCACGCTAGACTGTTGATGTCTTGTTTAAACTGTAAATAATGAAAATAAACCCTGTTCACCTAGTTCCTCCCAAGTTCCTCTCTACGACCTTCAACTCCTTCAAATGGTGGCAGCAGCGAGATCGTCCGACGACTCTAATAGTGTCCAGTCCCACCTGACGACAAAAATTGAGACTGTTTTTCTAACCGCTCTTAACCTTGTCTACATTAAACTCAATATCAATGGAGATGATGTTGATGCATTGGTTGATATGTTGATGTATGTCTTGTTTAAACTGTAAATAATGAAAATAAACCCTGTTCACCTAGTTTCTCCCAAGTTCCTCTCTATGACCTTCAACTCCTTCAAATGGTGGCAGCAGCGAGATCGTCCGACGACTCTAATAGTGTCCAGTCCCACCTGATGACAAAAATTGAGACTGTTTTTCTAACCGCTCTTAACCTTGTCTACATTAAACTCAATATCAATGGAGACGATGTTGATGCATTGGTTGATAGTCGTGTATCTGTATCTAATAAATGAGCCTCTTGTTAAAAGTGACAAAATAATTAGATGAAGACAGGCGCAGGTACTTAGCTTTGATGGAATAAGAAAAGTATATGATGAATGGGCGAAAGCAAATGTCTCTTATCAAGGCCAGAGGGTTAACATCGACGCCCTTGTCGTGAAGCAATGCAACTATAAATTCTTACTTTGGAGACCAGATATGAAGACACGAAAGTTAAACCTTTATTGGAATGATGAAGTAATTGTGGCATAAGAGACGTGCACGTCCTTGAATGTCGCGGACCACCTTGTTAGGTGTGAAAAAGATGTTCGTGAAAAATTCCCTGAACTTATCCGTCTAGGCAACTATCCACCAGCTACAACGAAATTTATCATCATCATCACATCACTTTATTACCTTAAAGACCCCGGTTAGGGGGTATTACATAAGGGGTGGGTTACAAATCAATGTTACAGAGAGTGATCTTCATGAGAAACAAATGTAGTTAAGTTGTCCACAAAAGTTGATGAACACGTGATGGCTGCAATGTTCCGGGGAAGGCCATTCCAGTCCACTGCTGTGCGAAGAAAAAATGAGGCAGCAAAAGTAGTGGTGCGAGCACGTGCGCGTGCGATTGAGTAAGGATGGGACGTACGGGGGGATATGCGCGCCGGTGGGATGATATACGGTGCTTGATTGAGCGGACTGTGAAATAATTTGTGGAACAAACAAAGACTGGCGATGCGGCGACGCACAGAAAGATTAGCAAGATCAGTGTTACGTTTTAGGGATGATATGCTTATGTCGTATGAATATGAAGAATGGATGAACCTAGTGGCGCGATTTTGTACAGATTCTAGTTCGTTTCTTAAGTATGCTTGATGCGGGCTCCAGATGGGGGCTGCATATTCTAGTTTTGATCTGATGAGTGATTTGTACGCGAGACGTTTTATGTCTGATGGTGCGTGACGCAAATGACGCTTTAAAAAACCGAGGGATCTGTTTGCGGATGATATGATATTGCTGATGTGTGCGTTCCATGAAAGGTCAGAGGATAAGGTGACGCCTAGATATTTGTATGTTTGAACTTGTTCGACAGTGGAGTGGGAGATTAGGTATGAGAATGATAGGGGATTAAGTTTGCGATGAAAGGAAACGAGCTTGCACTTAGTAGGATTAAGCTTCATTAACCAAAGATCACACCACTGTTGTACTCTTCTTTTTAAGCTGAAAGATGTTACGCTGGTCAGAAAAAGCCTTACAGTATGTCACGCGAAAAGAAACATTGGTTGAAAAATGAGATCCAAAATATGTTAGATGCTGTAATAATACGGCCATCAATGTAGACGTTTGTCTTGCCTGTTACTCTGGCTCCAAAACAAGATGGATCTCTGCAACTGAGTACTGATTACCGGATTTTGAATGGCCAAACCAACATTTTTCCTTTTCCAATGCCAAGGATCGACGAGATAATTGAAGAAACCGGAGGCTGCAAAATATTTTCCCATATAGACTTTGGCAAAGGACTTTGGCAGATTTCGCTCGAGAAGGAATATAAAATGTATACAGCCTTTGTCACTCCATTTGATGTATACAAATATAATCTTTTGCCTTTTGGATGGAAGAACAGTGCAGCAAGGCTCCAGAAAGATGATGATTAATGTTCTCAAGCCATTTCTCGGATTGTTCTGTAATCTGTATGTAGACGACATCATAGTCTACTCCAAAGATGAAACATCACACGCCGAACACTTGCCATCTCTTTTGATGGCATTAAGTGACGCCAAACTTAAAGCAAATTTTAACAAAAGTGAATTTTTTAAACACAAAATTGCATTTCTCGGTCACACTTTGGACGGATTCACAAAGCACAAAAGAAGAGTCCATGGAATGTGTACGACAGATGAAGCCATACAAGCCAGACAATATACACGCAGTCAGTTTTTCTTGGCCTTGCAGGACATTTTAGAACTTACATAAAAGATTTTACAATGTGAGCTACACTGTTGAACAACCTACTCTGTAAAAACAGATTTCATTTGGACTGAAGAACGTGAGAAGGCGTACAGAGATTAAATCTCTGTACGCCTGATATGACTAATACCAAATTTTGGTATTAGTCATATCATCAGGCCCGGTCCTCACAATACCAGACTTCACTGTTCCATTTGAACGTACAACATTGAACTACAGAGCGGGTGGTGTTGTACTTTACCAACAAAGAAGCACAAGTGGCGGCGAAAGAGGAAGACAAGTGGTTGGATATTACTCTTATACTTTAACAAAATCGGAACAAAACTACAACACAACTGAAAAGGAGGCATTGGCTGTTGTGCCAACGATTAGGTACTTTCGATCGTACCTAGAAGGCACGAAATTAAAACTGTTCACTGACCATTAGGTGCTTACTCATTAGGTGAACGGTAGTCAGCCAATAAGGCGGATTGCTTGCTGGATCAGGGAAATTCAAGTTTAATTTTGAAGTGACACACAGGAGCGGAGAAGATTTGTCAGATGCTGATGCATTTTCTAGACTTCCCATTGTGAGAAACTGTGAGAATGAGGAAAGCGTGAACTCACTTCCTTAAAATGTGGGAAGGCACAGAACAGCTGATGTATTTAGACGGAAAGTTTCACGTACTGGATACACTGAAAATAAAGGTTCTCGACCTCTATCATGACAGTCCAGAGTCAGGAGGGCATGACGGCTTCTGTTGAACATACTACAAAATGAGAAGATTTATGTGGCCTGGTATGAAAAAATATATTAGTGATTACATTAGCTCTTGTCAACAATGCCAACTGAACAAAGCAAAATATAAGCAGAAGACAGACAGCATGATTTTTCTACCTCATTCAAATGTGCCATTTGAAACTGTAATGTTGATTTCGCTGAACTGAAGAAAAAAAGCGAAGGAGGGAAGAAAACGCAGACCGTTTTAGTGGCCATTGATGAATGCTCAAGGATGCTAGCTGCCAAGCCAGGAAAAGAAAATGCTGATGCTGTCATCTCTCTTGAATAGAGACATGTTTAAAGGATTGAAATGTGTCGTATCTGACAGTGGCCCTGCATTCAAGAGTTAGGCATTTGCAAGGTTGGTAAAAGACAGAAACATAACCCTGAAGTTCACAGCACCATACTGTCCATCAGCTAATGGACTAGCAGAGCGAGTTATCCAAGATATAAAACAATATATAAGTATGTACCCAGGATTCCCAGGAGGGTGAAAGGGTTGTCTACAAGCAGCTGTGTTGCACCACAATAGATCTCATATGAGCACACTGGGGTGCAGTACTCAATATGGCGCCTTTGAGGAGCCTGCCTATTTGCTTGCAGACGATACACTTCGCATAACAGAGAAGCTTAACTTGAAGGAAACAAAGAAATGTTCAGAACAGCAAAGAAAGCACAGGGAAGCGATGAAGGGAGCATTTGACAAATGTCATGACACAAATATTCCCGCAATTGCATTAGGCGATAGGGTTCTGGTGTGGAAAGGATATGGTGGTCCTAATACAAAACTTGTGGATTTGTTTAAAGAAGTAAAATTGGCTACAAAAGAAATACTCAAGACCATCGGCTACACGACTGAAAATGGTGCGATGGAAATAGCAGCCATTGCCAACATCATCCCTTATTTGCAGCGGATGGATGAAACAGCGCCCAGGAGAGTGTAGCGGGCCGAGATGACTAAGGACAGATATGGTGGGAGGAGGGGGGGGGGGAAGAAGAGGAATAAAGAGAATAAAGGGCGATATACAAAAATGGCAGTGTACCGTGCATTGGGAGCATGTAAGAGAATCCCAGATGGTCAAAATTGGAGCCTCCCACTACAGCTTGCCTCATAAACATTATCTTGGTTTTGGTACATAAAACCACAGAATTTTATTTTAATGCCTTCTGCTCAATTCTATGTATGTCACTGTTATCATCCACTGCTATGGGTGGCTGATCCTGTTGATAATGCATGCAGAGCGTTGCTCTGACCATTCACGAAGCGCAAAAAGCATGAAAAAGATTGCATATAAGGCATTGCCAGAAAATCGCAGCCACGGATTGTCTAGGCAAAAGGCAAGCGAAATTAAAGATATCCCCGAAAGTGATCATGCGTGAATGCGAATACAGCACCTTTCATGACCACTTGTGGAATAAAGTAATTTATTTCTGGGTGAATCCGCTATTTCTGACTCCCAGTTCAGTTATGCAGACATTTAGGCGGTCCCCACTGAGTCCGAATTATTGATCCACACCTGTATATATTATATATATATATTGTAAAGGAGATTTATTAGGGTTCGTAGCGACCGCCAGTTCTACGATGCACCGAGCAGTTCCCGAGCTCGAGCTTCTGCTGCGCACTTGATGCTGCCGATGCTGCTGACCCAGTGCGCACGTTCGTTATCTTCCTTACAAAGGCCCCGCGGAAATAAAGGAGCCATCCTGGCGACTTAGGTTTCTGGAAGGACGGTAGAATGGTGATACGGCTTGAGACGCTGAACGTGAACGACTTCGCGGTTACGACGTCGCATGTCGGACGGTGGCGTTAGCGGCTCAATCAGGCAATTCATGGGTGATGTTCTCTCGAGAACGCGGTATGGCCCGTCGTACTTCGGAAGGAGTTTTGAAGCGAGCCCAGGCGTGCTGTGTGGCACTAACAACCAGACGAGAGCGCCCGGAAGAAAAGTGGGAGTCGAGTTCTGGGCATCGTGAACGGCATTTTGAAGGTTCTGGTCGTCCGAGGTGAATCGGCGGGCCAGCTGGCGACATTCCTCGGCGTGCCTGGCGGCTTCCGAGATCGGCAGGCATTCGGATGGGTCTGGCTGGTAGGGCAGAATGGTGTCGATTGTGTGCAAAGGATGACGGCCGTGAAGAAGGTAAAAGGGTGAGAATCCGGTAGTGGCCTGAGTCGCGGTGTTGTAGGCATAGGTGACAAACGGAAGAACGAGGTCCCAATTAGAGTGACCAGGTGAAACATACATGGCAAGCATGTCACCAAGAGTTCGATTAAAGCGTTCCATGGTACCGTTAGTCTGTGGGTGATAAGCAGTGCATTTACGATGAACAATAGCGCATTCAGCAAGCAGTTGTTCGATGACTTCAGATAAGAAGGCGCGGCCTCTGTCGCTTAAAAGTTCACGTGGACCTCCATGACGAAGGAGAAAACGGTGAAGTATTAAATTGGCGACCTCCTGCGCTGTAGCATTTGGTAGAGCAGCGGTCTCCGCATAACAGGTTAAGTGGTCTACCGCAACAATTATCCACCTGTTGCCGGTAGGAGTCAACGGAAGTGGCCCGTAGAGATCTATGCCCATGCGATCAAAGGGTCGGGATGGGCATTGCAGAGGCTGGATGGAGTTCACCGGCGGAGTTGTGCAGTGGCGCTTTACGGCGTTGGCACTCACGACAAGAGCAGACGAACGTTCGAACGAAATTGTACATTCCCCGCCAGTAATAGCGATGTCGAAGTCTTTCGTAGGTTTTGAAGACTCCCGCGTGGCCACACTGAGGGTCTACGTGGAACGAGGAGCAGAGCTCTGATCGCAAGGTTCTCGGAATGACGAGTAACCAGGTGCGTCCCTCTGGGGCATAGTTGCGTCGATATAGTAGCTGGTCTCGAATCGCAAAATGATGAACTTGGCGCTGAAGCGTACATGACGCTGGAACTTTCAACGTATCCGAGAGAAGGTCGAGCAGAGATGCAGTCCAGGGATCATTACGCTGTGCCGCAGCGATAGTGTCAAGGTCCAGAGAGGATAATGTATACTCGCAGGCAGAGTCGTCACTGGCCTTCGGGGGAAGCGGCGATCGGGATAGAGCGTCAGCATTGGAGTGCTTTCGCCCGGAGCGGTAAACCACGCGGATGTCATATTCTTGGATTTGCAATGCCCAGCGGGCAAGGTGGCCGGATGGATCTTTGAGCGTCGACAGCCAACATAGTGCGTGGTGGTCGGTCACTACGTCAAACGATCGGCCGTATAAATATGGGCGAAACTTGCCAAGCGCCCACACAATGGCCAACCACTCCTTTTCTGTAACGCTGTAATTGGTTTCCGCCTTGGTTAACGTGCGACTTGCGTATGCGACGACGTATTCTGTGTGGCCAGGTTGACGCTGTGCCAACACAGCGCCAAGGCCTACACCGTTTGCATCAGTATGGATTTCTGTTGGCGCTTTAGGGTCAAAATGGCGAAAAATGAGTAACGTCGTGAGAAGACGGCGCAAGGTTGCGAAGGCGTCGTCACACTCTGGAGACCATGATGAGAGATCTCTACCGTCACCAAGGATCTGCGTGAGAGGCGATATAATTGGCGCAAAGTTTCGAACGAATCGTCGGAAGTAAGAGCAGAGGCCGATAAAACTGCTTAGCTCTTTCATAGTGGTAGGTTTTGGGAACGCAGTAACAGCACGTAGCTTCTCGGGATCCGGGCAAATGCCCTCCTTTGACACGACATGGCCTAAAATTGTGAGCTGACGAACAGCAAATCTACACTTCTTCAGGTTAAGTTGCAACCCAGCGTTGGTCAAGCAAGTGAGTACGTGCTGGGGGCGGAGCAGGTGCGTTGCGAAATCGGGGGCGAACACCACAATATCGTCAAGATAGCAAAGACAGATTTTCCATTTGAGGCCACATAGAACATTATCCATCATCCTTTCGAACGTAGCAGGAGCGTTGCAAAGTCCGAAAGGCATGATGGTGAATTCACACAAGCCGTGTGGTGTAACAAAGGCAGTTTTCGGGCGATCGGCCTCTGCCGTCGGAACCTGCCAGTAGCCTGACCGCAAATCCAGCGAAGAAAAGAAGTCGGCTCCCTGTAAACAGTCCAGAGCATCATCGATGCATGGTAATGGGTAGACGTCCTTCAGCGTGATCTTGTTCAAGCGTAGAAAATCAACACAGAAGCGGATGGAACCGTCTTTTTTTTGGGAGGAGGACCACGGGAGAGGCCCATGGGCTTTGGGAAGGTTGAATGACGCCTCAACGGAGCATGTCATCGACCTGGTCTGCAATGACGCGACGTTCCGTAGCAGACACGTGATATGGTCTTTGTCGCAGCGGTGAGTGAGAGCCAGTGTCGATGTAATGCTCGACCGTCGATGCGCGGCCAAGAGATGGTTGCGCAACGTCGAAAGAACGGCGGAATTGCTGAAGGAGAGCGAGAAGTTGAGATTGCTACGAATGCGTCAGATCTTCGGCGATGAATGGGCTGAACACACCAGTGTATGTTGAGTCGGGTACGGAGAGGGCACTCAGTTCATGGACGGCAGTAGAAGGCACTTCGTCGAGGACGGAGACAATTCGTGTTGAATCGACCGACTTGACGTAACCAAGGCATTCGCGGGGGAGCAGTGATGGCGGCGATGAAAGATGATTGTAAATGGGCATCGTGCTGACACCGGCGGCAAAGTCAAGAGGTGCAAAGGGCAAAGGGAGCGCTTTTCGGGTAACAAAGTTATGAGAGGGCATGAAGAAGACCGTCCCGTCGGATATGATACTACAGAAGACTGGTACAAATGCTGAAGAGCGCGGAGGAATACAGGTGTCTTCTTTCACAATAATTTTAGCGGCAGGATGAGCAACGACGGAGGCCAGGTCACCAAGGTGGAAAAGTTCAATCTCAGCCCGAGCGCAATTGATGATGGCATTGTGGCGTGAGAGAAAATCCCATCCTAGAATAACGGCGTGGGAGCACGATGAAAGAACTATGAATTCAATTGTGTACAAAACGTCCTGTATGGTCACACGGGCAGTACAAGCAGCGGTAGGGCAAATGGATTGAGCACTCGCCGTTTGGAGCGACAATCCAGACAGAGAGGTCACCACTTTACGAAGCGAACGGCAAAATCTTGCATCCATAACTGAAATAGCGGCACCGGTATCGACGAGGGCGACTGTAGCGACATCTTCGATAAACACATCAATGACATTGGCAGGTAAAGGAGGAGGACTTCAACATGTCGACACTTGCACAGTTCTTGCCTCAGGAACTGCGTCGTCTAGTTTCCCTCTTCGTTAGAGACGGGCCATCGACGCATAGGGGAAAGCGATCGGCGACGTGGGGAGGGTGACCGGAGGCGTTCGAAGCGAGGACGGCGATCAGTCTGGGAGCGAGCTGGTGATGGGTTGAAGGATCCGTAAGGCGCAGTTGGATCAGGTGGCACATTGGGCGCGCGGCAATCGCCATCGAACGCCCGCGATCGGCGGCGGCAGAACCTTGCGACATGACCGGGATACCTACAGGCGAAGCATATAGGGCGATTGTCCGGCGTATGCCACGGGTTAGGAACGGCAGTGGTGGTCCAGGGGACGGGAGGGGGAGGGCGGTGCACAGGCTGCTGGAAGCGACGCACGGGCACAGTGCTAGGGACCATTGCAGCAACCATAGCATAAGTGAGTGGTGTAGTCACGACATCTTGCTGGTGAACAGCCGGCAGCGCTTCCGCGACCTCTTCATGGATCACGTTACGGAGATGAGACGGCAATGTGCTGGCAGACTCCTGAGTAACGGACACCAGAGATAGCTGTCGTGCAACTTCTTCGCGGACGAAATCCTTGATTTGGGTTATCAGGGAGGCTTGTTCTGGGCCGGTGGTCAGGCTGCAGAGTGACGTCGTATTTGGTGTGGGATGTCGCCTTATCAGAGCTCGCTGCTTACGCAACTCATCATAGCTCTGGCACAAGCTGATGACGTCGCCAACAGTGCGTGGGTCCTTGGCCAGAAGCATCTGGAACGTGTCATCATCGATTCCCTTCATGACGTGCTTGATCTTTTCCGCTTCAGTCATGGCAGCGTTCACATGCCTGCACAAATCTAGAACGTCTTCTATATAGCTGGTGAATGTCTCACCCGTGTCCTGTGCGCGTGTACGCAAACGCTGCTCGGCTCACAGTTTCCTGACGGCGGGTTGGTCAAATACTTCGGTAATCGAAGTCTTGAACACCGACCACGTTCGGATATCCCTCTCATGATTTCTGAACCAGAGACTGGCCACGCCCGCGAGATAGAATGATACGTAAGCCAGTTTATCTGAGTCATTCCATTTGTTATGAACACTCACCCGCTCGTAGGACGACAGCCACTTTTCAACGTCATTGTCGTCGGTTCCGCAGAAGATGGGAGGCTCCCGTTGGCGAACAGTACCAGGGCAAGGGACGGGGGCCAGTGGAAGAGTCTGCTGGTCGGCGTCCGGCATGGCAGAGGGTAGCGTCCGAGAACGGAGTTCCAGGATGGTAGAGTGGAACGTTACCCCGCACCTCCACCACTTGTAAAGGAGATTTATTAGGGTTCGTAGCGACTGCCGGTTCTACGATGCACCGAGCAGTTCCCGAGCTCGAGCTTCTGCTGCGCGCTTGATGCTGCCGATGCTGCTGACCCAGTGCGCACGTTCGTTATCTTCCTTACAATATATGTATACTTTAACAACTTTATTTTTTATCAAAATTAAAATTGTTCAAACAAGCCCATTTGATCTTCTGTGAGAAGACTTTTTTGGCATTCTAAACACATTTATTATGTAGTGCCCCACTTCAATTTTTAATAGTGCCACCCACTTGAGAGGGTGGGTGATCACAATGAATTTATAATTGAAAGAAAAGAATTCTGTGTATATTTGCTTCCAAAAGCATCCAGCACTTTCCCTGCTTACTTACCTTTGTTAAAACTGTAATTGACTTTCTCGTTTTGCTTTCCCAGGTACAAGTGTCTGCTGATGAAAACCCACTCAGCAACAACTACCTGTGCAGCTTGCGGCGGCAGGCACGTGAAGTGGATCGGCTCTGGTTAAATGCCTGTCGGGCTGTTGTGGACGGAGATCCTGAGCCCATCAGTCGTTACCTTAGCTCGGGTGGAGACCCTGCACGGCAGCTGACTCATGCCGAGGCAGGGCTGCTAGCTCGCACAGCCAGCTTTGACCCAGGCTTCACACTTGCGCACATGGCCATTCGCCAAGAGGTACAGTTCTCATGGCTACACCTGTATGCTTTGTTTAGGGCACACATCTTTAGTGAGCTACCCGGCTTACTTGAACTGTCGGAGTTCACAAAAATTGCTGCAGTGCGAAATTCTTGTGGCTGCAGAAAGTATGTTTACAATGCTAACTTTAAGGTCTTCAGAGTATTCGAGCTTTCTGCAACAAAAGTTTCTTTTTTTTTTTTGTGGCATTTCCTCGTGCTAATGTAATAAAGATTTGTTCTGACAGTCCGAACTGTGTGGAAGTAGTAACTGGGTCATTCCACGCCAAATGCACCAGCCTAAAAGTTGACCCTCTCCTATCTCCATTTTTTTTTTTAATATGGGCATTTGTTTGGTCTAAAGAAATGCATTCCTAAATAAATTTTTGTCTGTCTGAGCTCTATTTGAATTCTACCCTTCAGCGTAAAGCATGAAGCACAAGGGGAAAAAAAAAACCTGAATTTCATTAAATAAATGCGGAAGTATAGTCTTGATACCTTAACAGAATTGTGCTTTATTATGCACTCTTTTTTTAGGCTCTAGATTTATTTTTAATATATTCATAATGTGCTCATAAAGGTTAATTTGGGGCATTTTAAAAAATTTATTATAAAAATTCCATAGTCATTTTGTAAACTATTCCTGGCAGTCTGTGTCTAAATGATTGGCTAAAATATTTTGGCATGCAACTACCACAAAGTATTAAAGAAAATTATCCCAAAGTTTTAAATATTGCATTTGGGTCACATTTCCAGTTGTAATTTCTGAAGTGAAGTGGTCCATCTAAAAATATAAAAAGTTACATGTTTCATAGGACACCTAACAATTTGTCTTCAAAAGTTTGGAGTGATTTTCATTTTAGATGAGACAAAAATAATCAAACCTGGATATATCACACTCTGTGATATATAATTATTGTCTATATCGACAGTTGTAAAATCCCCTTGGAAATCACATGCAAAGGCTTAGCGATGTACTGCGCCTTTATTGTATTCACTGCCACATTCAATATATCGAACGCTGTGCCGTATCCCTGCAAGTGTGCTTTTCCTAACGGGGATGGCAATAATTTTTAGCACAGTCAGAAATACTTAATGATGATGAATTCGAAACACACTGTTTTGGCAGGTGCTGTCAAAAAGTAAGACTGAATTTCAAGGGCAATATATTGCTACGGAACGGTGTTTACAATGACGAAAAGGCGAGCAGTGAGAAGACGACGATGACAACTGGAGGCTTGCGCCGGCTTGTTCCTTGTTGCGGCGTATTCCCTTGTAAATATACTTGTGTATAACTTTTCGTCTGTCTCCCTACGTAACAATATGATAGAAAAAATAGCAGGGTCCGTGTCTTAGTTACTACTTTGCTACTTGCTACTCTGCTTCAAGAACGCAAAGGACCTCCCAGTCTGATATGTGTTACACAAAAAAGCATGGATGACATCACTGAGTGGCTCCGGGCATGGGATGCTGAACTGAAAATGTCTGCACTGCCATGTTTGTCTTGTATACAAGGGCTTTCCCCAAACAGTGCTTTAGGATCTCGTGAGTGGCTCAAACAAACGGTACCCGAACCCCCACTTGCGCAGATTTTTACATTACAGTTTGGATTTAACAAAACCACTGCACACCATATTTGCACTTTACGAAAAGACCATCGTAGCAGTAGCGCGCTAGACTCATCGCTGTGCGATTCCCAAGCCCACAGCCCATACTGAGCGCATTTAATTTGTGCTCACAAGGTTACACGTGAGTGCGAATGGACACGGATGTTCTGCAAGCTGAAGACTGCTTCTGAATCTAACGGCATCTGTGTAGGGTCAGCAGTCACTGACGTAGGGGTCGGAGGGGAAGTGCCGAAAGTGAAGAGACTGTGAGGCGTTGGAGCGCTGAGCAACATGCAAAAGAGACGGGCATATAAAAAGTGCAGACGATTGGTTCCACTAGAATGTCAGTTCCGAAATTGAAACTCAACAGAACAGTATGCTTGGTTGGCTTGTTGCCGATATGACGATCGGCCATTGAAACAGCCTATTGGTAACAGACACACCACTGGGCATGTTCATACATGATTCGTAGTACAAGTGTGCTGATAGCGGCGCAGTGCATATTAATTAAAGATCGTTTCTTGCACACTGTTCATTTATACCTTAACATGAATGAAAATGTGCAACAAGCACTTAGACTTGGCAAGGCATTCTGCAGTCTCGTGTACAGATTACACAGGCTTTTAAGGTTAGTATTGTGCTTAGTGTATCAGGCCGTACCACAGCGCAAGAAGCTTGTGACATTCATGTGCAAAAAAATACAGAATCTTTTGTATGTTCAACACGGCCTTGGAAAAGCAAATTGTAAATTCCTGCTTTTCATGATCCCGGGAAAGTGTTAGAGACGTGCAGAGGTTTGAGATAAGTTTCACACATACGTATTTTATGTTAAGATTTATATATCGAACTATATTGAGATCCCCATCGAGTTTGATATATCCATGATACACTGTACTTGAAATTTGGTCCCTACATACACTGTTGACCAGCACTGCATCTTCACTGCATTACATCATTACATGACTAGGGGTGGTGGGAAGCTTTATCCACTACATTGTGTTTTTCTCACAAGAGCGTTGCAGAAGTGCTTGAGTCTGCTGTACCACCGTTTATTTAGCCACCTCCAACTTTGAGTTGAGGAATAGGAAGTCAGCCCTCCACAGATCACAAGTGGTGACCGTGAATGAAAGAAGTAGTGGAATAGACGTGTACCTGTGGTTGAAACAGCTCTTTGGAAATGTGGCACTAGCTTGATTTCTTTTCTTCTATAATGTGTTTCATTAGAGAGTTTTAGAATAGGGGCCCCAAACGTTTTGGGGCCCCAAAGAAATAGCGTCGTAGCCACTGCGCATGCGCGAGACGCAAACTGCATTTGGGTTTTGCGTTGGGAACGCTGTTTCACCGATTTAGCGGGAGCCCAAATAGCGGCCCCAAAAACTTTGCGTCAGCAAACATGGCGGCACCCATCGAAGCGACGGCTCTAACCTAGCACTAAACTGGGTTCAATTCGTGGTAACGCGTGAAGTTCGCAAGCTAAGAGAAGTGACTGCGGTTATCGCTTTCTCTCAACTAGCGTGTGTTATGAAGATTGATTCATTAGACCCCGCTGATTCCGAATTCGCTTGTGGATTTTATGGCTCGTAGGCCTAACCCGGCTACACATGGCTGGTGAAAGCACGTAAAGTTGGTTTGCTCAAAACTAAGCGCAACTAATTGTTTGCTGCTTACAGAATAACCTCCTAATTGTAATTAAACGCGAATACACGCAAGTCATAATTACTATTCCTATCATAAAATGGTATATTTTATTTAATTATTTCTAATAGCTTTTATTTGACGCCGTAGTGGCGCTGTCAGCGCAAGACGCTATCCGCAAACGTAAAACCCTATTCTAAAACTCTTCACTCCTTCGTGCCCCAACGCTAACACCCGCAAAGCTCTTTGGGGCCCCAAACTATTGGGGCCCCTATTCTAAAAAACTCTATTACTCACAAAAGCATGATCCCTATCAATTTTTCTTTAGCCCATTTAAAGAGCTAGTAGGCAGTCATGATGTGGTCTCTGTAAGGCCTTTCAAGGCTTGCTCTAGCTGCTAAACACTTGACAGTGGCGCCAGTGGCAAGCACTTTTATTGAGTGAAGTGGTAAGAAGTTCCATTCCACAAAGATCCTGTAGTCATGTTCGCAGTCGCATAGGTGTCCCTGTTGTAATGCGTTTCTGGCGCTGAGGGGGCTGCGATTTTTGTATGGGGATGAAACTTGTTCAGAAAGTCAGTCGGTGACTGTACTTGACATTTGCGTTACTTGAATACATATCTTTTGAGGCACCTGTAAATAAAAATTTGTTTTGCTATAACCGATACAGTTTGATGCCGCATTTTAGATTTCATTATAGCAGTAGAATACCCATTTGAATAAAGCGTGGTCAACCAAGTTTATATGTAAAGTCGAACCCACTTATAACAATATTCAAGTGCCACTAAAATTCCATTGTTACAGCCGATAATTGTTACAACTGGGTTGCATAAAAAAATCAAAATAGAGGGATGGGAGAGCTGTTGTAAGAGAACTATAATGGCAAGGAGGCCAGTGCCCCTTCCCACCAGCTTCCTCCATCTGGCTGTTGATTGTGTTGACTCGAACTCTTTAACCCTGCTTCCTGCATGCTCTGATCGCATGTAACAAGCTGCCGCTGTCGGCGTTCAAGAATGGCACTGCTAAAGTAAAACCTCGTTAAACCGTACCCGCTTAAACAGTAGTTTCATTTTAAAAGTAGTAAACTCAAATCACCGACTCAACAGCCATTGGACATAATTTGTTTTTTACCCGCATAAACCGTACCAGCTTACTGCGTATGTATCGGTGAACACGTAGTGTTTCCACTTTTGGTCGCGCAAACATGGCAGTGCGTCGTCTCCATCGGGCGGCCCTGTAGAACAACAACCCTCAGAGATCAGAACAACGGCCTTTAAGTGCCCTGTGCATTTACACATGAAGCCACATCAACATCAACATCATTTCGGCGCCATGCCAGAGAGTGTTGTGGCATCGTGCAAGCAAGGACTTGCGTCATGCCGAAGCTCGGTTAAAAAAGGACACTGGGTGCTCAGCATAGAAGAGCATTGTTCTTGCTAGCATTGTAAGAGCATTGTTGGTGCTCAGCATTGTTCTTGCTATCGAACATGACATGAAGTCGGCGCTGGCACACGACAGGGATCTACTGTTGACTACGGTGTGTGGCATTTGGAATGCGAAGAAGTTGCTCGGCAGCGCTGCTGCAACCGCGAAGAGATGCCATGTTGGCTACGACAGCGAGGTCGCTTACCAACTCGCTCAAGCTGCCACGCTTTTGACGAAATTCGACTTTTCACCATCGTTGCCGCAGTTGTTGCCGAAGTGTTGCCTAGTGACAGTGATGAGGACAACTGGAAGAGTGACAGCACGGGCGATTCACGCCCGACAGTGGCAGAAGCTGCGCGTTACATCAGCCTCATGAATGCAATCGTTGCGATGAGAACAGCACCCCGCAATGAAAAAGGTGCCCCGCAACTTCTGCAAGGCTACCGCGCCCGTGCACAGAGAATATGCAACGCCAACGAGGAATCTGCCGTGCGAGTGTTAGCCGAGATGGGGCAGGCTGAAAAGCTGGTTCGCAGCTTCAGTAAGTTCGAGGCCGCTGTCGTTGCTGCTAGGCCGTCGCGGCATCAAACGAAAATAACACTTTTGTAGTGCGAAGTGAATAAATACTGCATGTCTTTTTCCCCTTTCATCGCACTCTGGTGAGATCCGTTTTTGACAGGTAAGTGGGTGATCTCATGCTATTTCAGTTAAGCTGTACTACCGTTTAGTACGTACTTTTTCCGAGCTCCGGCCAACTATGGTTTAACGAGGTTTCACTGTATAACAACTGCAAAGAGGAGTCATGGGTGGGAAGCGATATGCGAGCTCCGCCAAGGCGTCACTTTAGTGGCCCCAAATGGGGCCTTTTACAAAATGCAAGAAGGTTGCCGCAGCAGCCTGTCAGCTTGAGAAATCCAGAACAAACGCTGGGCCATAATCGCCACAAGCATCTCGCCAGCCACGTACATCTCACTGGCTTGCATGAGAAAACCCTATGTCTGTCGGCCTGCTTGCTTTGCGCGAAGCTAGGCGACATTCTTCTCCAAGGCATCCAGCTGCTCCATGTAGTGTAGCGGAAGGTTCCTTGCAAAAACAAAGCACTGGAGGGGACTGAATCATCTGTCGGACCTCCTGTGAGGACAGTGTTAAGGCAGCCTGCCCTCCCGTGTCACTGCTGCCGTTGTTGCCATTGCTATCTAATGCAAGCATGTTCGCGACAATTGCAACCTGCCCTACCGTGTCATCATTTTCGTTGTCGCCGTCGCTATCCGATGCAAGCATGTTTGTGACAATTGCCTTACCGATTAAAAGAGCTTAGTTTCCAAATCTACAGCAGTGTGCTTTCTTTTCACCGGCAACTTTGTGCATTGCCGATGGTCAATGTACGGATCAGCCATCTTCTGTTGCGGCAGTGAGTCAAACGAGGTTGAGAAACCACGTGACCAGGAGCGACTTCGAGGCAACAGCAAAAACCAGTGCCAGCGAGTTGTCAGAACTGTGCAGAATGAGGGGCCAGTGAGCAATCTGGGAGCAGTGCAGTTGGCGCAATCCATTCATGATTTGGAGGGTGTAGCGTGTCGTAGAGCTATGGGCGCAGCCCATTCATGTTCGTAGGGGTGGAAGGGCGACGGAAGAGAGGTGCGTGAGGCTGGCGATGAGATGAAGGCTGAAAAATTAGCACGCAGCTGTTAGGGCAGTGGGGCCATTGTGCAGTGGCTTGAATTTCTCCTTTTCAGGAATTTCGCATTTCATTACTTTCTCACGGACACCCAGTAGCCAGACTTCGTCGTTATAACCGATAATGCAGCATGGGGGGCATTGTAGTAGGCGGGTAATTTCACCATAGAAAACGTACAAAAGTTGACAGGGAAGCAGGTTTTCATTATTATAATCGATATATTGTTAGGACTGGTATCATTATAAGTGGGTTTGGCTGTACTTCAAAGTTGAGCATTAGAAGAACTTTCTCATCAGTTTTAACTTCAAAATCTTGCTTTTCTTGTTCTAGGGTAGACAGAGCAATAAGATTAGTCTTACAGCATTCTTTGAATCATGCAAAAACTGTTGAAAACCCTGTTTAATGAAATCTGAAGAACTGACATTTTTTCAGATCTTTGCACAGTATGAAAGGAAGCGTGCATAAAACTAGAGCCAAAGGAGATTAACAAAAATGGACCTCATACAGTGAAAGCTGGCGATTATGCTGTACTAGCATCAAAATTTTTTAGTCAAGTGACTCCCAGCATGTCGCAAATTAAATTATATCGCCGGCTTTGCCGTCCGACAGTGCTGAGCGCTGATAATTAACCAAAAATGATGTCACCTGTTCACTAGTGAGCTTTGGTTTCGAGTCCGAGTCGTTTTATTCTGCTAAAGTGTATTTCTGAAGGTCTGCCGCATGTCCAACATGTGGACTTGGCATTTTCAACCAGTTTCCAAGAGTTTCGCTAACGCTTCTCTCGTAAAATCCCGGCAAGGGGCACTGCCGGTGTCACTGAGCAGTTATCGAAAGTCGCTCCCATGGCATCATCCCGCATGGTTGCGTCACGAGAAAAGCATTGTGCTCGAAACTATGCTGCACCTGCACTTCAATTCAATTTCCTGAAGAAAACGCTAGGAGTAAGATGGTGTGAGGAACGGCGTGGGGAAGGTGAACGAGAAGGTTGGCGTCATGGTGAGGGCGAGTGGCTGTACTGGGCGGCGATCGTAGTGTTCTCGACAGATGTTTCAGGTTCAACTGGGGTTGACACCTGGTGCTGGCTTTGGGGTGGATAGCGAAAGCTGGAGAAGCTTGTTTGAGAAGGCGTGGGCCAAGGACTTTGACAATGCCATCAAATGTGTCCGACATGACCACATAGGAAGTAAATTGGCTTGTCCTCAGGTGTCCTCTATGCATTCGGATCATGATAATTAGGAGTAGGACAATGGAGTTGGAGAGGGTTGAAGGTGGCCGAAGGGTAAATGTCAGGACGGTTCACAGAACAGATGGTTTGAATGCTCATGTTTGCCAGTTCTTCATGAACAATGGATTGTATAAGCGATATGGTTGATTGGGGATCACTGGGCTCCCCTCGCATGAAATATGTGGGCAATGCGCCTGGGATTTCGCGTCAAACGATTCGGGTGATAGTCTCTGACGTTGAAGGCTAAACCGCTATACGAACGTCCTCACACCTTAATGTCGATGCTGTGTTCGGAAGGTGGGTGAAGTTGTGGGCGATGCATCGGCTTTTAGCATTTTCGAAGCGTTGGCATTCAGCAATATTCACGTTGACTGTTGAGGAGTCTCAACAGTCAACACAATCAGGTTAAACGCATAGTCCACGATTCCTTTCAGTACGTGCACTACCTTATTGGCTGCTGTCATTTTGGCGTCAACTTTTCCGCAAAGGGCGAGGCCATCCTGCATGTATGTCAGGTAAGGCTCGGTAGACATCTGTGCATGCGAGGCAAGTTCTTTCCTGGCGGCATGCTTGCATGGCTGCCTACAGGTTGACCAAACAACTCGCAAAGTTTCGTCTTACATGCGCTTCAGCTTGTGAGCTCCTCTTCATTGTTATCAAACCAGGCCTTTGCGATTCCGTTAAGATAAAATATTACATTTGCCAGCATCAAGGTTGGGTTCCACTTGTAATGTGCACTTACGCACTCACCGAGTCGAATCCAGTGGTTGACATCGTCGTCATCAGCGCCGGAAAGGTCCCAGGATCACTGGGTGGAGCCAGGATGATGGCTGGCATGGCGGCCGCCAAGACATGCTGGAAGTGGCCACTTGGCAACCGCTACAGAGCTCCATCTTGCGTCAGAACCCCAGCACCTCCACCAAGCTGTTACGTGGAGGCAGACATAACAGGAAAATGTATTTACAATATATTTACAAGGAGAGCAAGCACTGAATCACATGATCGAATGAGCGCACCAGATCAAAAGCGCCTTCTTTGTCAACATTCCTCTAGAGGAATATTACCGTGACAATATGCACGAGTTCTAAGCAGCGTAAGTAAAAGAATAAAAAATTAAAGAATTTTTGGTATAAAACCCCTGTTTCCCCTTAAAGTGAAAGTCAATTGCTTGCACTGTTATGCTCTGTCATGTTTAATAATAGACCACTGTGTGTGTGTGTGTTTTTTTTTTTTCCACAGCGAGAAGACATCCTGGCTCTGCTGCTATCCAATTCGGGCATGACTCACCCTGTGGCTAAGCGTGTTCCATCAGATGTTGGACGAGATGCTGCTGCTGACATTCGGCGCCACATTACTGCCTCCTTCAAGCAGAAAAAGGGACCCTTTTCTTGCTACTTTGTCACTGAATTCGTCACCTTTGCATTACCCACAGGTGAGAGGCATGTCAGGTGTATTGAAATACAGCGTAACCTTTTTAATTCAAACACCAAGGAGACCTGAAAATGATCCAAATAAAACGAAATTTGAACAAAACAGTTCCCTTGAATATCGCACTCAATAACATATGTGGTAAAGCGCGCAGTACAGTCACCAAATAATTCTAAATTGACAAGGTCTGCGTAAAAGTTCTAATAAATGGAATCCGAAATATCAACTTCACCAGAAAAAGTCTATTCCACAAGTGGCCAGACGAGCTGGTGAACGCGTTGCTGCATGTGTACAAATATATGATTGTGCCATGACAGACAAAAGTAGAGTGCCCAAATGCACCAAATTTCCATGTCCTGCAACTTAACGATAACTGTATGATCGCGGGATTCTTCGCAGCAGTCATTCTCCGGCAGTTCCTTCTCTTTATCAGCACCCTCTTTGGTAAAGACGTCGAGGGTGGAGTTGATGCTGTTTGAAGCTGCTTGATGATTACAGTATTTAAATATATGTAACAGCAGTCAAAGGAGTCGACCAATGTATTCCAAAACGAGATGGCATTGGGCTAGTTGATCATCAGAAATAAACGTGCGTAGAATGGGCACCACAAACAAGACGGACAATAATGGAGCACTTCATTGTTTGCTCCGTTGTTGACCATAGTCTTCTTTGTGGTGTACATTCTGTGCACAGCGTGTTTATTTCTGAAGTTGGCCAAGGCCGTGTCACAATTTGACATGTAAATTAACAAACCTGGATGCGTGGAACTTGTGCAGCAAACTGGAAATTCCAATGCAGTCCTTCACGACTTATCAGATTGAATTGGCTTGTGCCTTGGTTTGGGTGGAGTTGGCTACTACTGGATCAGCTAGGTGACTAGGCAGGATGTAGTAGGGTAGCACAAGCAAAATGTGTAGTTCATGACGTTGGTGCCTTTTTGAAAAGAAGTTTAGGATTTGTTTTGATAAAGGCAATCATAATGTCCCAGCTTATCTTTGTTCTAAGGAAATCTTTTATACAAACTAGCCAATTCATTCACACATCGGAGCTTGGCTCGTCTTTCAACAATTTTTCTTTTTTCATAAAAAAGATCTTCACTGAGGCAAGGTGGCAAAGGTGAAAACTCCAGAATGTTAAAACCTTGAAGGCATGAGAAATGAAAGTTGATTTCGACTTTAATATTAAAGTGCCAGTGTTATTTTGATATGTAAACATTACTTACTCAGTGTTATGTTCTCTTGGTTATTATCTTTCACTTAGAAATCAGAGAGTTTCATCCATCTGTGCAGAAGGTTCTGTTTGATGAACTACTGGATCAGGATGTGCAAAAAGGTGAGTTATGATGCCTGATTTTTTTGTAGTTGCTGGACATCAATTGTGCATCGAACTCCAACCACATTCTTCTCCCTTTCCAAGCAAGGCAGTCAGAAGTGGGCATGGGAATGTAAGCATCACCTTTCCAATTTGGTGGCTAAGTGCACTGCCTCATGCAGTTATCTCTTAATGGCTCACTAATACTTGCAGCCACAGCTCTGATTGGGAGAGATGAAGGGCAGATCTGAAAGGGAACCAAATGAATTTCAAAATTTTGGCATGACCCTGTTTAGGATTTCATGGAAGTTTGCTGTTCTCCCTTAATGGCCCTAGTATTTTTGTGCGCTAAGAAGTGCTACATCTGAACATATGTTTGTTTCCATGAAGCAAGAACTTGTGTTAACTTATGAATGACACTTAGATGTTTCACAAGTACCATGTATGTGACTACCTCTTGACATCTACCCGTTGGCTTTACCATTCCTGGAAAGCACATCATGTCATTTTTCTAATTCTGTCTGCTTTGGTCTTCAAAATGTGGAGGCAATGAAACTTCGCAGAAAGGTAAACCTTTTGGTGGCAGGAAGTGAGGGTCTGCGAGCAGCACGTGCATGACCAACTTCAAGCTATGGTGGTGCAGAGGGCTACAACTGCAGTATGCTGATCTAGTGGCTTCTAGTGGCTTCATTCAGTGTGCATCTACATGGCTTCACTTTTAAGAAATAGCTGTCCTGATGCTTGCGCATCTGTCGCTTAGCCCAGTGCAGTGCATTGATCTGTTGTTAACCCTTCATGGATGAGTGTTGCCGATAGGCAACAAACTAAAAATATATTTTTCTTGCTAGGCTTCGGTTCTGACTACAGAGATTTCTACTAAATGTGTTCAGCCAACACTGAACAATAGGCAGCAAGTGTCATTTGATGGGTTAGAGCAGGAATAGGGGACAAGCAAGAAGCTTGGCATCCTATTTGCTTTTTAAAAGCATGGTTAGACTAAATAGACCAATGCAGTATCCCCGGCTGTAGTGGTATCATACAGATAATGTAGAAAAAATGCAATGTATACTCTAGGTCAGTAGTTCCTTGCAGCATAGCCAACGCTACATGACCTGTGAGCGCAATTTATTGCGCAGCGAGATGTAATGCCATAGTTCGGAACCCCTTGCATTCTGTCAGTGGCCCTGAGAGGTGAACTTGTCAGCAGGTGTTTACTTGGGAAGCTGCACTGCAGGTTGCAGTTGGAGCTTATTGCATTTTGCTCTTTGATACTGAAACTACACTTGCTCAAATGAAAATGTGCGAAGAAGAATAAAAAGTGATGCAACGCTGGTGTATAGACATTATTTTCATTTAAAAACTACAAACAAATGCTTTGATAGTGACTAAATTCACATGTGCAGTTGGCACAGTTGCAACACTGTGGAGGACTCCCTCCTGGATAGAGCTTCTTCCTTTGCAGAAATGACATCAGCAAACTCGCTCATGTGATATGCTTCCAAGCTGCTATTTGACGTGAAAGGAATGAATAAATTAGCATTGGAATAGGCTCGGAACAGTGCGGTAAATGTGCCCAAATGCCTCCTGAGTAGCCGAAAAAACCTGTAGCTTCCACAGTGCTGAACAGAACTACTGAAACCGAGTACACACCTCTGTTTCACATCTGACGAGAGCTCTCTGTACAAGTTTCATGTGAAGCCGTAAGTGGCTTTGGGTGCAGTTACTTTCAGCAGAGTCCTTTGTTAATTTTACTGGCCATGAAACATCTCCGTCGTGATAAGGACGAGCTTCATACTCTGCAAACAGTGTCTGCACGGAGGCAGCGCCGGTTCAGAGGGGGCATGTTGAGGGGGCACTCGGCAAGTGGTGCAGCAGCTGGCAGGTGTGTTTGTGTCATTATTGTAGTGACTTTTCATGCTCTTTCTGCCTTTTAGCTTGTGCAGAGCAGCTCAAGTGGTCCTCATGAGTTGGAAGAACAATGGTAAAGACCGGTTGTGTGCAGCAGTGTCATTCTGGCTTGTGAGAGACAGACAAAATGAGCTGCCAACATTTGTGAAATCAACCACTTAAAGAAAACATTGCACAGACAACGCAATTACTGCAGCACCTCTTCTTGTACATATAGAAAAAGCAAAGAAAAACACGGTGCAAGGTACAATTATGAGAGCTACGATGTTCGGTCGTTCGTCTTTGTTCCGTCTCTCTGTTTTTTTTTGTTTTTTTTAATAGCTTGTTTAATGTTAGCTGGGACACCCTGTATTACTTCATACTTTTTGTGCTGAAACATGCTTCCGAAGTTGAAATACATTACTGTCAGCCCTTGCCAACTACTCGAATCAAGTTTGAGGCAGTGTCGATCCCATTAAGCGAATGTTAAGCCTTGCTGAGCAGGCAAGTCGGTGATCCTACTACCAATGAACCTGAACTAAAACATAAGCAATTTGGATGAAGGGGACTGTTTTTCAATTTCAGTTCTGGCCATAGCGATTTGAAGTGTTGTATGGTGCACATGCAAGAAGCAGGAAGCGGTTGCGCTGCACACAGCCAGCATCGGTCTGTCACCATTGCTGATCAAAGGTTGCTGGTTGCACTTGCCGGTGCTTCCATGAATGAAATGCAACTACGTATGGTGATGGCCCTGTATATGTTGTTCATGACCTATAGAGGAGGCTGTCATATTCTTATGGTGACACATTTGTTTGCGTTTTATCAGGGAGCTTTAGCTCGGGTCCAACACCGACGCGGCCTATTCAGATACATGTAAAACACATAAACGTTTTTCTGAGATAACCCCTAGACCGATTTAAATGAAACTTGTTGCATTTGAGAGAGAAAGATAAATTCTAGTGACTGTTGGAAGCAGAATTTCGATTTATGTCCTGAATTTTGTTACAAGGATTTTCCAAAATTCGAAAGCTAAAAAAAAATAGAAGCACGAAGTTTACAAATTCGTAGCTCTGCATCAAGAGCAGATATCGTGGTTCTGTAAGCGGCATCCATTAGACCATTGAAAGCGGACAAATTTGATATGTCATTTTAAATCTTACGTGAACTTGTTACGTTGCTTAGAAGGGTTCTGCAAAAGCTGTATTTCCATATTATTAAATTTTTGAGATTCATGTGTAACATATGAATTTTGTCCACTTTAGATGCACTATTAGGTGCAATTCACAGAATTGTGTTATCATTCTTCGTTGCCGAGTTAGAGTTGTAAACTTGATAGTTTTGTTTTCTGGAAAATTTTGATTTTTGCGAAGTTTTTTTTAAAATATTGAGGACCTAAATCAAAAATTCAAAACCAACAGTGACTAGACAAGTTTTTCTTTTAAATGCAACAAACTTCATCAAATTTGGTGCAGTGGTTGCCGAGAAAAACGAATTCTCTTTTTACATGTATTTAGATAAGAACACTCGAGCTAAAGCTTCCTCTTATGCCAAATAGGCAACAACTTACAGCCCCCAAAATACTGTTACATGTTTCTCTCAGTTATGGGAGTATACAGCAAGCATCAACATTTACGAAGAAGCTGTGCACTTTTTAACTGAGCGCTTATACACGAAGAGTTTCTTTTAATGGGACTGACAACCAATTTTTCTGGTGCCTATTTTTTTAGTGCAGTGGGAAGCTTTACTGGTCAGGGTGTCGAATGATGTGGTAATGCGGAAAACGGCGGGGAAAATTTTTATTTGTATTTTTCGATCATTAGTGACTGCAGTCACTTCAATTTCATGAATATCTCGCAACACATTCTGGACAGTTGTTAGTACCTTTAACAATACTTCATTGCATAGACACAGACTACGGGGGGCCTCCAAGCCCCGAGCCCCCTCCGGAGTTTTCCAGGGGGGCTGAGCCCCCCCCAGGGCAATGCCGAAGCCCTCTCCCACTTTACACACATACAACTAAAGTGTCATTACCAGAACTTTGCCACCAACATCATTTGAGGTTTCTTTTGACTTTCCTCCGCCTTTCACTTGAAATTTTACTAGGGCTATTAGCTTACTGCATCATTGTTGGTGCGGACATGCACTGCTTTAAATAAATACTTCTGCTTTATTTCTGCAAATCCTGACAGTAGGATGACATGCGTGTTAGAAGCACTAGGGGCGGTTGCCTCATCCCAATTTTCTCACTTCAATATTGCTTTAAATTTCCACTGTAAGCACCATGCACATACACAATATATTTAAATATACACACAGGACAAAGTTTATATTTTTGAAAGAGATGGGGGAAGCCAATTAAAAATTTTTTCTAAAGGTATAAATAGCCTATGCCTAGACAATGGATATATTGCTGTATGGTCACCACGCTTCAAATTTCTTTGCGTGCTTTTTTGACCAGTGACCCCTTCGGCAGAGTCTTTCATCAATGACGTTTGGAATGCATGTGAATGTTGTGTGTCTCAGTATTGCTTTTCTTTCCAGTAAGCAATGTTAACAACTCATAAAAAAAACATTTATAATAATTTACAACATTTATTTGGGATGGAAACATCGTCAGTTGAATGTAAAGGTCAAATATATGGAGGGTGTCCCAATTAACTATCGTGCACCAACATTTAAAATAAGAGCAGTGCGTTACTTGAAAAAGATCTACTGCATATTGTTTACAGTAAAGTGGAGTAGCTGCCATTAATCTTTTCGTTACTGATATTTAATTAGGTAATTGTAATTAAATATCTAACTTGAGACGTACAATCCGAATTATAAAAGTATCGATGAGGCATTTGAAGGCACAGCCAATGGACTCCTAACTGCGGTATTTTCAGCGATGTACTAATTGCGTACTAATCTTTTTTTTTTTTTTTGACTGATAAGTAAACCCTGCAAAATATGTAGAATACCACGTGACTGCTTTCCCACCCGGATCATAAAGCAGTACCCTCAAACAGGCTCTCTCTGAGTTATCCAAAACGAAATAAAGGAAATAAAGAAAAACATCGTGATCCAGCTAGTGCCCTGTCTGCTGCGCCCCGGCCGAAGTAACATGTCTCGTTTGGTGTTAGTTGGAAACAAGCTGTGATAGCTGTTGTCTTAGCGTAGATAAAGTGTACGGATTCCTTTTTTTTTTTTTGGCCACAATACCTGTCACCACAAAAGTGAATTGACAGTGTCAGTGCAGAGGTTTAAAGGTGCATTTTGTTTTGTCCCAGTCGCCATGTCTTTCTCTAATGAGCAGAAGGTAAACATGATCCTTGCCTCAGGATCTGCAAATGGCAACAAGAGGAAGGCCGCATAGATAGAATTTATTGACGGGAAAGACAAAGACCTTGACCTGAGCTAGTGCGTTCTAGTCTGCTACTCTGAACTGGGGTAGAGGTGAGTGAAAGTACTGCTATGGGTGATGATGATAAGAGAAGTGGTGGGTGCTTATGAATATGAGACAGTTGCCCTGCTAGAGCCGCTCATCTGGCTTGGTGTCCTACAGAAACTTCAGCATTTTAGTTACCCGTATTGAAGTGGCAATGTCAGGCCATACATGGGCCGAGGGTAGTGTCCTCTGACAGTGGTTGCCTGCCAACGCTTACTAGGGAACTTTCCAATGTACTTTGCTCCAGCTTATATGCTGGGCAATCACACAGTATATGTTCCAGCGTTTCAGGTGTCAGGCAGTGTTCACTATCAGGGCTGTCCGATTGGCCGATGAGGTGCGCGTAGCGACTGGTCAAAGCAATGCCCAGCCGAATCCTGTGTAGCAATGATGTTTTACTCCACGTAACCTTTGGGCGCAAACAGAATTTAGCGTCTGGATTGATCATGTATAGGCGTCTATGAATGTTGTCATCGTGGGCTCTGTATTCCTTTGTAAGGTCCTGCATGAGTGCCTTGATCATAGAGTTGGTGTCAGGTCGCAATTCGGCAATCTGTATTTCATCAGAGGAAGAGAAGGCAGGTCTTGCCTCACTGTCAGCAAGTTCATTGCCAGTCACACCACACTGACTAGGTACCCATTGAAAAGTGATCACGTGGCCACCTAACGCAGCGCTGTGATAAAGCTTGGTGATTTCCAGCACCAATAGGTAATATGGTCCTTTCTTTAAAAAGCAATTTAGCACCTGTAGCGCTGATTTGGCATCACAGAACACCATCCATTTATGAGCTGTCTGCGTTCTCATAAAATAGTCTCCCATATTCCTGTAAGTTCCGGAGCCGTAGATGTTGATTTATGGTCTAATTGAAATCGCCGAGTAATTCCAAGTTGTAGGATGACAAATGCTGCCATTGTGGCAGATGGTGGGACCAAACCATCAGTATATACTTGTACAGTCCCACTATATAATGTAGATATATGGGACAGGTTGAGCTGTTTCAAGCCAGTGGAGGAAACGTGGGATTTTTTCATAATTCCTGGTATTTGAAAGCTCACTACTGGTCTCGACAATGTCCATGGAGGTGTCTCGGGGATGTTGGTAGCCTGGAACCTTGCAGGTATAATGCTTGCGTGGCATGCAATTGCTTTAGAAAAGCACAGTCAAGGTTGGAACTGTTGTCAGAGGGTGGTGTGAGTGTCTAGTCAGCAGGCAAAGATAGGATTGCAGAGGTGCACAAGACCTAGGAAGGCCGCAAATATATATACAGGGTGTCTACCAACCGGGAAAACCGGGAATTCTCGGGGATTTTGAGTAGTCGGGAAAAACTAGGGGGAAAACTCGGGGAATGTGTGCCTCTATCAGGGAAAATTCACTGTAACTTTATCGAAAGAGTCGAAAGTTGCGGTAATGCTGGCTCAAGTAACAGACAGGAATTGTAATGAATAGTCTGATGCCCCATCGTCAGCTGAAGGAGTTGCCAGTGTACAGTCAACGACTGACTTTCCGGATTCCCGATAATTTGGCCGGCTTCGCGGCACCACCATGTACCCCATAGAGTCAACGCATCAGAACGTCTGAAATGTCGGACACAAGAACTCTTCGCTGTCCGATTTTGCGGACAATTTGTCGTGACCGCGGGTCAGAAATGGCATTAATCAAAGCCACCACTGCAGCCATTTTGATTACCTCGCCGCCTCGAACTGGCGCTCTCGCACGCAGATCCGCTGACAGTCGTAGCCACCACTGCAGCAACGCTAGGCCTAGCTGCTTCGACGTTTGCTAAGAAGCTTCTTGCCGTTGGGTGCCGTGTTTTTTATTGAAAGAATTCACTGGTGTCAGCAATTGCACAGACTCCCAGTTTGTGCTCCTTGCGATTGGCTTAGAAGCTTGGAAAGCACGGTGCGTTGCATAATGCTGGTTCCTGGAAGTCAGCTTCGCCTCTGTACAGAAATGTTACTTGGTGAAGCATATGCAAAAGCATTGCAGTGAAGCATAACAAGCGTGGGAAGGGGCTATTGCCACGGGACACAGTATGTATTCCTTAATTATACGCGCATGCACCCTGTATTTCCTGTCACAGTATGAGCACCGATATGCCTAATACGTGTACTGACAGGTCTTCAGAGCGTTTTCAAATGTGCCTGTGGCGGTTTGAGCCCTTAAGGGCAGTAAATGATATGCATTTATTTTTTCCAATTGGCCGATTTTTCGGACATTTTCGCGGCCACTAGGGAGTTCGAAAAATCGGACATGGACTATACAACTTACCAAGAAGATGCTTCAAATGGTCCATGGGGTGAACGAGTGGTGAAAGGAGGACAAGAACAGAAAGGACCTACGCATTGTGGAATGAACGGGAAAGGAAGCGTGCTGCCACTGTTTTGAAGGAGCTTGAACTCGAAAAACAAAGTGTTGGCTGATGCCGAGATGTAGGTGTCCTTCATCCAAACCAAAATAAACTCTCTAAGGCAGTGAAACACAACACTGAGGCGTCATGCGCGGGCTGAGAGTATGTTGGGACAGTTGAAGTTGGCTTACGAGCTGCCTCATACCATTGAGCTTGCTATCTGTGATAGAAATAGCTCATATTCTAAAATATTTGCTTCTGTATGCATCTCCATTTAATTCATATTTGAGTATGTCCAACTCGATTTGAAATTTTTTTCGAAGACATTTTGTTGTGCATTTTACTAACCCATCCCTTCTATTCTCTTTTTGAATAACATAAACATTACTCCTTAGTGTTCAAATTGGATTAAGCCGTTTTTTTTTACTAGAAAGTGGCAGCTTCGGGCGATATGGTTTCAGCCCGTCTTGACATAAATTATAGTGCTGCATCACTCAGGGAATTTTGCAAAGGCACTCGGGGAAAATCCGGAAAACTAGGGGAATTTGGAAATGTCAACTTGTAGACACCCTGATATATCAGTCATGGAAGTGTGGCGGTAGACCAAACACATCAACTATCATCAGAAATTATGAAAACCTGAGACAAACCGGCAGTTTTGAGAAACAGCGGTGGAGGACTCCATCTTTGAGTCCTAGGCTATGCACGGATGTGCTACAATATATGATCTTAAACCCTCATGCTAGCGTGCGGGACGTAGCCGCCCAGGTACCAATTTCCAAGTCATCAGTTTGGAGGGTTCTAAACAATGGCATTTAACCCATACCATCTTAACCAGCACCAATGCTTAGAAGATAGGGCCCTGTAGAATCGCCTAGATTTCTCAAATTGGGTTCTCACAAAAGCCGATGAGTCACTTGACTTTTTGAACGACATCATGTGCACAGATGAAGCCAATTTTCGCAGAAATGCCTGAGTAAATTTCCATAATTCACACTATTGGAGGGACTCCAATCCACACACTTTAAAGTGCAATCAGCACCAGTACCAGTAGTCACTCAGTGTGTGATTCGGTGTTTACGCCGACGCTATAATCGGTCCCATCTTCTTTGATCACACACTGACTGGCCAGAGTTACATGAATGAAATCCTTGAAGGAGTGGTGGATGAGTTTCTCAGTGAAGTCTTGCTGTCACGTCTTCTACTTCTGTGGTATCAGCAAGATGGGGCACCTGCACACAGCAGCAGCCAAGCACGAAACTGGCTGGATGTGACTTTTCATGAGCAATAGATTGGAAGACACGGGCCTGTAAATTGGCTGACTAGGTCACCTGACCTCTCTCCACTCGATTTCTTTCTTTGGAGTTATGTGAAAGATCGTGCTTACATGATAGAGACAGACGTCTGATTTGTTCAAAGCAAGGATAACTGTCGTCTGCCCTAGAGTTCCTGCGTTGGCCATCAAGAAAGCCTCTGAAGATGTGATAAAACGGACACAGTACTGTATAGCTGCAAAAGGACACCTATTCGAACACCTATTCAGACACCTGTTCTCTAGGCTGGTGTTCAGCGGATCCTACGAATTCATAGATAATAAGGGCACACTGAAATCTGTTTTTTTTTTTGTGTGTGTGTGTGTGTGTGTGTGTGTGTGTGTGCAGACATTCTGATTGCCAATTCGGCTCATTTAGAAGTGGTATATTTACTTTCTTGAATGCATCGTTTTTTACTTTCCTCTACACATTGGTCACTTCCCGGTCTGCTTATTTCGCTTTTATTTTTTGACATGAACCTGTTTTTTCAGCACGTATACACTTTCATGGAAAATAAATCAGTCACTTTAATTTGGCTCCGGTCCGAAGCAAGTTTCTGGCACGAAATATAGCTTTGCGCGTACTCTTTCGATGCGGTGCGAGCAAAGCCAAGATTTTGAAACATTCCATGCCTATTACATTGCTTTTCGCATTTCGTGCGTGTACAGAGCGGCACTTCGGCCGTGTTATCAAGGGGCTTTTGTTATCAATGTGATCAGTCGGCCTTTAGATACAGATAGTCAGTGTGACATAGAAATGAGAGGAAGGAATAGCTGTGAAGCCACAAACTTGCTGTTGGTGCTCCTTCTGTACCATTATCAAGGTGATGCACTGTCTCTTTGCGCTTGCGATAGGCAATGCATGTGGGTGGGAGCGCCCTTACTTGGTACTTTTCATACTTCGTGGGTTCTTTTGCCACTCGGAAAAAATTGTGCACAATTAACATGTCTCAGAAAACACTACAGTTAGATGTCATCTTGGGATGCCTACAAATGCCTCATTGACACTTTGAAAATTAAGACAGTACTTCTCGAATTAGGTAATTAATTACAATTACTGAACTAAATATCAGTAATGAAGTAATTACTGGCGGCTACTCCACTGTACTGGAAACAATATGCACTAGGTTGTCTTTGAGTAATGCAACTGCTTTTTTTTTTTTAAGTCTTGGTGCGTGATAGCTGAGGCACATTGTATAATTCACTCAGTAACCGAAATGAGGCCAAGCCGGATTCACTTGAAATCGGAATCAACAGCAGTCATGTGCAGCAGTGCTTATGCTCGGACTCCCAGAAAAAGAGAAAGAGAGGCTGCAATTTCACCAGAAAGGCGAAGACGTATTAGTGATAGCCAAGTATGCGACAATTACACAAAGGAAGATTATACCACCGAGAGGACTCGTGCTGCGAAATTGAACTGTCTCCTACTATGGGATCTTGTATGTACTCATATAATGCCGTCACTTCAGCGCTCAATTCTTCGAGGTCACGCAAAGTTCCTTTAAGTGCATGAAATATATATATATATATATATATATATATATATATATATATATATATATATATATATATATATATATATATATATATATATATATATATATATATAGGGTTCGTAAAGCTGGTCGGACCCCCCCCCCTGGAAAAATGAACTCTCTGCCTATGTTTTATTGAGCACACTGCATGCATACTGAAGAATTCTAGGAGGGGGGAAAATGCAGAAACGAGCTGTCAATAACAGCCCACTATTTCCCAGTCACTGTTTTCAAAGGGGCCCCTAAAACTGCTGACCACTTATATGGTGTAGCTCATATGAGCTAGTGTTATGCGACGGCGCTCGTATTAGAAAATCAGCATGTCTTGCAATATTTTGTCCTTATTTCGTGTCAGTGCAACATGGTTTACACAGAGCATGAAGCGAACGACCAACTGTGGCCGTACGTGCTGGTGTAAACAAATGCACTGCTCAGGTAAATTGGTATTCAAACGTGGTAAGTTGCACGCGCTCTGGCTCTTCCTTGGGGCAGATATGCTAAATGTCTTGTTGAAAATGAGAAAAAAAAAGCAGCACGTGTAGAAATCGGTGGCAAAAATTCTACAGCAGTTGCGTCGGCACAGGGGGCCGTCATGTCGTTGCAGTGTGGCAACAAAATTGTTTTACTTGTCTGCCGACAACTCCACTCCTGCTGGCACAGCATAGTTGTTGCAAAAAGGCAGACCAAAATTGGCAACGTGTAGTTCTAGTGCGATCGAGCCTAAGCCCATGTAAACTATTCTAACCCCCAAAGCAAGCCAATGACATTGACGATCATAGCCTGATGGTGATGATTTATTGGCATCTCCTTTGAAACAGGGTGGTGACAAATAGTGACCTGGCCTGCTTGATTTAACCAGGTATCCTATACATGCTTTTCATTTTAGCATTATTATATACATCTTAATCCTTCTTTACTTCAAAACTTCTCTATTTACCTTGTACTGCTACCTATGCCTCCTCATCTGCAGTGGTGCCCCTAGTGGCCGCTGCTGTCCCTATAGCAAACTTAGCCTGAAGTTTCCTGACCAGAAGAAAAGTATCAAAGGACTGCTTTTGGTGTTCAGCCTGGTGTGGCCCACAGAGAAGAAACGTTTTGCTGAAAAAGTTGCCAAAAATACGTTTTCTTTACATTGAATATTATTATCAGTGTATTCTGCACATTTAAATGAAAAATATAAATTTTTTCAGGTATTTTTATGTCTTTTCCTATAAAGGATTGATTGTTTCAGCATGGCGTGATGAGTGACTCGTTACTGGGATGCACATTGGCATAGACTGCAGCGACAGACTGTGGTCCCAAACACTTTTGAATTGGTGGAATGTACTGCCTCTAATGCTATTCTAAAAGCACCTATAGATCTAAATGTAGTGCACATCACTCATTTTCATTATAATCGTAATGCCATGCTGGGATTTGTCAAGAGTACCACTCTCTCCCTTTGCATTACTATATTCGTGGTCACATCACATTTGTGCAAATACAGTAGCTGCCTTCTCCTACCCCTGCTTGTCCAGACATATGACTCTATTAAAAAACAATTACACTTAAGATAGTTATGCTATAGCTAGTTTTTTAATTTTTTCAGTACATTTACAGCTTGGTTTGATGAAAGGTTAACATCATGGAAGTAGATGGAACAGTCTTTTGACAAATGTGAATGCCTTCTTTAATAAAAGCTTTTTTCATTTGGCTGTAGAAGCAGCATTTTTCTTAAGAATTTATCAAAACTTGGCTGTTGTAAGTGTATACAATCTTTGGTACTGTTCTGGGATTTTGCCACCCTATTTTGTGATATTTCTGCTTCCATTAGCAGGCAACAGTGAATTGAATACATTCCAGGGAAATAAACTGTTTAAGCATAGGGATGTGGAATGGATTTGTTCTATGCGCGAACATTGCTTAACACAGCAGGTGTGTGGAGAACCCTGCAAAAGTGCCATATTCTAGTGCTTCTCTGATACAAAATATCTTAAATGGATGTAATCTTAATAGCTCTACTTTGTGTGCAAATATATGCTTTCTATTTTGTTCCTGGCCCAGAGCTTGAGGAAGATTCAGCCATCATCAACTGGAGCCTGGAGCTTACCGAGACCTTGGGCTCAAGGCTGTATGCCCTCTGGAATCGCAGTGCTGGCAACTGTCTTCTAGACTCTGCACTACAAGCCACCTGGGGTGTCTTTGATCGGGACAACTCACTGCGTCAAGTTCTTGGAGACAGCTTGTGCGAGGCTGCCTCTGTGTGAGTACAGCTGCTTCCTCTTTTCGGTGTTGCCTGTTTTCTGCTGGAAAACCTTGTGTGGGAATATTTCGAATACAGACAATCTCGGATCTATTGAGCTCAAAGAAGATCGCAAAATAGTTTGATACAGTAGACTCTCTTTAAGACGAACTCGAAGGGCTCATGAAAAGTTGTCTTATCAGAAGTTCATCCATCAGAAGAATAATTGGCAACATGATGACGTGTATCCAAATAACTTACTTCAAAACGGTAAATGAAATACACTCCTAATGGGGGAGAATTGACATAAAAAGCATTTATTTAGCTGAACTTAATAGAAAACTGTATTCAAGTCGTACTCTTGCTTAGTTTCATCCAGTCCGTGATGGATGTTCGGCACTTCTGTGCAAATCGGCAAGCAGGCACAAACAATGTCATCTTACCTAATGACCTTAAAAATCCATCTGTCCCTTTGTGCTGCTGGAAAAAATTCACTAGGGAGGCGTATGCCACCTCTCAGGTCATTGGTACAGACTCCGAGCTAGCGAAAGAATGAAGGAGCGCGCTGAGTGCACAGCAAACGCAACGCAACCTAGAGGAAAGTCTAGGTGACATTGAGCATGTGGGGAAGGAGAAACGAGGCGAAGTTACTGTCAGTTACTACAGGTTTCGTTTCTGATATGGACATACTGGGTTTGTCTCATGATGACATAGTCTTCGCGCGCTCTATACTGTTTGTGCAAGTGGAAGCATGCGATGGTGAGCCAATGGCGGCGGCTCAAAATCGCATGTCTCTCTTTTTTTTTTTTTTGTACTCTTCCATCAACAAAGGGTGCTGTCTCATGTGACTTTGAAGAGTTGTGGTTGTTACCGTCGGTGTTCACACGACCTGCACCGAGCTGTCAACGACGTGCGTATTCTTGAGTACTGCTAAAGACTTTTTGAGACTTTCTTTTCATTGCGAAAGTATGTCACATATTTTTATGAAGGAGCCACAGAATGAAGCTTGGCAAACAGGAAACTGAAACTACTACTGTCTCACGGGCATGCGACAGATAGACTGAAATGGAGCATACAGATAATGTGCGCATGATATGAATTTCTCAGTGAATAAACATATTCTTAGGAGAATGCAGGGCAAGCATATAATTTGTTACATGCTTGAATATTTGCAATCTGTCCGAATATTTGCCGTTTCTACCGATATTCGGCCATGCCTGAATATTTGGTAATTTCCAAATATGCATTTCTCGAATTGAATATGCTTCAAATAAGAAAAATATTCTATTCGTAATTGAAATTTCGTGTATTCACACACCCCTGGTTTTGATTATTTCTGTGTCCATCCTAGACTTGTCGGGCTTTTTTTCCTAGTCTGCTGTCCTGTTACTGTATCCTGCTATATGCTCGTGCAACAAAATTAATGGAATACTAACTATAGCATAATCAGCCACAACCTTTGAATGTAACATAGTTGGGTAAACGTCCTCTCAATGTCACCGTTTGCAATGCAGAACAATGCCAGCACTACGTTCGCTTTTAATGTAGCTTTTCCCCCCTTCTCATATATGTGACATGTGGAAAATGTTATGCAATGCGCCATTGTTTTATTCATTTAGATGCTGCTAGTAGAAAGGCAACATGCATTCTTTCACTGAATGCCGGCAGGTGCTGAATATATTATATATGCCAGTTTTTGCTTGAATGTTAAACTTTTCAGTGTTGGATTTTCTTTGGAAGTGACGCAACCCCAGATTCATGTTTTTGTATACTACATAAAATGAACACCGGTTTCCTTTTGGTTATGCAGAAGGAAAAATGACGTGGTTAATGAAAAATGCACTCTTGGTATCCAAGGAGAGACAGTGGAGAATGTGGGGGGTGTGTCAGCAACATGGCAAGAGAGAGACTTGGAAACGTACCGTTACGTCAGTGACACTGAAAGGGTTAAGTGAAAGTGTCGCATATGCCATATTCATGTATAAATAATAATAATTAGATTAATAATTAGATGCTCACACAAAGTGGGCAGTGTTCATTAGTTTTGTAGCCCTTACATTTATTGTTATTATCCTGTATGAAAAGACCAACTACGGCGAGAAATCTGGTTTAAGCAAATTTTCACAAACCTTGTTCAGGGTGCCAAAATCGGGAATTATCAGGTTTTACCTGAAGACAAAGAGCCTTTTATATACGTTTTGGCACAGCCAGCAAAAATATGGCAAAAGCAAACTCTAACCAACTCTTACTCATGTTGCCAGCGATTCGCTGCATTGCTTGGGCCATCCAATTAGTGCAACCACTCGTTAGCACTCAAGTTTAGCACAGACAACATTGGCATTTAGCAGTGGACACAATTTAATACCATGTTTAGATGTACTGCTTGCCTCTTTTGCCCAGAATAAACCACAATTAAGTGTGTCACTTGTAGCAATGCAAAAATGAATCATTTTCAGAAACGGAATGATGTCGCAATCCGTCATTGTCAAGACAAAACATGTCCTGCTTTGCACCTTATTTAGTATTGTTGGTCTTCTGATGGAGGTCATAATTACAAGTGACTGGAAGGCGTAATTCCTTAGTTTTTGCAGAATATCCATGGTGCTGCATGAACATAAACGGTGCATTACACTCATCTAATCATCACAGCCGAGTACCACATTCCACATTGTGAAGATGCTACCAGTGCCGCCTAAGAAGCCTTCTGGGACACATTGCTGTGCCCCTTTGCTTACACATACTCTGAGTATCTGTCTTCATCACGCAGGCTATATCCTCGGTGGCGAGAGGCGGAGGCCTTGCAGGCTCGGTTGCTGCATTTCTCGCTGGACGAGGCGCAATGGCAGGAGGACTGGACCACTCTAGTCTCCCTGGCTGCACAACCTGGATCAGCACTGGAGCAGATGCATGTGTTCACTCTGGCCCATGTGCTTCGACGCCCCATTGTTGTGTATGGGGTCAAGTATGTCAAGAGCTTTCGTGGCGAGGCCCTTGGCTATGCCCGCTTTGAAGGCAACCACCCTTATTTCTCATTTGGTGATTCCACCTTGTGATGGGCAGCAGAATTTTAGCAATATTTGCTTACTTTATTGCACGTGTCATCATTTTGTATAATCTCTTGTGCCTTCTTGTGGGTGCTAATTTTTTAGGACGTGCGCGGCAGCAAGAGTTGTTGGAAATGCTTTCTTTTTGTTGTTTTTTAGTTTGTTTGCACAGGCAAAACCTGAGTGTTACATGACAACAGCTAGCCCATGCTGTTGGTGCATCTACCTGAATGTTTAGTGCCTGCATGCTTAAAACCAGATGACAAAACTTTGCATAAGTAAGCATACTGAAATGTAAGATTTATGGGAACTTCCTGGAAGCTTGCCCCCCCTCTCTCTCTCATTCTCTTTAATGCCTGAGCACAAGCTTCACCTTTCTTAAGGCTAAGCACAGTTAAAATTTTATCTCCATCATCACCAAGAGAATACCTCTTCTTGTGGAGGCATGGGCATGCAATATTTATTCTGAAACATGACTTAAGCCTTCTAAGGTAGCACAATTATCTGTTAAAGGCCTATATATATATGATTATGTAAGTTGGATCTAGTCTGCATCAGTGAACACTCGAAGTCCGCCTTTTCAGGCATGCACTGAGCTGCATCGTTTTATAGTTGAGCATTGGCTGACCATGACTGATGTCAAGTGTTGGCAGAACACTGCCATGGATGGACAGATGCTATGTGTGCTGTGTGCAGTCATTTAAATTAGAGCAGCAGTGCATGCCACAGGCTAGCCTATTGTGCGAGTTACCTAGAATTATGCTTTGCACGAGCACAGCTGTAGCTTTCACCGCTGCCACTCCATTCGTGTTCTTCTCTGTGCAAAACCAGCCAGTTGCACTCGTGGTGCCTTCTGGATAACGCAAGCATCGAATGCTTGGCGTTGCCGGGCACCAATTTCTTGAAGACCTTTCCGTGCTTGCTGCTTTCCTGTCAAGAACACTGTGTCACATAGATATGTACATGCCATTCATGACCTGAAATTACCAAGTGTACAGCGTTAAAGAAAGGAAAGGCATGCAAGATAGATGATTATTTTTTCAGGACAATCTTTCTTGTTGGATAAATGGCACCAGGTTAACCAAAGGCTCCTGAGAACCAGAAATTTAGAAATAGAAGAGATCAGAGTCGCATAAGTTCGGGTATAAGAAAAGGGGAAGCTTCCCCACATGTTGGGTAAACTTTGGATGCTACATGGGAAGTCTCTGCAGTGAAATTGCTGCATAAATCCCTTTTTCGAGTTTTGTTTTTGTGTGAAGAATCTTGACAGTCTGAAAGTGAGTTTTCATCCTCCTGAAATTTGAAAGCAGCACAAAGCTGCAAGGCTTCATTTGCTTGAAGTCTGACAGGAGTTTGAAGGGGAAGGGAAAGAAATAAGGAAAAGTCAGTTCGCACCTAAGGAGAGCCAGGCTCGGGGCAGAGGGATTCTTATGCCCATTCTTATGAATATATGACCATTGACACCCACTGTGGTGGCGAAATGGCTTTGGCATTGCGCTGCTAAGCTCAGAGGCGGGGTACCGAATCCCAGCTTTGGCAGCCGCATTTCGATTGGGGTGAAATGCAAAAACGCCCATGCATCGTGCATTGGGTGCACATTACAGAACCCCATGGGGTCAAAAGTAATTCGGAGTCCCCCATTACAGTGTGTCTCATAATGATGATGTGGTTTCAGCACGTAAAACCCCAGAATTAATTTTTTTAATTGAATGACCATTGGCCTCAAGACTTTGAAACAGCAAAATATTGCAAGGGATGCAGAAAGGTCATCAGCACCCTCTAGTTCGCATAGTGGAGACTGCATATGTATGGATCTATCCACCGCATCTTCCGCTGTCCTTTGCATGCCTCTTGGGCTTGGTCATCAACAAGCCTGTAATTTCTCCTTTTTCTTATCAGGCATCTACATCCCACTGTTGTGGGAGCCAAGTTTCTGCTGGAAGTCCCCCATTGCGCTTGGCTACACACGTGGCCATTTCTCAGCCTTGGTGCCCATGGAACCAGAGCCTGAAGTGATTTGTGGTGCTGGAGCTAACACACGGGATGACCTGCAGGTGGCCTTCCTTCCTCTGATGACAGCGGACCGTCAGCTATTGCCACTGCACTTCCTCACTCAGGGAGAGGTTAGTCTGGCCTCTTGCGCAAGCCATGTGTGCTTGCACTATGAGCACCCACCATGGTTGCTTAGCGGCTATGGTGTTGGGCTGGTAAGCACGAGGTCGTGGGATCAAATCCCGGCCACGATGGCTGCATTTTAATGGGGGAAAAATGCGAAAACACCAGGTGGTCGAAATTCCCGAAGACCCCCACTACGGCGTGCCTCATAATCAGAATGTGGTTTCGGCATGTAAAACCCTATAATTTAACTTTTGTTTAATTTAGACTGTGAAAAATATTAAAGTGCTGAGCAAGTTCTACCTTCTCCGTAACCATCTGTTCATTTATTGTCGTTTGGGATATTGGTTTCTTCTTCTCGGCAATGTAATTCCAAAATTTACTTGGATCATTTGTAATAAAATTAGGCAGTGATGAGTTAAAAGAATAATCCTTTGAACTATGCATGGCAAGTGCAAGTTTGCCTTGCACTTCAGATATCAAGTTTGGCGGCATACAGGCCTTTTTTAATCTCTTAATTTTGTGTTTCATATGAATGATGTTGCGATTGATCCATGGTGTTTGCTTGTGAACTTGTTTTTTCTTATTTGGTATGAACTTATCAAGACGAGAATGACACAGGTCCTTAAAGCAGCTCCAAAGTAAGTCAACATTATTTTCGTCAAAATCAGTTGGGCAGTTTTCCAAGTAATCAATCACGCATGAGATGGAAATTCAAGGTGATGAGCAAAATGAGAACCATGTGAAAGCGGGAGCCAACGTTTCGACAAGAGGACTTGTCTTTTTCAAGGCAACATATGCTTTCCTCGGCACATTATATATAGGTAGGTTTCTTCTAAAAAGGAGAGGGTAAGGCGGGTGGGTGCAGCAACGAGCAAAGGTGTATTAACAGCGAGAGTGTAGAACTGAGAATAAAGGAGTGCTGTGCACAAGGCCAGTGACACGGTCGTCTTGTCAGTCACATGTCAACAGCCGTGTGTCAGTCGGTGGGTCAACGGTGTGCACAGTACCTCTCTATTACCTGCTTCGCTGGTAGTTGTGGGCTATCCTGTCTGTGAAAGAGATACTAATAGAAGGAGCAGCAGGAACCGATGCTCGTGAAAAAAAGATGCATAAAAATACTGAAATGGAATAAGTAAATAAATAAAAGGTAAATAAAGCAAAGAAAGGCAAAAAAAAGAAACGAAAGAAAAAAAAGAAAGAAAATGAAAATTTAAGAGGAACACTAAACAACCAAACTAAGTGTTGTTGCCTATAGCTTCAAATTTAGCGTAGCGAATAGATTCTAAAGTTCCCTTTGAAATGCTTATGCCTATCGGTTGCAATGTCTTCAACTTACGAATAAGGTATGATTCTCTGTATTTTCTTTCTCGTTCAAAACGGAAATTTGTCTAAGATGTAGAGTTTTAAGTTTATCGAAGTTATGACCTGGTTGGTTGAAATGGTCGGCGATGGCTTTGGCAAGCTTCTTAGCTGTGTCCGCGCGATATCCGTTTACTCTGATGTTCATTGATTGCCCCGTTTCGCCGATACATTGTTTCTTACAGAAGGAACGTTCCAGCATATAAATCACATCCGAACTTGTACAAGTAAACCTAGTTTTGACTTCGTGTGTAGAACTATTTGCGGTGCTTTTAATTATAATGTCACTTTGAAAGTGAATGCAGGTTTTGAACCTGGGGCGACAACGTGCTTTTATTATTTTTTAATCAGTGGCATGTTGTATGCACATGCCTACATCATGCCTCGAAGAAAATGGTGAAATGTCCAGATTAGTGCCTTCTGTCACCATCTTGTAATGTTAATGGCAATGACATTGGTTAGGCTGGTTAAGATGGTAAGCAGTAGCACTTGCTGCAAGTGCAGTTTTGGTTTCGGAGTTGATGACACCTGGCAACCAATTTGAGAACTAATTTTCTTGGGCTGGAAAAAAGAAAAGGTGCATGTTAGGAATGGGCAAATACTGCAATCATTTATTGTGAACTTCTGTTTTCACTTGGAAATTGTTCCAGGGCAGGCAGAAAGTAGGCATTTTCTACAGAGGATGACGTGTTTCGGATGTATTCACTGTCCCCTAAGCTCAGTTAAGACACACTGCTGCTAAAGGGGTCGCTATTGGAGTCAGGCGGATGTGTGCTGATCAGTCGAGCACGAATTATCTGGCAAAGGCCAATTTTAGCATCGAAATAACAAAAGTTTGGCCCCGTAGAATTGTAGAGGCTTCTGGGACCTTCGGTCAAGATCGAATTAACTGAAAAATCGAAATGAGTTGAATTAAAGGAAGTCTACTACACAGTGCTGAGAGGCTCTATCATGAAGTACCAGAACAAGACTAACTGAGTGTTCGTGTGTCCCGTTTTATTCCTTCAGTCCAGGTTGCTCTGGGCCAAGTGACAGGGCAGTCTCACAATGTATGGTACTTTTCATATTATATTTGTTATTGTGCTTGCTTTTGAGATGAAAACCAGTAGAACACATTGCTGTTTCGCACTTGCTTATCGAGTATAAATGGTCTACCACCTATATGCTCAACCAGTTGAAGTGAGAAACCTAGCAGCATGTCTACATCGTCTGCTGAAGGTCACTGCAGTGTGCTATTGGGATGTGCATGGAAAGCAGATTCCTGGAGAACATCAAGACATATACTTTGATTTCAGCATTGTCAGTTGTGTTAATTATTGCCAAGAGACATGTTGCCAAGACATAAGCAACCAGTAAAATCTACTTGCTCAATCTTGCATTGCAGTGCCTGCCTTTAAGGCTGTTTTATCAACACTGTTTATTATATACTGTGAAATACTGTTCTGGAGCAGTTCTTGTAATGCCTTGTTTTGATGCATGCAGGTTGGTCGTGAGGAGGAAATAATCAAGCAGTGGCTTGACTGCTGTGTCACGGAGGGTGGCCTGCTTGTGGCCCAGCAGAAGGTGCCCCGGAGTCCCCACTTGGTGCTACAAATGGTGGATCAGTGGCTAGAGGCGTATCGCAAGCTGTCGCCCCACCATCGGCTCACCGATTCTCAGAGTGGCTATTCAAGTGATGGTGATTCTGACCAAGAGTAGTGCGTGCGATTTGTCCAGGGTGGGACGTCACCCAGGGCATTCCCAAGCAAAGCTGCTTCCACTGGCCTCCTATGTCGCCCAACATGAAGTTTATCTGTAGAGGCCTGTGCTCACCCATGGGCAGTGCTTGTCGGTAGTGGAAGGGCTGGCCATGTCACAGATGCATAAATCTGTTGCAAGACTCTGAAGCCAGTGACCAGCCATTCTGTGAGTGCTGCAGTGAATGGGCAGCAAGGTGTGACTTTCATCATCTTCTGTTTGAAAGTGCCAATCACTTGGCCTTTGACACATTTGTTGGTTTTTTTGTTTGGTTGTTTGTTTTTGTTTTTCCTTTTTTGCGTGTGGTGTGTGTGCGTGTGCATGTGTTCGTGCGTGCTTTTGGTGTGTGCACTTAGCCAAAAATACTGGGGTACAAGAGAGTTGATATTTAACACTGAAATACAGAACCTGTTGTGCAAAACAGCATGTGCATACATGAACAATGGCGCCAGCACTCAGGGTTCTGCCAGCTGGTGGAACCCTGTCACAAGTTTTCCTTTTATGCATGATTAGGTAAACGAACTGTGTGGCATAAGACCGGCATGTAGGTTATTTGGAAGGGTTCAAAAGTTAGACTTCATTAGTTTGAAACAGAAGTCATGTCCCCGCTGGTAGACATGCTATTGTCCTACTCATAGACTGTAGACATGAACTGCGATTTCTGATCATAGTATGCATTCTGTAGAAGCCTGCATACATCAAGGACATTGGAATACAACAGTAATAACAAACACATAGAAGCAGAGTTTAGGAACACACATAAATGCTGCTTAGCAGCTCACAAAATGACAAGTAAAATTTGTGAATGCATAAAATGCATCATTTTGTTCACATGCTTTACAAATGTCTCTTTAGTGGGCTAATACACAGTAGATTGTATCGGCGGCTTACTGCTCTCAAGTGATAATCAGCAGTTTCTTATTGGATGTGTCGGTACAATGTTGGAACGCTTGTCCCATCCAGCTTGTCCTATCCTTTTCTACTCTTGTGTGTGCATCTATGCACTGGTTTTTCTGTTTATTCAACAATTTCTTGTGGACTTGGTATGTTGACCATTGGGTTCATTAGTGATCTAGACTACTGTGCAGCTTATTAATATTTAAATTGTTTCAACTGTGTCACTGTTGTCTCCTGTAGTTAGAACAACCACAGCTGCTTTCCTGGTTATTGCCACGTTTTCAAAATAGCTAATATCTCAAAAACTATTGTGCACACGTGCTGCTTTTTGAATTCAAGGCCACGTTACATGGTGCACACTAGATGGTATTTGAAGCACACTACATGAATACCAATCTCTGAACTCCTCCAAAGAGAGGGCATGGCTCTCGGCTCCAACCAGGCTGAAGTATTACAACAGGCTGTAGCAGTTTGGCCCACTGAGTGCACGTGACCCTTTAGCAGACTTTTGAAGCAATCGGATGTGTGCCTTCTGAAACAGCTGGACCAGTGGTTGCACCTGCCCCTGAGTGGTCAGGGTCCTTGCCGTCCCATTTCCACCCTGCTCTGACCCCTCTTCCAACATGTGAGCGCAGTCAAATAATGCAGGCCCTTATAGGCACTTCAGTCAGTGCAGTTTATGGTTTCACCATTTCAGAGTATACCTTTATTTATTAGCGAAGTTAAGAGTTGGACAATGCAATGGATGGTATCAGCTAATGTGTAACGCACTAGGCAAACAATATATATACATATACATATATATATGTGTATATGTACATATATACTGATGCATCGTAACCTCCTCTTCATTTCACATTATTGTGTGGTAATTTCTTTTCTAGACTGGAAAAAGATTGTGTGCTTGTGTGCTATGTGTATAATGTATAAATGCAATTTAGATTTATATCATAGTTGTAATATATTACACAGTTATAAATATATTATAAATATATTGCACATACTGGTTGTTTCAACCATGACCATCTCCAGTCATTAGATATTTGGGGATTCAGGACAAAATTACTACAAAAGTCATAGCTATGGTGGACTTCAACAAAGCTGTGTAACAATTGGCAGTAATATGGTAAATTGACTAAAAATTGTTAATTTCCGATTAAATAATTTAGTGCACATGTATTAATTACAGAATTGAAGCTGGTCAGTACTCTAGGCGTATTTAACCAGTGGAAATCCTGAGAAAGCGGTGCTGTTCTCAGAATTACTACTTTTTTTAGCTCTGCCCAGCTTGAATTTTGCAACTGCAACATGCCTCCTAAAATAGTTACTTAAAAAGTTGGTTAGTGAACTTTAGCTTATTGGCCATAGTTACTGGTATCCACCACGATTAATCTTGTCCAGCAAAAATTATTTATCTAAAGTCACTAATTTTTAATAGTTAGGTGCGACTGTCATGGAAACACCCGGTGCATGAATGAAATACAGAGGTAGCCAGAGCACCCAACCTTTGTGCCTCCCTTGATGTGTGATGTTTGGAAACAGCATTGTTATGGTTTTTGTTTCTGTTGAGTATTGTGTGCTGCAGTCATAACATGAGCAGAGGTTGCTGGCACTGGGTGTCTGATGTGATTCGGTTTTTATTTGAAGTTTCATTTTTGTAGTTGTTTCAGAGTGGTTGCTGTGTTTTAGGCTGTGAATTGCTGTTTTCTTATTTGTGCTAATAACATAAAGTGTTGATTCAGCACTCCGAGTACAAGCTCCATTTTTTAGAAGCAAGACAGGTTGAAATGCATTGGTAACAGCATTCATATATATGCAGCATAGATGTTAGTCTAGCTGTATATTGACAGGAATCTAGGTTTTCACTGGCCAAATAAAATCTTTAACATATTTTGAGTGTTTTCTTTTTATTGTGTTGTTTGCTTACTTATGCAGCCAGTAAACTTATAGAATATATATTCTATTAGATACAAGGTTATTTGTAATAAAGCTGCACCTAGGGTGAAAAATTCTTTCAGAATACAAAATTGTTTTGAGGTTATGCTGCCTTGAAATCTTAACATCTAAAGAACATGTTCACAGACTCATACTAATACATTCATACAGTGTAAAGGTGTCGATATATTAACACGCTTACAGTTGAACACACCACGCACAGTGTAGACAGAAGTACCAGCTGTATGAAAAGGGCTAGTGAAGCATGTGCACTTTCTGTAATTTGTTTCCAAGGCCGTAGAGAGCGTAACAGGACATGTTGAAAGCTGAAAAAACTGACTTGAAATACAGACCAAAGGATCTCTGATGGCCTGGCAAATTGAAACTTGCTGGAATAGGCTTACACTATGTCATTTAGGATTCCAATGCAATCCTTCTCTGCAGACAACTACTATGGATGTTTCTATAGGATCATGCACTGCATAGAATTGAGAAAGGCTTCCTATATTTTCAAAATGCATTCAGAATGTCTAATTTGATGATAATGACAGCGTGCCGCACACCCTGGTGGTTGTCAAGAGAGATGCTTTCTTGACTGTTTCAGTAAAGTCTTTTAATAATCATTAAGTGCTGTTTTTCAATCATGCATTCATACCAGCTCTCAGTTCTGTTATGGAGTACTCAAAGTTTGCGTTAAGCGTCTTTTAGTGTGCTGATTTCTTTGGAGCATTTTGTGCCCGGTGATTTTTCATGCAATAATTGGCCACATGAACATAGTCTATCGACTTATAAAGACTCTAAAAAGTTGAGGCTTTGTTATTAAATTGTATCTAGAGTGCCAGAAAGGTGACCCTCACCTGAAGTGCTGCCTTGCAAAGCCAGAAAATATGCAAAAACTAAAGACCAGTGTCTGAACCCTTAAAGTTCCCACACCAGCTTCCTGTTGCATCACATATCTTAATAGCATCTCCTCCTAATTAGTTAATTCTTTATTGATAAAGAAAGGATGCATTGAATTCTAAGTAAAGCAAGAAGCTCAACCTTCAGAGTTAAGGACTTCCCTCTGGTCCAATTACCTAAGAGAGATAGATAATCAGGGTGTCTACCAACCGGGAAAACCGGGAATTCTCAGGGATTTTGAACAGTCTGGAAATACTTAGGGAAAAGTTGGGAAATTTGTGCATCAGGGAAAATTAGCTGTAATTTTATTGAAAGGGAATGAAAGTCTCGCTAATACCGGCACAAGTAACAGAGAGGAATCATAACAAATCGTCTTCGACGCCCTGTCGTCGGCTGGAGGAGTTGCCAGTGTACAGTCAACGACCGATTTTTCAGACATGCCCGATAATTCGGATGGCTTCGCGGCACTACCACGTACCCAATAAAGTCAATTTTGATTATCCCCATTTTGATTATCTTGCCATTTGAGCCGCCATTTTGATTATCTCGCCATTTGAGCCGCTATTTTGATTATCTCGCCACCTCGAACCGGAGCAATGGCATGCAAATCTGCTGGCAGCCGTAGCCACCACCGTGGCAATGCTAGGCCTAGCTACTTCGACGTTCAGTGCTGTGTTTCTCATTGAAAGAATGCACCGCTGTCAGCAATGATATAGACTCTGCCTTTGTAATCCTCGCCGATTGGCTTCGAAGCTTGGAATGCATGGCACGTTGCATAATACCGATTCCTGAAAGTGAAAATCGCCTCAATACGGCAATATTACACGGTGAAGCATATGCAGAGTAGTGCGGTGAAGCTTAACAAGTGTAGGAAGGGGGCAATTATCCCTGGACACAGTATGTATTCCTTAATTACACATGCGTGCACGTGCCATCTCCTGTCGTAGTACACTTATTAAAGTGTAATGGTAGGCCTTCAGAGCTTTTTTGGACGTGCCTGTGGTGATTTGAGCACCTAAGGGGTCTAAAAGACTTGCATTCATTTTTTCAGACTGCCTGATTTTTCGGATGTTTTTGTGGCACCTAGGGAGTCCAAAAAATTGGACATGAACTGTACAACTGACCAAGAGGATGCTTCAAGTTGTAGGTGGGGCGAGCGCATGGCGGAAGGAGGACGAGAACAGAAAAAAACGTCGCATTGAGGAATGAACGGGAAAGGAAGCGTGCCGCCATTTCTTTGTGTTGACTGACGACGAAATGCAGGTGTCCCTCATCCAAACCAAAATAAACTCTTTAATGCAGTGAAACGCAACACTGAGGCATTGCGCGCAGGCTGAGAATATATCAGGACAGTTTTGGCTGACTTTCCAGCTGCTGAGAGTGAATCTCACCTGTGGCAAAGTTTGGGCCTCATACCAATGAGCTTGCTATCAGTTGATAGAAACAGCTCATATTCGAAAATATTTGCTTCTGTATGCATCTCCTTTTTATTTGTATTTCTAGATGTTATACTTGATTTGCACTGGGTTTTACCAATTTTTTAAAGATGTTTTATTTGCTCTGCATTTTACTAACCCCTCTCTTCTGTTTTCTTTTTGAATAAAATAGGCACTACTCCTTACTATTCAAACTGGATTAGGTCTTTTTCTTTTAACATGCTTACCAGAGAGTGACAGCATCAGGCGACATGGTGTCAGCTTATCTTGACATTAAACAAAGTTCTGTGTCGCCCAGGGAATCTTGCAAAGGCACTCGGGGAAAACCTGCAAAACTCGGGGGAATTGGAAATGTCAACTTGGTAGACACCCTGATAATTTGAAATCTACGATGTCACACGGGCATAGTGGCACTGCAGTTCAACTACACATAATGTCACATGTCCCAACTCCCCTACATATTAGACTGCTGTGGCCCAGAGGCCATGATGATCTGCTGCTTAGCATGAGGTGACACATTCGATTCTCAGTTGCCGCTGCAGCATTCTGAAAGCATGCCAAGGTGCTCGTGTCCAAGTGCTCATTAACTTTTACACTGCCACTCTTGAGATAACTCAGGGACCCAACTGCTGCTTCTCCCAAGTATACGCATTTTGTCTTGAGCCCTAAGCAGTTCATGCAAAACAAAACAAAAAATCATGAGCCATTCCACACACTGAAGGTGGATGACCAGCAGCACTGTTCAGCACACGACACAGAGGCGACACAGAATTTTGAACAAAGATATGAACACATTTATTGTCTTGATCGGTGGCCATCGTGACGATAGGTATGCACACAAATTCGAGTATCACTTCTGTTATTATTTATTGATTCTATCATATTTGCGTATAGCCCGAGGAGCAACGGCAGGAGCAGAGACAAGAATGTAATCGTCGCTGGCCTTTGCCGCTATGAGTGCTAATCGGTCACGATATGACAAGAATTTCAGCTTCCACGCTGCATATAAACAGGATTTGCTGATTCATTCAGTGAATAAAAACATGCTGACAGGTGTGGGTTTTTTTTGTTGTTTTTTTTTTTTTTGATGCCCTCGATAGTTCGATATTTGGTTAATTTATATTTTGTGGTCCCGTGAAATCCAAATTAATTCTGTTTTTCGCTGTACTGTGTGCACACCTAATTTGAAGCTGCATTGCCTTGTGACATGGAAGAAACAAATAGACAATGAAACCAGACAGGGCCCCATTGCCGGTATAAAACCCAACATCATGAGGGGGGGGAGGCGTTTTCTTGGGAAGAGTATTGTAAGTAAAAATACAACCTGAGAACAAAAGTGGCGATATGCCAAGTACAAATTTTGCATCATTGAAGTTTATTACAATGCTTTCTATAAAATTTGGTACGCTCCTCAATCACATAGTCTTGGGTTGTCCTATGTTCTGTGAGGGCAGGAAAATGAACAGCGTGCCTCCATTTCACTTGTGTAGGCTAAACTGGTTGTGCCAGTTGACACACTAGTAGCAGACAGTGAGTGATCATGGAAAAAACATATCGCAGAGAAGCAAAGGGTATGCTTGGACTTATAGGAGAAAGCTCGGAGAAAAAGAAGCAAAAAGGCTCTCAAGATGACAGTGGAAAGGCATGTATGAATACTACAAGGAGTGCTTGCAGTGCAGGTTATAATGCACTAATTTAGAGAGAACTGGAAAACTGGCAAATTATATGCTCATGTGGGAGTCAAACTGGCAGCCAGCACTGCGAGAAAAACTGGCCAGGTGACAACCCTAAACCCAGAAGCATAGGGGAAAGAATTATGTTTCATTAAAATGTATACATAAGAGGTGGGCAAATATGTACTTTGAATATGAATAGGAAGTATTGGATATCGAATAGTCAAACACAGATGCATACATTTGCAGCAGGAATATTTATTTCAGTATAATTTTGGCACCATGCCTGCACTGATCAGTGCAAAAAAGAGAAAGGATCAGTTTTCGATATAAATGACAAATTCTCACCTGCCTCGGTGGCTACGGTGTTGCACTGCTAATCCCGAGGTCGTGGGATCAAATCCCAGCCATGGCGGCCGTATTTTGATGGGGGCGAAATGCAAGAACGCCTGTGTCCTGTGCTTTGGGGGCACATTAAATATCCCCTGGTGGTCAAAATTATTCTGAAGTTCCCTCACTACGGTGTGCCTCATAATCAAAGCATAATTTTGGCACCTAAAACTTCTAATTTTCATTAAACAAACTGTACGAATAGCTTCTCAATAATTGCAGAGCCTGGTTACAATCTCTCAAGTAAAAATGGCTGCTGATTGACTAGCTTTCCAAAATTGACAAATAAATGGTTTCCGCAAAAAAGATCAAAAGTTGTGAAAAAAAAGAAAAACAACTTTTGTAGGGCTTGTGCACCATACACACAGGCAAAAGGGCCTATTGCAAGGAAAACATCACAGGATGTAGCATAAAAAATAAAACTGCTACATGATTATACTGCGAAAAACACTAAATGACAGACTACAGGGAAAAATCGCATCATGTTGGCTTCTGCCACAAAACTGAAAACAAAGCTTGCTTTACCCATTTTGTTTCTGCATTGCTTTGAAAACTCTTCACTTCTTATGTTTGGCAATACAGTTAAACCTTGAAATGACGAATTTCACTATATAACAAAGTATTTACTTCATTATAACATCTTGTCCATAAACATCATGCATGTTGAACCTCAATATAACAAAGTATGTTTATGCACGATTTCAATACTATAACGAAATTTTACTGTCGCCTGTGGGGATCGAGGTGCCTTCCCGCGCCTCGTCCCCCAGCTCGTGCGTTGTGCTCAGCTCGATCTCTGGGAACCGCCGCCGTAATGGCAGCAAGCATGGCAGACACGGCTAGCACGCCAGAGCTAATTTCTCGCATAAACCATGCTTCCACCCTCCCGGGGCCGAATCACCACGCGCGCTAGTGTCACCGGGATGCGCCCTGATTGGCCTCCCGAATGGCGGCCCCTGGGCGCCCTCTCCACCCGAGCTCTCTTCCGCTGAGTGCTTTATCGCCGTAGCAGATGCTCACAGGCGCGCAATGAGTTTGCTACATGGGACCTTTGCTCCCGCGACTCCTCATTCTCGCACTTGGTGGACCGCTTACCGGTTAGCCCTAGCACAGCTGGTGTGCAGTTTCGGTTGGTCTTGCAGTGGGCCTTTGCCAGTAAGCACCACGACTGTCACACTGTGCTGTATCTGGGATGAATAAACCCACGTTTGTTGGCAATCTGACTCTGGAGCCTTATCTGCGCCGTGTCGGAGAGTCGACAAACCCTGCCGTAGTGCCTTTGTGCGTTGCGGAGTGGAGGAGCGTCGTGCCCTTTCCTGACCATCGCTCGTAGGGTGAGCCTTGTGCAAACCCATCTCCACACGCCATGAAGGAATACCAAGGCAATAAAGGAAACTATCGTGGATGCAGATGGCCCAGTGGCTGAATTGCATGTGGCTGGTTGCTTACAAGCACACCTCTCAAGCCGTGAGCGCGCCACATGAGAGCTGTCTCTGAAGCAGAGCAGTCTAGCAGTAAGACCTTCTAGCTGTCATGCTCTGTATAAAGTCGAAGTGCGCTCACTTTCATGCCTATCGTGCACATCTGTTTCAAATTTTTGGTCCCAATTACACAAACTTTACAAATGCCCCTCGTATGTACCTGAGATGACTCATTACAACTGCTATTATGGTTTGGGCCACTGAACAGATATTGACAAACATTATTGTGATCAGGATTGCTCAAAGTGAAAGTAAGAAATACTGACTCTGAATCAAGGCTTTAATGAGCACGATACCTGTATTTCCACATTTTGTTTTTAATCAAACCAGCACAGATACATACAACCAGTCAAGTTCATCTCTTACTAGCATGTATGGAGTCTACCGTGCCCTCATTTGTCATGAGGCACAGCTATATCTTTCGCCAGTTCATATTAGCCTATGTAGGTTTATGTGAATGAACTGTAAAACCCTCCAATTCCATAAGCACAGTTTTCCATGGAGGCTGTGCACGCACATTCACGGCCACTAACTTCCAGTTCCCTCTTGCCTGAAGTGTCAGGTTCACGTTACCTATGCCCTTCAACCAAAGGCTTTCCTCAATTTTATGAATTAAAGGCTATTGCAATATGATGGGAACTTCTGTTACTTCAACACTATTATTTATGAAAGCAGTATTTCCTGCACAATGGAGAGTAAATGTTCCTTTCTAAATCCTTCTGCATATGTGCTTGTTTCACTCAATGTTTACAAAATAGTGCTTATTCACAATATGTTTTGTTGAGTTACATCTGATACCTAGGTACCTTCTTGAAGGGGCATCAGCCCTCTTGCCCTGTGGCCACGTTCATAGGCATCTGCACTTTTTCTTTTTGTTTCAATGACAGCAGAACTGTTAATCAAAATGCAAATTACATTCAGAAACAGTATTCAACAGGGGTCAAACAAGGGATGTAGCTAGAGGCAACATTTCGACAAGGAATCTTTTCTTCGTCAAGGTAAGTAATGCAATGTTCCATCAGCTCAGTGATTTTGTTGCTACCAGTTACAACACATGAGAAATGTCAATATATGCAAAAGTATTGTTACCGATGAGCCGAAGTGTCCATAGAGTATATCTCAGACATCTCAAAATGCTGTAAGCCAGAAGTTCAGAATAAAAGTAACTGGTGCACAATTTCATCTTCATCAAGACAGATTGGACTTGGTGGCACCAACCAAACGACCATGCTCATTCCTGCTGTTTTCGTCGTGCAGATTGCACTGTGGCCAAGCGGCTTCACCACCGGGCAGGCCACAATGCATGGAAACGGAACAACACCAGTGGCTTTGGATGACAGAACAATGGATAACAAATCTGTGCAAAGTCCAACCACGATGGACACCCCTCAACAACGCACCGACCATGTCACAATGCAGGCCCGTCAATGCTAGCAAGCACTCGACACTATAAACACGGCCCATGACACCAAATGCTTCAGTGGACTTGGTGGCACCGACCAAACAACCATGTTCACTCCTGCTCTTTTCATCTGTGCAGATTGCGCTGTGGCCAAGCGGCTTCACCACAGGGCAGGCCACACATATGCAAGGAAACGGAATAACGCCAGTGGCTTTAGATGACAGAACAACTGGTAACAAATCTGTGCAAACTCCGACCACGACGGACACCCCTCAACAACGCAACGACCATGTCACAAAACAGGCCCGTCAACGCTAGCAAGCACGCAACAGTATATAAACCTGGCCAGGTCACCAAACGCTTCAGTGGACTTGGTGGCACCGACCAAACGACCATGCTCATTCCTGCTTTTTTTGTCGTGCAGGTCAGTAAAAGCTATTCTGTACCCTCTTTACAGGACAATGTTGTAAGGCTGATGGTGCTGCCAAGTCCACACTTTCTTGTTCTTGATTGTTTAATGCTATGATGTATTTAAGCTATTGCTACTAACATCAGACGATGTTGAGCTTAACCCTGGGTTGAACTTAGATTTGGAATTTGATACTCGTCCTAATAATGAGCTTCTGAGGCAAATTCTGAAAGAACAAACTAAAACAAACAAAACGTTATAAGAACTAGTAACAAAATTGAAAAAAGTTGAGCAAACAGTTGATAACATGGAAACTAGGCTTACTCCAATTGAAGATGACATGGAACGATTAAATTATTGCAAGAGAAAGTGGCCAAATGTGATAACAAATACGACACCACGAAAAGTCAAATCCAAAACCTTGCACTGAAACTGGACGATTTAGAAAGCAGAAGTCAACGAAACAATTTGATCATTTATGGCGTAACGGTAAAATCTAACAAAGATACTGTCACACTCGAAAAGATAATGAGAGAAAACAGTTTAAAAGAAGCACTAGGCATTGAAGTGAAATTCCTTAAAAGAATTCACAGGATAGGTACCTGTGCAACTAACCCACACCAGCCCGATCATCCTTAAATTGTTTGATTATGCCAAAAAAAGAAGAAGAACAATCTTGCTGCTATAAACTCAAAGGCCCACCAATAATTGTTTCCAAAGATTTTTTCTAAAAAAATAAAGGAAATGCGCAAGCACTTGTGGCATTCAGCGGCAAATGAAAGGGCAAATGGAGCAAAAGTTAACGTTCGACAAACTGAGAATCATTGAGAAAGTTTATACTTGGGACCCAGTGAAGAATATTAGGACTGAGTTGCCACAGAAAGCAAGTCTTTCATAACATTCCCTATCCACCTCGACTTCGCTGAAATCCTCTAAAAGTAAGAAAGATTCAAAGTGACACCCCAGTACCAAAATATTACGGATCCTTTTCCTTAATGCCTGAAATGTGATAAATAAATTTGATCAATTAGAAAACATAATCCTGTCTTATCAACCTCACATTCTAATAATAGCAGAAACATGGCTTAACTGTGGAGTTTATAATTCTGAAGTTATTCCTTTATCATACAGACTGTTCTGTAAAGATAGAGGGTCAAGAGGCGGCAGGGTGGCGATAGCAATAAAAAATAATATAAAGTCCTTAGAACTCGACGGCATTCCCAACCATGAAAGTGTATGCTGCAAAATAATGTATTATAACAAAAATATAGCTGTAGGTAGCGTATATCGGGCCCCGAATGTGGCGCCTGACTTCGTTGATCATATTCATGATTATTTCTTAAAACATACCAATTCTAGATCAAAATTTGTTATTGCCATGAATTTTGACCTTCCCGGAATAGACTGGATCAACCGCCCTTGTGACGGCTGTTACGTCGCGAGTTCAGAATCGCTGCTAGACATGGTGTTCACGTTTTCACTGAATCAACTGGTAACTGATACCTGTATCACTTCAACATCATCATCTTTACTCAACCTAGTTTATATAAGTAGTATGTTATAATGCTCTTCCGTGGCCATCTAGAATGGCATTTCAGATCGTAAAACGCTTATCTTAACCTGCCGCATTTCAACCACGCGAAAATACAAAGAAACACTACCTACTTACTTTAAGGATTGCACACGCCCAAATCATCTTGCAGTGCTAGACTTCCTAGAATCCCTGTTTCATACATTCAATGAACTAACAAATGTACATTATCTCTGGACGCATTCTACAAACATTGTTAAATATTGCAAAGGAACCTTTATTCCGAATGAAAAGAAACGCATTAACCGCGAATACTCATGGATAATGCGTGAAATAATCCAACTAAAAATAAAAATAAAATGACGGCAGAGAAGGGGTATCAAGTACATGTACATTAGAACAAAAAATTTTGGAAACAAAAGCCTGTTTCGTTGACAGTACGTTACCGTCATTTATGGCGCGGCCCTCACAAATTCTGCTGATACTTGTCAGATGAATGAGAAAAAACAACGCAAATCAAAATTTTTGATCAAGTTATTCAGGATCCTGAACAAATTGCTAATGAGATGAACAACTTCTTTCAGTCAGTTTTTACAACACATGCTACTAACACAGTCTTAAAACATTGTGCTGTCAAAATACCCATGGAAGGATTAACTGTAAGAGGGCATACTTTCTCCATTGTATAAGCTTGATCTTAAAAAATCTACTGGTCCCGATCAGATTACTAACTCATTCTTAAGTTGATACACAAGCTGGACATCAAATTATATATTTGAAATGTTCACTCTTTCTCTTCAAACATACATAAGTGTTACCAGACGACTGGCGCAAGGCTGCAATAACTCCAATACATAAATTGGGCTTGAAATTAGAGTTGGATAACTGCCGCCCAGTGTCACCAACAAGCTCATGCTGCAAAATAATGGAACACGTAATATTTAAGGCCATAATAACTCACCTAGAAACTAACAAACTTTTATATAAACAACAGCACGGTTTCAGATCAAGCCTGTCGACTATAACCCAATCAGCTGAGTTAACTCATGGCATAGCTAATGTACTTAACAATAATGGCCAATTAGATGAAATTTTTTTAGACTTTTCGAAGGCGTTTGATGCAGTCGCGCACCAGGATTTACTCACAAAGCTATCAGCTTTTGGTATTAGTAATAAAATAATATTCTGGATTAACAGTTTCCTAACCAATTGCAAACAGAGTGTGACAATTAATAATCGTCTTTCACGACGACTCGAAGTCTGCTCCGGAGTACCTCAAGGATCGGTTCTTGCACCACTGTTGTTCTTGATGTTTATTAACGACATCTAGTTTATGTTAAAAACTCCATTCAGATGCGCCTGTTTGCCGACGACTATGTTGTGTACACAGTTGTACATAACTCAGATGACCAAATAGAACTCTGCAATTCACTGCAAACAATTCACTCCTGGTGCAACAATTGGGGCGCGAAACTGAACACTACAAAAACGCATTACATTTTTTTCACAAATAAGGAACTCACGCTTAACTTTACATATGCAATCGGAAGCTCAATAATCAACAAAAGTGACCAGGTAAAATACCTAGGCATTAAACTCACGCCTAACCTTAACTGGGAGCCACATATCTCAACCATCTGTCAAAAAGCCGAAGGCAAACTATGCTTTTTAAAAAGGAAACTGCGCATTGCACAACCACACTTCAAACTAAATGCATTCAGAAAACTAATAAGGCCATGCCTAAAGTATGCTGATATAATCTGGAGTCCTCATCAAAAATACCTTATCAATAAAGTAGAACGCATACAAAAATTTGCAGTCAGGTTTGTATATTCAGTATACAAAAGGCTATCTAGTGTCTTGAGTCTGATCGCAAGGGCAAACCTAAAATCCCTTTCACAGAGAGGAATAATTTCTCGACTAAAATTTGTTTCTCAGTTATACCATGGTCATTTCCAGATAACATGTTCTCATTACCTGCATGATCCTCCTAGACACTCAACCAGACTAAATCATTCTAAGACAATCCATCTACCTCCAAAGTCGTGTTGATGTTCACAAACGCTCCCATTTTCTATCGGCCATTTCCCAGTGCAACAAGTTAACAAATGATATTGTATGTTGCAATGACATTGACTCTTTTATGAACATCATTCAGTGTATTGACTTCTTGCATGATTTTTTTTGTTTTTGTTTAGTATGTACTCGCATTTACCATTACATTTCTGTACCACTCCTTCACAGGCCGTGAAGGGCCTGCAGTATATTAAAAAATTTTTTTTTAAATTTGCTTGAAAATTTGATGCAAAGCTAGTGCCCCTATAAGCAAACTTGCAGCTGTATGTAACAGACCATGGTGTGGGTTTTTCATATTTGTGATAATCAATTCAGTCACAAAAATCTGCTTGGAAAGTACTGATCCACTGAGTATTTTTTGGTTCTGAAGATGCTGCTGTGCCTCACAATGTAAATAGGAATAGTACGAAAGGGTCACGTTTTCTTTTTTTTATTCTGTTGCTACTGTGGGATCTGTGTGCTCAAGACATTTTACTGACAGTAGGTGCCTTCTACAAACAGCACATAGTTTTGTCTTGAAACCCTCACAACCATGACATGCCCTTTGTTCCTTACAAGCCATGCCATGAGAAACTTTTTTATTTGGTAAGAATAGTTGAACATGTGTGTGCACTGGTTATGCAAAATTGTGTGTTTATCTGGAATAATCAAGATGCAAATGTTATGTCACTGTCAGTACGAACATCTGCACTCCAATTAAAGAGGTAAGAACTTTCTGCCAAAACCCTGCTAAATTTTGCATCTTGGTACTTAAGCCCCAGGCATACGATTTTGCAGCATGGAACGCATGCTGGAATATCACACTGTTTCCTTGGAATAAAAAGAAAAAGAAAATTAAAGGTACTGGTTGAAAGGAACAAAAAAAATTAGGCAACCTTTTCGAGGCGTAAACAATCATTATTCCATTTCGAAATTCTTGCATTGTATGCTCGAAAGCTCGCACATGATAATGCATCCGAAAGGCTGTAGAGATTATTTTATTTGGCAGCTCGATATCTCTCATTCTTGGCATTATCAAAGATTTTGAATGATCCGCTGACATTGAATTGAGGAAAATGATGGGATATGATGGAAGATTGCGGACCCAAGTTGTTTGCAGACTCCATGAAATTCGTGAAAATGAACCTTCAGCTGCATGAATTGTTATTTTTCTTTAAATTTAGACAAGCTTATGCTTAGGCATATGCCTAAACAAACCTAAATTTCTTAAAATGCATGGTTGCATTTCTATGAGCAAAAATTGTTGCATATCATATAGGGGTGATCATGTTGAAGTTTTACGGAACTTTTAAAAATAGCCTTTGGCAGATAGCATAATTTTTGTCCTTGGGATGGATTATTCAAAGAGGTGTACATTACCAAATGCATGAGAAAGCGAAGCACATAGTTATCTAATTATCAGAAATTCACTTATTAATTACTTTATGGCGCATATTGCAATTTACGAATTGCGACTGGTGAGTTTGCAAGTCTTATCCACTTGAAATGAATTTCTAGGATAACACCAGTTTCGAGATGCTTCTCAAAATGTGGGACCAAATATGCATGGATGTTCGAGTTACTTCTGTGCTTCAATGCATAAAAGAGCGTTTTGTTAAAAAAGTAAGTGGAACAACAGTGCATTCTTACGGCTAGTTTGATGGCACACATCTCTAAACAAGTGTCATTCTGGAAATTCATTCCAAGTGGATACATTGCCTTGCATACTCGCCAGCCACAATTTATAAGTTGCAATATGTGCTGTAAAGTAAATAGGACATTAATTACTGAATTTTTTTCATTAGTTGAATATATGTTTTGGTTTCTTGTGCAAGTAAAATAATCTCTAAATAATCCAGCTTAATGACTAGAATTATGGTATCTGCAACAGGCAATTTTGAAAAATTTTGTAAAACTTCAAAATGATCATACCTTATAATGCACCATGATGTTAGGGCATATTTTGTGCTCATACAGAAAAGCATCTGAATTGCAGAAAACCTCCAAAGATATAACAATTTAAAAAATTTGAAACATTGCTGTAAAAAAATGAAGGACATTTGTCTCAGCTCCAGCTAGTGCAAAGAAATTTCATGACGTCATCCTTAATTGACTAATGGATAGCCTCACTATCTAGACTGGAACCTTCACAGCACTTCCTTTCTGTAAATATTTTTGCTTCACATATTTGTTAAGAGCTTGATGCAAGCTAAAGGAATGCCGCCTTCTTCATGTTGAGAGTGTTCTTTACTGCTGGTGTTATTAGTTCTTGGAATGCGGCAGGCCCCACGCTATATTTATCGCAAATGCTACTGTCATTTTTATTTTCTAACATATGTATGATAATAATAGTCTTAAGAAACAGCATAGCCTGTAAAAATGTAATATTTTGCCATCAAAGAGGTTCCCTTGCAAAAACAGAAATCTCCGAGATCTGCTTCCCTACATGAAACCATTTGAATGTATTTCTCATTCAACATATCACACAGGGTTTGTACAGAATATTTGACTCAAAATTCATGGACAACTCCAGGATTTCAAGGATGCTAAAGACAAAAAGTCAAGGGGGGGAAGCAAATCTTATTCATACACATACACTGGAAGAAAGTAAAACCTGTGTAGCTGCAATTTCTTGCAGCTGAGCAGCTGCTGAGTTGGGCAAATGCTTTGAGCTCTTCAGGTGGCTTTTCAAAGTTGACTTCCCCATCGTAATGATGTCAACCGCCTTCTAGCATGATGGTTAGTAATGTTCTGCTTCAGCCAAAGATAGTCACTGTATTACAGGCAAATGGCTGAAACTTACTTTCTGCCAGGTGTTTCAAGAACCTAGGGCTCGAAAATGGAGCCATGACGGCTGTGGCATGGACCAACCAGCAAAACAACAAAAATAGTATGGCTTGGTTGCTCAATCTGGCGTTGTCTAGCACAACGACGACAATGGTAATTTAAGTACGCTTGCCATTTGGTGGCTGTGGACACACGCCACATTGCATCACTTAGCAACCCTGAAAAGAAAATATCTAGGATCATTTCTTGATAGACAGTGTCCATGGCATACTCCCAATGCAGAGTTTGTTACTTTGAATGTTAAAAGGTCGCCCCCCAGCCCCAGTTTTCAAGGAATTCAAGGAGTGCATTTATTTTCAGACAGTTTTAAGGGCCCTTGAATCTCATATTTTTTTTAATTCAAGGGCTTTCAAGGATATCAAGGAGTTGTACATACCCCAATTCAGAGCAGGCTGATAAACAGCAGTCAAATACCCTGGTATTTTTTGTGTACTGATTTCAGGTGTAAAAATTACAGGGGTGAATTGTTATTTGTGGGCTTTTTGCATGTTGTGTGATGAGCGACTGCCATACATTATTGAAGAAAAAAGTAACTAAAATTATTTTAGTATTCAGTTGCCATGTATTGCATCACTAGACATGACATGGATTCCGAGTAATTAAGTTTTAATTTATTCTAAAGTTTAAAGAAGTTATACATGCATCATAGGGGTTTAACTCATTTACAGAAACACACCAACACTGCAACCATGGGCAGCCTCGGGCGTGTCTTGTCAAAACATGCAGCAGGTGGGGAGGGTAGGGGTGACTGCAAGTGCGGCATGTCCCTGCAAGAAAGGGAAAAAAAGGGGGGGGGTGAAGAGGGGTATTCGACATTGATTGCAACTTTGGTATAAACGGTGCTCGTGCGCGGGCGTTTTTTGAAATCGGAACTTACTGTATTCACAGTCGTGGTGGGTCAAGAAAAAAAAAAAGGAAATTCAGCAAAAGAAGCTCGATCGGTCCATGCCTGCCCAGTCGCACCGAAATGCAGATGGGCAGGCATTGAACAAAATAAATACAGCAGGCTACTCTTTCCATTACAGTTCTATGCGTAATGTCATGCGTAGAGTTCGTGAAGCGGGAGTAGAGCGGAAGGCTGCATTCCCAGATATTTTTTTTTGTCGGACTCGAGCAAAATTTACCTACGCAGCTGTCGTCGGTACCTAGGAGCAGCCGTCGACAACGTCCCTGAAGAACGAGAAAATACGTCGAGAATTTCGCTAAGTTGGGGACAAGGGCGCACCACAGTCCACAGTGGTCTGATATAATTGCGCCGCATGGCTCCTCGCAGACGTTTTTTTTTCTTTAATAAGAAAAGAAAACTTCCTTGATGCTTTAAATAAGCGCGCCGTATCATGTACAACTTTTTGGTGAAAGCATTCATTAATTCCACAGCATCTAGAGCGAAAGGGGAGAAATAAGGTTATGCTGGGGATTTCCTTGGTGACTGTGTAGGGATATAGAAAACGTCTAAAAGATTGACCACCGTGAAGTCCGACGCCATTGCCTGCTTTGCGTTATGTGCCGTCCAACGTCGCGCCCGTTTGCCTCTCGGTAGCGTTCCACCGCGTTTGACACTGCATACTCTGGCTCATTGTTCGCGGTGGTGCGCCTCATGCAGCACTTTCATCGCCTTGACTCCATGTTCGGCCTTCATGTCGGTGTTGTGGTAAGGAGTGTTTTTTATGGTTTTGTTGTCGTGGGCAAACGAGCCCGGCGTGCATCTGCCCATTCGCTACACGATCTGCACTGTGGCCCATACAGACACACTCGATGGTAGGAGATAGGATCATTTGCATAAAAGTGCGCCTTTTAGCGTTGAGATAAGGTCCGTTTGTCAACACGGGCATAAGTAAATTTTAGCGGCTGCACAAACATACATATGCCTGCGGAAACTTTCCTTTCACACACTGAATGTCGGAAAAGGTGGTAGGAGATAGGATCATTTGCTCCACCTGACCTAAAGAATAGAGGGGCTTTAGACTGACCATGAAATTAATACAACCAATACAGCACGGTAGTTTTGCACTGCTATTGCTTGCGTGGGCATTCCTGAATCAAGTGATATACTGCTACACTACCACGAAAATTAGCCGTATGTCATTCAAGTTCGGTGGCATTTAAAACAATTGAAAAGTGCGTTAACGTACATTGAATTGCTATGTTTGGGGTAGCGAATAAAGCTGGTATATCATTGCGCGTGACGACGCTGGTCGCCATGATCTGTTGCGCAGTCGGCGTCTTGGAGGTTTTGTAAGGGGCAGTGAGCCGCCTTGACATTTGTCCAGTGCACGCAGAAAGCGTACGAACGGACAAGAGTGTATCATTGTCAGCACATGATCACTGCTGGGCAGTGTTACAGATCTTTCATTTCAGAAACATTTCTTAGATGACATATTCGTCTAGTTTACATTTGTGAATGGCTTGATCTTATTCTTATTATGTGTTCATGTTCGTCAAGTTCGCCTTTCGTTTGGGGCTGCCGCTGCAGTTGGAACAGCCAACAGCAGCTAGCACACATAACCATCGTGAAGAACGGAGGCAGGCAAACCTCTACCGCACCGACATTCAAATGCAGAGCGCAACAGCGGTTGGGGTACCGCGACGGTAAAGCTGCTATCCCAGCATTCCTAGCTGTGACGTCGGTGCATGCGTACTTTGTAACGAGCGATAAATCCTATGTCATAACGCCGCGCACAGCTGTGTTAAACCACTCGATCGCTAAGTCTTGGAAAAGTTAATGCGCGTGGATATCGGCTAAGAGATCGATGTACTGATGCCTGGGGTTAATCGGCAATTAATATTTACTACAATGATAAAAGTCAAGCGGCACTACAGGCTTAACGCAGTGTTTGAAAGGAAATTAAATATATATATATTTTTGGCTGCCTAATTCTCATGGAGACTTACTACAGTGAATAAGCGCATTTCTTGAGCTGCTTTGGTCGCACATGTATGGGACGCACGTGTGTGCATGCGCCGTCTCGTAACTGACCCGTGCCGCCTGACGACGTATTGCACCCTCGCTTGGCCTTGCAGCTTTTCTAAAGTCTGGATATCGGTTACCTAGTAGCAAGAAACTGACTGCACCGCTGCAGTCAGTTTCTAGTTTCTACGTTCACATTGAACATAATTTTCGTCTTCAAAGTGAAGATTTGAAACACGCAAATTTCACGGCGTGCAGCTGCAGTATCTGGTTAGTCATTCTGGAAAGCCGAGTTTACTTTTCTCACTTTGCGTTGGAATCGACATCGCTTGCTTCCCGCCCCCATCGCGCTGGAGCACGCAGCGTACTCTGCCAGATAACGTTAAAATTACAAAGAAAAAGAAAACAACCGTCGATTGCACTGACCGGATATAAGCGAAGCAGACATACTTTTAACGGTCCCGTTTGCAACGTATACGGACGCTCGATTATTGCGAAGATAGGCAGCCGTGAGAATTTGTACGTATGGAATTCTAGTGTTTTACGCGCCAAAATCTCAATCTGATTGAGGAACGTAGTGGGGGATCCGGATTAATTTTGACCGCCAGGGGATCTTTAACGTGCCTCCATTGCATGAGACACGGACGCTCTTGCATTTTGCCCCCATCGAAATGCGACCGCCGCGGCCGGGAGTGATAACCTTCATGAAAGCACCATGCGTCCAAACATTTGAGACCAAAAGACTTCGTTCGAGCAAAGCACTAGCCCCTCTTCACACACGCGGTAGAGCGACGCTTTCCTCCGAAAATGTCACCCCCCTCCCCACTTAAAAAAAGAGAGAGAGAAATCCTTGAATATCGCTTATCCACCGACCGGTTGCCAAACTGCACATTGTACAGGGGTAGGCGATCTTATACCTACGGGGTTGCAACACGGTTCGCAGTGTCTGGTTCTGCTTTATCACTCGTGATCGTTCCGTCCTCATCTCGTTCTGTCGACCTCAAGCGCGCTTTTTGCTGCGACTTCTGTTGAAATCCTTGTGTCTAACGTTCCACTTCTGCAGCGTGCGTCTGTGTGCGAGTGGTGCTTAAAAAATATGTGCCCGTACTGCAGGTTTCACCGTAATATGCGCAGCACCATGGTCGTTTATCTACCGGGGAAAACGTAGCAGTGTAGATATTAATGGGCATCACGTCACCGTAAACTACTTTACTCAAGGCACGTATCTATCGCCTATGTTACACCAATGAAGTACCGAATCCCCGTAGATGGAACAAGTATTTGCAAGAATCTTTCTACCACCGTTTTGAGTCGTTTTGGGAAGGTAAAACTTGCATTCCTGATACGCTCTTCCATTTTTTAAAAATATATATACCGCATTATTTCGAAAAGTCTACCTATTGGGAACGCTCGGATAAGACGAAAAAACCCCGCGTGATGGTCAGTTTCGTTGAAAGGGCGGCATTTTCTAGCGCGTGGTGTTAGGAGAATCAAACAAAATGAGTCTATAGCTGTAGCAACAATTGCACCCACAGTTCTAGCATATATAATTGAAGCCTTATATTTTACTGATTAGTGATGCATCTTCACTTTGTCTTCACATCTACGCAAAATGTGGGCCGAATACACGCGAGTTCAATGTGTTCACCATAAGCCTCGCCTACGCACTGCAGGACAAAATTAAATAGAACACCATTGTATTTGGGGCCATATTTTAGGGGACGGATATATCTGAACTGATATTAGTCATGGCGATAATTGGCACAGCATGGCAGACAAGAAAACTCGGACGCGACGCTGATTTCCTGCAGTCAGCGCGTCGTACTTATCCGCTGCTTGTGTCCTTCCACGTTGTGCCGATTATCGCCGTAAATTACCAACTCACCCAGTACTCTACGGACAAACCTTAAGCACTGGCTGTTGAATTTGTGGTTCCGCCATTTCAGCATATATGCCATAAGTTAGTTCCACTCGTTGCATTGATTGCAGAAAATCGGGTAATCATCAACGTAACGAAATATCTTGATAACGCTATCACCTAAGGCTTTCTCTAAGAAGCTGTCAACCTTACTCGGGTAAATATTGCTAAGAATAGGGGCACCCTTTGAGCCAATACAAATGCCTGATCTCTGCAGAAAAACGCCATCTCTCCACCCAATCAGCGTCGACTTCAAGTACATTGAAAGGCAAGCGTTGTCAAGATATTTCGCTACGTTGATGATTACCTGATTTTCTGCAATAGGGAAGAATTCGATTCCGCTGCCACCTCAGTAAGTGAGCAATTTAAACTTTATGGAGGAGGATTAAAGTTTACTAAGGAATTTCCTCAGCGATGCGTAATTCAGATTCTTGACATTTCCTTGGTCTTCGAACAAAATCACGTTTGTTGGCAGTACTCCCCAAGATCTTCGAAGCCGTTGTTAAACTTTCAATCGAAGCATTCCAAAGTAGTAAAAAACGGAATTGCCATGTCGTGCCTTAAGTCTTCTCTCACCAGATCCTGCATGCACAAAATGAGCGCCAGTTTTAATGCGCAGGTCTGGCGACTATTAGAAGCAGGTTATCCTAGTGTAGCAGTGGCCACTGTGGCTGAGCGCCTAAAGAAGTCGGTTTCGAGGGGGACGGATGTGATTACAGAAAGCAGTAATAACAAAAGAGTAGTGGCTATTCCGCACATTCATTCAGTGTCGCACAGGCTTTAAAAATTTGCAAGTAGATATGATGTTAATGTTGCTTTCACTGCTCCCAATAAGCTAGGTAAGATATGCGTTGCCGTGCAGAGGAAAAAGTAGCAGGTAAAAGGCAAAAGAACAGATATTTGTCCAGTGAAGCACAATAAGAACAACAGTTTTACTGACTGCCGTATGGGTGTGGTTTATAAAATTCCCCTTAGCTGTGGCCAGTTCTACGTAGGGCAAACGGGGCGGTGTATCAATCAGAGGTTAATGGAACATAAAAGGTCGTTAACCGGTGGATCGCCTTCTAATCTTTCCCTACATTGCCAAGATTGTAACTGCACTCCAGAGTTAGATGAATGCGTGATATTGTACAGGCATAAGAATGAAGATGCGCGTCTTATGGTAGAGGCATGGCATAACGGTGGAAGTGCGTGCGTGAGTCAGCCTTCGATCGCTTTACATAAGGAAGAGATTAGGTGCCTTAACAGTTATCTCTCACGTAGACCGACACATGTACCCGGCTGACACGTGGTGATACCATTCCTGAGCTTGCGCAGATGAGTTTTGTGTCTTCCTTTTTTCGCCTCAGTGCTCTCTTCAGTTGATAATCGGCGTTCGTGTAGTCCACTTCTCTACTCTTGTGTCCTGTCTGCACGCCTCACCTCTTTTTCGCATAATGAATCCTCACCAACTAGCTCAGCTTTCTGTCGTTCTAGGTGGACATTCCGCTGCAGGCGCATTTCTGCTGTCTCCGTGTGGTTCCGTATAAAGCACGGGCGATAAAATAGTCGCCGCATGCCGTGGGCTGTATGTGCGAGTGAAAGCGGGCGAGGGTGAGCCGGCGATCGCGGCCTTGCACGCAAGCGAGGGAAGCGGAGAGGAAGCGCGCCGTCTTCCGTTGCGCGCAAGGGTCTGGGGAGGAGGGGGTGTCGCGGTACCTTAAAAGTAGGGGTGTGCGAATATTGAAATTTTCGAATACGAATCGAATACGAATAAGGCAAAAGCTGTCTTCGAATATCGAATATGTACTACGTACGTAGTATTAAAAAGTAGCAAAATGTGGTGACAATAGCTTTATAATGCTTGTTAAAAATATTGCATTTTACAACGCTGCTGCAGGTTAAAAAGACACTCATTACAAATAATGCGCTCAGGTAATGAGAGGTAATGCTCTCAGTCAAGTAATGCACTTTTTAGTGATTATCATGAAGGAAAACTAACTGCTCAACATGTTCAGAAAGTAAACGCACTGTATGCACTGTGACACCCGCCGTGGTTGCTCAGAGGCTATGGTGTTTGGCTGCTGAGCACGAGGTTGCGGGATCGAATCCCAGCCACGGCGGCCGCATTTCGATGGGGGCGAAATGCGAAAACACCCGTGTACTTCGATTTAGGTGCACGTTAAGAACCCCAGGTGGTCGAAATTTCCGGAGTCCTCCACTACGGCGTGCCTCATAATCAGAAAGTGGTTTTGGCACGTAAAACCCCATTATTTTTTATGCACTGTGACAACAATTCAAACGGTAGAAAAGACTTTCACTTGGAACTGAGGTGGCAGCGATGGCGAAGTACTTGTGGGCAAGTGTACTTAAAAGCGGGTACGTACGTGAAGCGGCCAATGGACTGCCGCCACTCACAAGGATCCTTGCCCCTTTCGAGAAGATGCTTTTCCGTATAGAGAGGCAGACACCAAATGTGCGCTCTCCTTGTTCATCACTAGACCGTCAAAAGCTTTCCATACAGTCGACACCAGCGGACACGAACTCGACGCTGGCATGGCAATGTCCTCACTGGGTTCTACGCCAGCTGCGCGGAGCTCCCTTGTTACAATGTCTTTCAGCCAGATAATCTAACCAGACGCCTGATGAACTGTGTCCTTAAAGCTTGGATCAAGAAACAAGGCCAGGTTGACCACTTCGTCAAATCTCACTCAGCGAAACGAGTCTTGACAGATTTTGCGAGATTGTTAGCAAACGCTGAGTTGCCTTTGCAATCTTCGAGGCAATGCAGCATTCCAAAAATAATTGGAATTTGACAGGACAATGAGGGGTACTTTCCAGCACTTAAGATCGCAGTTGCGTCAAATAAGGTCTTCGATGCCTCCAAAAACTCCACTGCATCTCTTCACTTTGCAGAGTTAAAGGTATCTAAGCTCGTGTACGAAAAGGTGAGTTCAAGTCTGATGGACTCTTAGAGTTCAAGGAGCCTTGAGAGGATGAGGTACTGACTGTTCCATCTTGTGTCAACATCCTACGCAACATAGAGCACGTCTTTGTTCAGCTACGTCTGCAGATCGATCAGTCTTTTGTGTGCACTAGGGCTATGCTTGAGGTACTGACTGTTCCATCTTGTGTCAACATCCTACGCAACATAGAGCACGTCTTTGTTCAGCTACGTCTGCAGATCGATCAGTCTTTTGTGTGCACTAGGGCTATGCTTGTAGTTCCCTACAATCGCTTTAGCCTTCTTGCAGAGTGTGTTGATTGCCGGAGTACACGACATTTCATTGCTGATCACTAGGTGCACAGTGTGCGCAAAGCAGGCTCGCTGGAGCCAAGGCAGTCTCCTGGCAGCCGCTCAGATATTGCGGCCGCTTGGATATTGCGGCCGCTGTTCGTCACGATGTACTTCACGCAGTCGATTGGTATCGCCCAGTCGGTGCATAGCTGCTCCAACGACGCAGCTATGTTCACAGCCGTGTGACTCTCCGGCATATGTCGCGTGTTCAAAGTCAACTTTTTCATGTCGAACTTCACCGCAGGAAAATGACACGTGAGGCTTACAAACCCCTCGTTGGCACGCGGCGTCCAGATATCGCTCGTAATAGCGAGAGTGCTTGTTCCGTGTTCAAGTACTTTTCGCAGCTCGTGTCGTACCTTTGCTGTTGTGTCGTTGTACATGAGTGGGACGAGCACACGCGACAATTTTGTTCGAGGTGGCTGACTGTAGCACGACTCTACAGCTGCTTCGACCAGTGCTTTGAACTGATGTGGCAGAAATGGTGAAGAAATGAATGGCTGCCACATTCTGCTGAAGTGCGTTTTCTTTCTTCTGAGACAATGACTGCTGTCTCTGCTGAAGTATATCATCCAGTGTCGGTTGATTCTTCAACGGAGGATTTGCAGTGGCCTCTTTTTTTGTACTCTTCCGTCAACAAAGGGTGCTGCTTCATCTGATTTTGAATAGTAGTGGTCATTCCCGTTGGTATTTCAAGAGTATGTTAGCACGACTTGCACCGAGCTGTCGACGGCGAGAGCTTTGTGTAGTGCCGCCAAAGGAGACTTCTTCCGGCTTTCTTTTCTTGCTTGCTCGGTGGCTCGTCATCTGCAGTTGATGCCATTCTTGGAGAACACGCCTGATCGAGGGCTGTATCAGCACTGAGATAGTTGCAAATAGCGCAGTGGCGAAGTTAGCGTGTTTTGCGTTTGTCTCAAGAAGAAGCAGCGCAGCAGGTAGCAGAGAGCCGGCGATTACATGAGAAAAGCGGGAACACAAGGCGGGAGTCGTCGATGGCGATGCAACGTTCTCCTCGGACATATTTATTTCTTTTTAATTTCCAAACATCTAAAGATTGTCCAGGTAACACTTTGGGCATACATATTTCATCGCATATAGTTACAGAGCCCTAAAGAACATCATATATGGTTATGAAAGAGCCATAGAATAAAGCTTGGTAAAAATAAACTGCATGAAACTCCATGGTCGTGTCTCACGGGCGTCATGCAGATAGACTGAAACAGAGCATACAAATAATGAGCCGGTCATGCGAAGTTCTCAATGAATAAACATGTTCCGAGGAGAATGCGGAGCAAGTATATAATTCGTTACTTGTTCAATTATTCCGCCTGTCAGAATATTCGCCGTTTCTACCGTTATTGGGCCATCTTCGAATATTCGGGAATTTCCGAATATGCATTTCTCGAATCGAATACGCTTCGAATAAGGAAAATATTCGATTCGTATTCGAAATTTCGAATATTCGCACACTCCTACTTAAAAACATTGTGCGATGGGGACAGGGTCTGGCCGCGCACTGTGTTTTCGCGGCTTAGTTCGCGTTGATGCGAGACGCAACACGAAGGCCAATTAGCTCGCTGCTACTGCCGCACTTCCTCGCTCCAGCGTTTTGATAGTGAGTTCCCGCGGTCATTGAGCAAGATTTGTTCATGTTTGCTTGTGCGCGCGTGACACCGTGCTTGTTAATTTAATCAGTATGCCTATGTTTAAAAGTTTATACTATCGATAAAACTACTATCCTTACTTCGTACAGTTGTTCACTGATTTGCTATCGTAATCGATGATTCGCCTAGCGGGCGAAACTGCGACTTTTTTATTCCCCCTACTGAATAACAATCAATAAACCGTATTTCCTTTGTGTAATGCGTGACAGCTCGGTTGCACATTATTTTGTCTTTTGTCGCACTGCCGCAGAAATATAAAGGCTGTTTCGTTTTTTGTAGTGCTTCTAGTTCTGTTGGTAGGCCCTAACCGTTCACAGTACCATTATTTGTATTTGTATCCGTGTAACCGAGACAGCTTCTGCACCTTTCTTATGTAATACGCAACATGGTAGGATTAAAACTTTGTTGCACGTACAGACTGGCGACTTCTGGGTCGTCGTCGAATAGTTGCGAATAATGTAGAGCCTTCTCACCATTAATATCAGTTTTCATTAAAGGTTGTCATTACAGTGCACATTATGAAGCATGCTTTATTAAAATCACGAGGGATAACTCGAACCAACTAAAGTCGCTTGTTCGCAAAGTCTGTGCTCTTCGCAGCGTACGCGATCATGCATGATCGTATAAAGTTTAAAAATTGAGTTCTCGGATTTTACGATGCCAAAACAACGATCTGATTGCGGTGCCTCTTGATTAATTTTAACCATCTGGGATGCTGCAACGTGCGAGCATTGTTGTATTTCGCCCCCATCGAATTGCGGCCGTCGGGATCGAATCCGCGACCTCGTTCTCAGCAACGCCATTGCCACTAAGCTACCGCGGCGGGTCATAAAATGTTTGAAAAGGCAGCTTTATGGGTAGGGCTCCATGGTTTCGGATAAATCCGAAAAAAATCCGATGAACACTCGCCGGTAAAATTTTTTGACAATTCGGACTTATCCGGTAAACTATCGATTTTAACGTACAATATGACCCTGTTCCGTTCTTTATCGAAAGCCTTTGGATAAAAGGCATATGTTCGTAGCGGTCATTGATACATCGGCAGGTTTGGCCGATATAACCTTTACCTCACGTCAACAGTATCTCGTAGACCGCACCCATCGCACATTTAACAAAGGGCTTGTCGCCCCCCCCAGGAGCGCGAGACGACATTTTGATATACGGTCCACTCGCGGCACTCGAACGCCAGGGGACCGAATCGAGTGCGTAAAGCCTGATGGCGGAAAGCATGGCATGTTCACATGACGCATTTCTGTAGTGCGTAAACAAAAAATTTGGGCAAGCAAAATGGGAAAGAAACGAAAGCTTTCCAGCGACTACGCAAAGGATCGACTTTAGTGATTTTGAAGAGTTAGCGTCGTCTGACGGAGTCATTGTTTGCAAGTTTTGTCGTGTTACAGCACTGCCAACGGCAAGGGCGTCTTCCATGACAGCAACCTCGTAAAGTATGCTTGCGTCTATTACAACAAGCTTTAAAGTAACAAACGTAGGTGTTTTTTAGTCAAGTATTTGTGCTTAGGTGTATATTGTGCGTTCGAACCTTCCAGACATCTAAAATACGCTTCGTGTGTTCTGATGTTTTCGTGTTCAGATATCATTTCATCTAAGATTTTGGAGTATTGAGAATAATGCAAAATTAAATTCCGAATTTCGGAAGGAAAGGCGGGAAAACCAGCGCATCCAGATCGAGATCCCGATCCCGGTCTCGCTCCCAGCCCGCGAAGCGGGCCACGTGGGCCGATAAAGTCAAGGGCTCCGTTACAGCGCCGTCGACGGGAAAGAAGGCTACGACGGCCAAAAGAGCAAGTGGTAAGGCACAGTCAGAGCTAGTGAATTATCCCCGAATCCAATCACTTGAGGGGGAAAAATCAACAGCTCAGACGTGAACTTGCAGAGCTTAAGGAGGCCTTAAATAGCATTAGAGGGCAAATCTCGAACCGCGATGAGGATAAAATTAAAGCTCTAGGCCCGCTTGCTGGAAAATCCAAGCGTAAAGCTCCCAACCCAGAACCGGTGAGCGAGACAGAAGAGGAGGATGAGATGGCTGAGCCGAGCGAAGCCACAGCTACCGCCGCCGATCCTCCTGCCAAAATAAACAGCAGAGGCAAGCTATGGCTGCCATAGAAAAGACCCTATGACGCATGATGGAAATGCTCTCCGGGATGGAGACGAGATTAACTCAAATGGAGAGACCCAAGGTCCACGCCAAAGGCCGGCGTCGACAGTGCAGAATCAGGCGAACCCGAATCCCGGAAGTGGAGCTAAACGGGCTGATTGATCATTCTCAGTAGGCAAAATGGCGAACGCGAATAGCAACAATCTGAAAATCTGGCAGTGCAACTGCGCAAGTTTCCAGAGTCGAAAGGCCCCATTGGGACAGCTTATCAGGTCTATTGCGGACAAGCCGCAAGTTATATTGTTACAGGAAACGCTATATACAGCAGAAATTCCCCTCGGGTACCGCATGGTAGCATACAGGAGAGAAAAGGGCAGAGGTATCGCTACCCTAATCAGAAAGAACATCTCGTTCGTTGAGTACGAGGTCCGCGCGTACAAAGCGGGCCTCGAGGCCCAGTTAATAGAGATCGTACCCAACAGTAGAATCTATTCTAACATTTTCATTCTCAACGTGTACAGCGCACCATCGGACAGGAAAAGAGACTTCATTACTAGGCACCACCTCTAGGGTGGCGAGAAGCGCGCCTCTCGTTGTTGCGGATGACTTTAATGCACCATATACGGAATGGGGGTACGGTTACAAAAGTGCAAAAGGGAAGAACTTGGCCTTCAACGCTACAGAGCTCGGCTTAATACTCGTCACAGACCCAAGGCTCCCCACCAGATCCGGTAATTCGGTTAGTCGAGATACGACCCCCGATCTCATCTTCCTCCGAGGTATCGAAGGCACGTGGAACAACCTCCAGGAGGGGCTAGGCAGTGACCATTACATACTTGAAATTCTTTTCGTGTCAAACCCAGACCACCCGCGAGATATGAGTATGTGGACTGGGACCTTTTTCAAAAAAATCAGAAATGAAACAGTCCCGCCAGACGAAACGTATGCAGATCTGCTAGAGAATCTGAACATGGCAGTTAAAGGAGCAACCAAAGAAATCATTACAGATCTTGAAGTTCCTAAAATGAACTCGAGACTGGCTCACCTTCTGGAGGCCAAATACGCCATCTCAGCCAGGTGGAAGACCCAAAAGCTTAATCGTAGACTCAGATTGAAAATCGCGCTTCCTAACAAGAAGATTGAAACCTATTCGGCCCAGCTCGCCCGGCAGCAATGAGATGAGACGTGTACCGAAACGGACGGGCGTATGCGAAGAGGTAGCAAATGAAGCTTATCGAAAAGTCTCCTCAACGATAAACAGTCTAAGGACACCCTTAGCCTTGCAACGGATAGGCTCATTAAGAAGCAAACCGCAATCGGTCTCGCCGACAGGGAATTCGCCAACAACTTAGCACATACTTATCTCCCCCTCGCCAAAGACGCGGATCGCCCGGTAGAGCGTGTGAAATACATGGGATTCTCGGCACCTTATCTAAACAAACCTTTCACCGTGTCGGAAATCAGACACGTTCTCTTCAACCTAAATCGCAAATCAGCCCCGGGACCTGATGGAATCACGAACAAATTCATCAGGAACCTAGACGATAGGGCAATCGAGATAGTCACCGCCAAAATAAATGAGGTATGGAAAAGCGGACAGGTCCCGATAGACTGGCGTACCGCAAAAGTGGTACTCATACCCAAACCAGGAAAACCCCAACATATAAATAATCTGTGACCTATTTCCCTTGCATCATGCATCGCCAAGGTTGCGGAGCACGCGATACATAACAGAATCACTGAACATATTGAAAACGAGAAGCTCTTTAAACTAATCGGCTTGCGTTGTCCACACAGGACGCTATGCTTCTGCTTAGGAAAGCAATCTTTGATAACCCTACTCGTGACGTGAGAGGGATCCTCGTACATGGACCTCTCCAAGGCCTTCGACAGGGTCGCGCATAAACCCATCCTCGCGGAGATTTCGTCTCTCAACCTGGGCCGCAGTTTCATAATTACACCAGATCTTTCCTCGCGGATCGCAAGGCACACCTCCGATTAGGCGTGGTCACGGGAGGACTTTACGAACTAGGCACCTGCGGCACCCCGCAGGGCTCGGCCCGCTTCCCACTCTTATTTAATATAGCCATGCACAAACTCTCCACTCGCCTCGCTGCAATCCCGAACGTAGGTCACGCCATTTATGCGGACGATATCACGATCTGTGCTCCGGGCAGATCGCTAGCCATGCTCGAACACTCGTTACAAAGCGCGTTGGAGGCTACCGAAGACTTTCTTTCAAACACGGGCCTTGAACTCTCCCCCGCTAAATCAGAGCTACTGTTATACCGCCAGTCCAGACAGGGGGTCAGAAACCTTGCGCTTCTGGAAACTCTGCGGATAGAAATTCGAGCTAGAAATGGGCATCCCATAGCGAGGATAGACTCGGTCAAGATTCTAGGTCTCCTCATTGATGCCGAAGGCTGTAGCACGACGGGCCTCAACAGGCTCACTGGACAGGCTATAGTAATGTCCTAAGACTTGTAGCCCGCGTCTCAAATCAAAGAGGCGGTCTCAAAGAGGATACTTTGCTCATAGCTTATCGGGCATTCTTCCTAAGTCATGTTATCTACATCGCGCCGTACCTTAATTGGGGTAAAGCGGAAAAGGCCAAGCTCGACTCCCTAATCAGAACCGGCCTCAAGCGCGTGCTCGGCCTTCCGCAGTCCACAAGCACTGAGAAGCTGCTGGAGCTAGGACTCTATAACACAATCGATGAGCTAATAGAAGCTCACACAGCGGCTCAAATAATGAGACTTTCAACCACTAAGCCAGGGATCAAGATTTTAGAAGAAGCGGGAATCTAACCCAGACATGAACCGGCGACCAAAGTTAGCTTGACCCGGGAAACCAGAACTCGCGTCATGGTTGACCCCGTCCCGCGAAACATCGACCCAGTGCATAACGAGGGTTGAAGATTCGCGAGAGCCAAGTCTATCCTTAAAAAGATCAATCAGCAGAAACTAGATGCCCTAGCTCTTTGTCGATGCTGCTAGATATGACAGGGGGGATAAGTTCGCTGTCTCGGTGGTAGACGCGGGTGGGGGGTGGGGGGGGGGGGGGCAACCTGGTCAATGCAGCCTCTGTTTATACGAAGTTTGCCCATGTGTCGGAGGAAGCGGCGATCGCTCTGGCTTTTCACAGCTCAAAAGCTCCCGCTATCGCCTTCTCGGACTCGGGCACGGCGCGGTGATCAGGCGAACAGTATTGTGATTAAAGCACTTCAAATGACTAGGGAGAGCAGCGAAGGAAGATACCTCACGTCGTGGTTCCCAGCCCATCTAGATAGCCCAATTAACCCGCTTGGATGTAATCCTAACGAGCAGGCCCACCAGAGAGCGCGCGATTTCACGTACCGCGCTGTCGTGGGTAGCCAGGCTTGGAACGAGGTCAACATCCACAAAGATGCGTTATGTACTTTCCACGAAATTGTTTCCCATTATCGACTGGGCAGGAGGACATTTCAACCCCCTCACCCCAAATTGAACAAACCTCAGGCTAGCACACTCAGACTCCTGCAAACCCGTTCGTATCCCACTCCTCGATCCCTTAACAGGATAGATCCTGACCACTCACAGTCGTGCCCCAAATGTGGTCATGACTCATGCTCTTTTGATCACATGTTCTGGCTGTGCCCAGCCCTTTACGCCTCTCCACCCATCACGAAAGAACAATGGCAGGAATCCCTCAAGAGCAGCAATCTCCACATTCAACTCCAGGCTGTCCAGAGGGCCCATGACATTGCGGCGGAACTTCATCTCCCGGTCCCATCGTGGGCGGAGCCACCGACTTAATGTTCGGGAGCCTTCGGTTTTTGCTCCCCAAGATCTCAGTCCCTCAGGACTCAAATAAAGTTCTTGTCATTTCATGTCACGTCACGAGAAATAAACTTCGATAAACGCCGAATTTTCGCCAAACAAAAATAAACTTCGAAAAACACCCTCCGAATTTCAAGAAAAATAAACTCCTAAAACACGGAACCCTATTTATCGGTTAATAAACATCACCTTATACGTTCGCGACAAAAGCAGACATACGTGTTGTCTGCGGCAACGGCCGAGCACAAAAAAAAAAAAGGTCACTGACGATTACGATACTCCCTAATGCGAAAATTGATCGCAGCTGTATGTGTGTTTTCATTTCACGGTATACTGACTAGCGCGGACAATCTGTCTCGTGCGACACGTTGCAAACGGAGCGAAATGTCGCGCGACTGCCTCGCTAATCGGGCGATCGCGAGAGGCGGCGCGTCGGTGACGCGTGGGCGCGATTCACGGCAGTCGCCGCAGGCAGGCCTCCGCTCATGCAGCGCTTTGTTTCCATACAGACAACGCGCGCTACTCTGGTGCCATCTCGTTTCGCCCGAAAGGCGAAGCATCGATTGCGTATTGACCCATTTCCCGGCGATCCCGTGGGCGCTGCCATGTTCGATCACGTGGTGACGCGTCCATCGCTTGCCTCAGCTTCCTGTTCATAATGCATGCGCATGACGCCGGTGCGGCGCAGCAAACCTCCGTTTCGACGGATATCATAGCCGGTGACTGTGGACGACACGAAGATTTGGCCAGAGCTTTAGAGGACATGTAAGTGCTTTCAGAGCTCGTTAGGCTTTGTCCAAACGGCGCGAGCTGAGTATACGGTGCTTGAAGTAAAACGGGGCTAGAAATGTATTTCCAGCTGTCTAAACTTTCCGCTTCTGAATTAAGTCAGGAGCAGGGTGTATTGCTCTTCGTTTTTAATTTCGCAAACCTTTTGAGCAGCGGTTTCTCATGTTTCTGACTCGGTAAAGTTCCTCGGTGCGGTCACTATCTGATTGTTTGCAGCCTAATCGCTCGCGGGTGTGCGCAGTTGCGATAGATTTGTTCTTGCTGCGCACCAGGCTTGGAACGTAAATGTTCCGTACTTTGTCATAGCTTGTAGCAAGGACGTATTATCGCTAGTCACTCGCTTACTCTGTGGACCGTCACAAAATGTTCAGCTTTGAGCATTCGTGTGTTTCTGTGTAGTCGCCGCCATTCATGCTTCGGCGCATTGATTCAAGTATATATGCGCCCATTCTCTTATTCTTGAGACGTTGGCAACAGAGTGGGTGCAATTTTGCGTGTGAGTAGGGGTGGATGTGTGCAGATAGCATGTGAATAACTTACTATGCCAGTCGTAGGTGCCGACTACGGGGGGGGGGGTTGGGGGGGCTGAGCCCCCTGGCGATGCCGAAACCTACACGGCTACACCCCCCGCCCCCGCCTACATCATTTGAGGTTTCTTTTTAACGCGATAGCGTTAAGGAGCTCGTGTCGCAGAAAAGCCGGTGTCGTCGGCGTCGGGTGTCGGCGTCGGCGGCGTTGACCGTGAGCGATAAATCACGGCAGGCGCTTATAAAAAGCAACTTCCAAGATTGGCCCGGTGGGAATCGAACCCAGGTCTCCGGAGTGTGAGACGGAGACGCTACCACTCAGCCACGAGTTCGATGCTTCCAAGCGGTGCAAACGCGCCTCTAGTGAATGCGGTGTTGCCTTCGAAACGAGCCGTGGAAAGTTATACTGCGGTGTATATCGGTAATTATGAACATGTAACGTACAGAAGTCACAATTACACGAGTTGCGAAGTGCGTTTCCGCTGCATTTCTTCTGCGCTTTCCGCACACGCAGAGCCATCTTGCGGCAAACACAGAAGACCCCCTCCTCTCAATGTACGGCGCTGCCCCGACAGGAGGCGCGCCGCGCGCGCATTGGGACCGCTGCCAGGCGCGTCGCGGGACTCCCTCTCCCCTGACGACGCTTCGCCGTGCTTCCGGTTTAGATTACTATCTATCTCTCTGCCCGTGCCGATCACGACGTTTGGCTGGCGTAGATCGTTTCCCCTCCGAGACACCGAGTTCTTTGGTTCGTTTCGTTCGCTCAGGCGCACGTTTCGTTGCCGCGCCAAACGCTGCGTTGCTCGACGCTCACCGCGTGATAGGTGGGCGCTAAGTCCGATGCGGGGCGCATCGTAAGTGATTGCTGTGCCGTAGCGCATTGTCTTATACCCCTTGGCGGGTCGACGGGAACGCTGTCGCGTCCCACTCTTGAAGGCGAAGCTTAAGCGTCCTCCAATTTTTGACTTGCCTCGCTTTTGACTTTTCACTTTAAATTTTATTGCGGCTATTAGCTTACTGCATCATTGTTGGCGCGGATGTGCACGGATTTTAATTCATACTTTGCTTCATTTCTGCAAATCCTGACAATAGGAGAACAAGCGCATAAGGAGTACCTACGGCGGCTGCATGCCTCATTCGTATTTTCTCACTTCAACATTGTTTTAAATTTCCACTGTAAGCACCATGCACATACACAATTTATTTAAATATATACACAGGACAAAGATTACTATATTTTTGAAGAAGAGGGGTAGCCAATTAACAATTATTTCTAAAGGTATGGACAGCTTATGCCTAGAGAATGGATATGTTGCTGTGTGTTCACCTCGCTTCAAAATGTGTTGCGTGCATTTTTGACCCTGAAAAAAAAATAACTGTAGACTTTAGTGACCCCTTCGGCAAAGTCTTATTAGGTCGCAGAATCGAATCCTGGCCACGGCGGCCGCATTTCGATGGGGGCGAAATGCGCCGGTTCTATAATCAGTCACATCTTCGATCATACACGGACTGGACAGCGTTACGTGGACGAAATCCTTGAAGGAGTGGTGGATGAGTTTCTCAGCGAAATCCCGCTGTCACGCCTTCCACTTCTTTATATCAGCAAGATGGAGCACCAGCACACAGCAGCGGCGGAGCACGAAATTGGATGGATGCGACTTTTCATGCGCAATAGATCGGAAAGCACGGACCTAAGCACGGACCTGTAAATTGGCAGGCTAGGTCACCTGACCTCTCTCCCCTCGATTTCTCTCTTTGGGGTTATGTGAAAGACAGTGCTTACATGTATCGAGACGGACGTCAGATTAGCTCAAGAGAAGGATAACGGATGTCTGCCGTAGAATTCGAGCGTCGGTCATCAAGAAAGCCACTGAAGATGTGATGAGGCGGACTCAGCACTGCGTAGCTGCAGAAGGAGACCTATTCGAACACATCCTCTATAGCAGCAGCTGGTGTTGAACGGCGCTTACGAATTCATAGATAATAGGGGCACACTGAAATCTGATGTGTTTTTTGCTTGTTTTTTGTGCTGGCGTCTCGAATGGCAATTCGGCTCATTTTCTTGAATACATCGGTTTTGCCTTTTCTCAACACGTGGGTCGCTTCCCGGTCTGTTTATTTAGCTTTTATTTTATGCCGTGAACCTGTTTTTGCAGCACGTATACACTCTCATGAAAACTAAAACTGTCACTTTAATTTGGCGGCAAGTTTCTGGCGCGAAATATAGCAGCGCGCGCAATCAGTCGATGCGGTGCGAGCCAAGCCGGGATTTTTGAAACATGCTATGCTTATTACATTGATTTTCGCGTTTCGTGTGTAGTCAGAGCGGCGCTTTGGACGCGTTATCAAGGGGCTTTTGTTATCAATATGATCAGTCGGCCTTGAGAGGCGGATAATAAGTGTGACGCAGCGAGGAAGGAATAGCTGCGAAGCCGCGAAACCTGCTGCTGGTGCTCCTTCGGTACCATTATCAAGGTGATGCGCTGTCTCTTTGGCTTTGCGACAGGCAATGCAGTTGCTTGCAATCAGCTTATTTGAGGGTGCTGCTTTATGGATGCGGGTGGGAGCGCAGTCACGTGGTATTTTTCATATTTCGTGTGGTTTGTTTGCCGGTCGGAAAAACATTGCACGCAATTAGTACGTCGCTGAAAACAGCAGTTAGATGTCATTTGGGCGTGCTTACAAATGCCTCATTGACACTTTGATAATTAGGACAGTAGTTCTCGGATTAGATAATTAATTGCAATTGTCGAATTAAATTTCAGGAACGATAGAGTTACTGGCGGCCCCCCCCCGAAAAAATGAACTTTCCGCCTATGATGCCAGTAATTGTGGCACAACTTCCTTTTGTAACGAGCGGTACGTAGTCGCTCTTAATTACCGACGTTCCGGGTTGAGGTCCTTTCTTTAGAGTGTAGCACTACAGCGCTGGCGGATGAGTGAGATTTTTTTTAATCCTTGAGGAAGATTTCCTTAATATGCTAGCCATAGTTTTTGCAGCCAACTACCGCACATGTCACCCCTCTACGTTCCATATTTTGCAGCATGAATTGAGCACTGTGGTTTAGTGAACACCCAGTTGCATTCACGACAGCTGATTTGCATTTACGATAGCCGGTCGCACAGTAGCAGGGCAGAAGCAGTAATGGTTTCGTATTCGTGCACTTTCGCTGAGGCAACGTGCGGCGCGTCACCGAAACCGCGATCTCTTTCCTCTAGAGCAAACTGCTCCGCGAGAAGGGTCAATACGAAGTAAGGAACCAAGTTTTATCGGCCGTATAAGCTTGTAAACATTCGCTTACTAACTAAATTAACAAGCATGGTGCCACGCGCGCACAAGCAAACGTCAACACATCTCACTCGATGACCGCGGGAACTCGTCAAAACGCTGGGGTGAGGAATCGCGGCAGCAGGAGCGAGCGAATTGATCTTCGTGTTGCCTCTCGCTTCAACGCGAACTAAGCGGCGAGAACACAGCGTGCACCATATATGGCGCGCACGAAGCTGTCGGCCCTCGGTGCGCCGGTAGAGCCGCGTCTTACCCAGCAGCCGCCAGGGTAGAATTTGCAAATTGGCAGAGTCAAATGTGGTGTACGTAATGCGATGCATTGTGCGAATCATTGCAGCACAATACGCCGATGTTCGTCGAGCTGGTAGGGCTCTAGAGGCCCGAGACGTGCTATGTCGTTTTCCTATTGCGTAGTCATTTAAGGCGTTGGACGAAACGACAGAACGTACTAACGAACGTTTTATTTGCCAAGCCCTCGCTCTACTTGTGCATCTAAACCTTCATACACATCAAAGCTCACGCGCCAACGCACGTGACTCCGGAATACTATCCCACGTATTCTCAGACGACCCTTGACTAAAAGCTCTTCCTTCACTCCACCGAGTGGAGTGCAGTGCCATCCCTCAACAGAACAAGACGCTGCGTTTCGCAAGAATTGCCGTGCAATGTCAATGAAGAGCAGTGACCGCTTCTGAGAAGTGGCGCTGCCATAAACTTTCTTGAGTCGACGCGTGGAGTGTTGAGTGGAGGGAAGTTCTAGATAAGTAGAACTCGTTGATACGTTCCCGTTACGTAATTTTTCCCGGCGCCAATGTTCGCAATCGAGAACACAAAAATGATCCAACCGAGTTATGCTCATTTTCTTACCGGTTCATACGTTCCCGGAAAACACAATTTCACGGCGCCAACGTTCAGTACGCCACCTAACTGCGATCGTATGATACGTGTTCCGGCCGCTAGATCCCATGCAAACAAAAAAAATGGAGGACGCTTAAGCTTCGCCTTCAAGAGTGGAACGCGACAGCGTTCCCGTCAACCCGCCAAGGGGTGTAAGACAATGCGCTACGGCGCAGCGATCACTTACGAGGCGCCCCGCATCGGACGTTGCACCCACCAAACAGGCGGTGAGCGTCGAGCAACGCAGCGTTCGGCGCGGCAACGAAACGTGCGCCTGAGCAAGCGGAACGAACCAAAGAACTCGGTGTCTCGGAGGGGGAAACGATCTACGCCAGCCAAACGTCGTGATCGGCACGGGCAGAGAGATGGACAGATAGTGATCTAAAGAAAGGAAGGACGCTTGATTCTGCAAAAATAAGAGAGCACGGCGAAGCGTCGTCAGGGGAGAGTCCGGGCCGCGACGCGCCTCGCACCGGTCCCCGCACAGCCCCAATGCGCGCGTGGCGCGCCAGCTGTCGGGGCAGCGCCGTGCATTGAGAGGAGGGGGTCTTCTGTGTTTGCCGCAAGATGGCTCTGCGTGTGCGGAAAGCGCAGAAGAAATGTAGCGGAAACGCACTTCGTTACTCGTGTAACTGCGACTTCTGTAAGTTACATGTTCATAATTACCGATATACACCGGAGTATAACTTTCTACGGCTCGTTTCTAAGGCAACACCGCATTCACTAGAGGCGCTTTTGCACGGCTTTGAAGCACCGAACTCGTGGCTGAGCGGTAGCGTCTCCGTCTCACACTCCGGTGACCCTGGTTCGATTCCCACTCAGCCCATCTTGCAAGTTGTGTTTTATTCATAAAGTGCCTCCCGAGATTTATCGCTCACGGCCAACGCCGCCGGCACCGACGACCACCGGCTTTTCTGCGACACGAGCTCCTTAACGCTGTCGCGTTAAAATGCGCCAGGCGCGCACGATCGAGAACAGTATATCTGCCCGCGCGCCACATTCACGTATAATCGCCCGCCTGTCTCACGTGAAAACGCCGGCGCGCACAGGTTCCCATTTCGGTACCAGCAAATCTGCGGGGTCGTCGCACGCGGCATTTACAGCTATCACCGCCAATCTTTATTACGATAAGCATCTTCGCCTATCTGTTTCACAGGGTATGATGCCTTCGGAAGCGTAGCGCACGCGTTTAATAGGCGATAACCGAAACGCGTTGCCGTTCCCTGCTACAGAATGCGATCGTATGCGTTTTCCGGCCACTAGATCCCATGTGAGCAAGAAAAGGCGCGAGGCGCGCGCGATCGAGAACAGAATATGGCCGTCCGTCTCACTTGAAAACGACGGCGCGCAGTTTCGTATTCTTATTTACAGTGCTCATTCTAATAGCAGCCATTTCATTAGTGAGCCCATGTGTCTTTGCATGTATACAGAGATTTGGGTTCACCCAGATGTCGAACTATACTGTATTTCAGTAGTTCTGTGCAGCAGAACCAAAGCTACACGACCCACGAGCACATATTCGTGTGCAGTGAGATGTAGTGCCATAGTTCGGAATCTTCATTTTTAATAAAATATCTATTGACTCTCCATGACTTCAGAAATAGAGTTCTCCACTTGTTCGAATAAAAATCTGCAAAGAACAAAAAAGAATTAATGCAATACTGCCGTACCAACATTTCCTTGCATTTAAAATGTACAAGCAATTAATTGCTTTGACAGTGGCTATATTCATACATGTAGTCCGCACAGTCGCAACACCCCAGAGAACTCCCTCTTGGGTAGCACTTTGTCCTTCACAATAATGGCTTCCATATTCTTGCCTGTGTGGTGTCATTCCAAGCTGCTCTTTCCCGCGAAAGGAATTAAAAGCTGGCATTGAACATGCTTGGAACAGTGCAGTAAAGGGCATGAATTCTAATTAAGAAAACAGCTGCACTAAGGAATGTCAGTGACAACACCGAGATGACGCCACCATCACATGCGACACGGTGGCCAAATGCACCTTCTGAACACTCTGCTTCCACTGTCTCTGCAACCCTCCTTCTCCTCTGTATCTCGAAACACCTTGAAGATGCACATCTTTTTCGTGTCAGCAAATATGGAGCAAATTTTCTACCATTGCTATCATAACAATTGCTCTCTCTGCGAAGTTGCAATCTTAGTAGATGCTGCCACCACCTGCGCTCAGCGCTCACCGCTATCAGACGATAAGGCGTAGAAGGGCACCTTGAAGATGCGTTTGCTCTCCTGGTTGATCGAAAAAGCCTGCAGGTTCCACTGTGCTGCACAGAACTACTGAAACAGAGTATAGGTACCAAATGTATGTGTCCTTTAAACCAAAGCACATGTGGTAATTCTATTTCAAGAAAGAAGTAATAGTTTATAGGAATACACAAAAACCACGCAGTGATCTTCACAAGCTTTAGCACATCTGCAGTTTATTCTGGTATTGAAACCATAGCTAAAACATATAATAAAGAAAAGGCTCAGTTTGAACATAAGATTACTGGTTAAGTCATGAATTTGCTATCATATATACTGCAATAACTTTTAATGACTATACATAAGAGATTTCTGATGAGATCCCACTGTCAAATACAGTATGTCATTTCAGCCATGAATTAACTGCAGAAAGCTGATGCAGTTTTGCACTCATTATTGTTTGAAACAGCACGTGGCTCCAATTTTTTCTTATTCTATTGTGAATGGTCTGTACTTTTACAAATATTCATGAGTGGCATAATGGATGTATAATACTTTCATAAAGTGGTGCTTTGCCCCACAAGATGTCGCACTGCAATTGCACGTAAAGGTTAATGCCACTGGCAATTGGTTCTATACTGCATTCCGGCCTTGCCTTGGCAGAGGTGTCTATCCAGGATTCTGGTTTTGAGGGGGTGCTACGAATACATGGGGTGTGTGTGTAAGTGTGTGTACATGCCCCCCCTCCCCCCCCTATACATTGTCATCAGCTGCATGTCTTTTGTCTTAATCACTTGTGTGTGATCATAATCATTGTGGGCTGCATTGTGTTTTTCCCAAGTTTTTGGTCCAAATAAAAGGCTGTATGCACTGCTAGTCCAATATATATATATATATATATATATATATATATATATATATATATATATATATATATATATATATTGCGGTAGAAATAGCTATATAGGATTAATTAACATGAGAGCATTGGCTGGTTGGTTATTCATTTTCAGGCGGGAACGGTGCTAAAGGCACGAATGCAGGTGAAGGCACAGAGAGAATGAACTTATTATTGCCACAGACAAACACTTAAATAGGCTACAGCAGACTTAAAAAACACGAAAAAAATAAGACGCAGGAGTTGGTCATCCTTACACAATCTGCATGCATCTGGTAAACACATTTGGTCATAAGTTAGCAGATAAATAGGCAATTTACTTGTCGATACCCCAGAAAGTGGATGGGAAAGCTTTGTCGTGGTAGCTCAATTGGTAAGAGCATCACATGCGTAATGTGAAGGTTTGGGTTCATATTCCACCTGTGGCCAGTTGTTTCTTCATTCACTTTCATTTTCGTTTATTTATCATTTCCTTAATTCAATTAAGCACTACATATAATTTCCCCAGTGCTGTCCTTCGTGTCATTCTTTGTTGGCTTCTTATGATCTGGCTAGTAAAAATCAGGCCCCTCATTTTACTCATAATGGCAAAGCCTTTAGCGCAATTAAGGAAAGACAGGGACGTGACAGAGACAAAGGACAGCACTAAGTTTCAACTGACATTTATTGAAACACAGAGGCAAATATATAGCGAAGCAGGTATGAAGGATACAAAAATACAAAAGGTAAATCACATTCTATGCATGCGCATGTCATCACTATCCAGAAATGCGATTTCCTTGTCAGATAGATTAACTGACAGTGTACTAACACAGTCTGCTCCCTTAATTTTTTTTCGAATCAGCCGGGCTTCGATTATTTCACGCATGCAGCGATCTTTGCTCCTGGCCTCCACTGTGCATGTGCCGAACATTGGTTTGCACATTTTGCTAGGATAATCTTGATTGTTTGGGAAAAGGGTCCGTCAGCTTACACAACTTTGATAGCTTCTCTGGGGCAGAGAATGTCAGCTTCACATTCACCTTATTGGCAACCCTCTTCAGCCTATGGGAGATACCGTGCATGTATGGAATCACCGCCGCCTTTTTCCTTCCTGTGGATTGTTCACCGCGGCTCTTCTTGCATTTCTACACCAAGCCTTCCGCCGCGGAAAAAAGCACATCTTTGGTATAACCAGCCGCAGAAAGCCGGCTGGCTTGCTCGCTCAGTCTGACAGGTATCATGACAGGACATGATTTTTTCATGGCATTGGTGAAGCACATGTTCACAATTGCCCGTTTGACAAGCTTCGAGTGGGAGGATGAATATGAAAGGAGTGGTTTGTTAGCCCTAGGATGGTAATACCAGCTTATGTGGGTATCTGCGAAAATTAACTTTAAATCTAAATATTGCAACTTGTCAGCTAGTAGTTCATGGGTCAAATCAAGTGGCTTAAAACAGTCCGTAAAAAGTATTAAAAAGGGTGTAAGGTCCTGTTCGACGCTAGCTGTGCTTTTGTTTATGAAAATTTAAAAAATCATCAACAAATATAAAAACCTTTAAAACCTTAAAATCTTGTAGATGGGTGGCTACCGTCCTGTCACGGTGCACCAAAAACAAATTGCTAAGAACCATGCTATATATGTAAGACCCTATGCAGACACCACGTTTCTGTAAATATATACTTCACAATTCTATTCCGCATAGGCCGAGTTGAGATAAAAATATAAAAGTTCCATGAACCCTGCCACTGATACACCAGCAGCATTCTGAAACGCAACAGACCCAAAGCAATTGATGCTGTCTTCCACACAAGCAAGCAATTGTTTTCAACATATATACACATATACACATATAACACATATACACAGTTTACAGGAAAGGGAAAGCGATGAGCAGGCTGGCAACTGCCACCAGAAGGGGTACAATGCCTGCCTACTCTTCTGAAGGGAGGTGACAGCAACACAGGTAGCGAATAATACAGATCTTTTACGTCTACAGACATGTCCGTCATGCGCTTATCGGAATTATCTGCTAAAAATTCAACAACAATTTCTGAATTCTTTACCGCAAACAAATCATTGATGTCCAAGAGATTTAATTTTTCTTTCAGAAAACCTGCAACAGTGTTCTGCCAGGAATCACATTCAGAAATTATTACCCTTAGAGGGCATCCCACATTGTGAGATTTTGCAGAAAGCAATACTTGCAAACTGTTTCTTTCACTTTTATCCACATGCTTAGCTAGAAGGTCAAGGTTTAGGCTATTGCACAGCTTTCTTGCTTTTGTCTTCCCCTTAGATAATGCAACTTTCCACTGCTTGTTGAACAGAGATGTGATAGCACCCTTGCCTTGCTGGTGAACTGACCTTTGGGTAAAATGACCTTCGGGTAAAATGACAAATCCACCCTCTTTGTCAGCGGGAATAACACAAAGAGAATTTTCGCGCAAATATTCAGTCGCCTTGCATATAGGCAGTTTGTACACATTGGGCTTGTTGTGGCGCAACACATCGACGCCTTCGGAAATGCAGGCATCCCTTTCACCCTCCGCTGCATGTCTGGACACTCGCCACACATAAGACAGCAGTTGCGGAGCACTTTTCTTCGTCTCAAAAGCATACGTGGAGCCTAGGCACAGAACCTGTTGCACATCGTTCGGAAGAACATCCCCGTTGATTGTTCGGATCTCTCGCCGATCTTCCCCTGGTTTCCGAGGAAGGTTGGCTCTCACTCTGACCAACGTTGCTTGCCACAAAAATTCCGTTGTCCAATCAGTCAAGGCGCAGTACTGCCACAGCGTTCTGCCAGCTTGGGCGGGTGCCATCAAAAAGTAGCCTGACTCGTAGGAGGCCCCTGTACATCCTTGCTTGTCGGTGCCATTCCACCTTGAGAGTTTTGCACATCCTCATACCATGCCCTAATGACGGCGCAAAGCCACCAAACAGGCTCTGCACATCATCAGGCAGTACCTTCATGCATATACAGAAGGAAGGCGTTCTTGCTCGGCATACGGCATGTGCGATGAGGGAATCAAAGATTGACGGATCACAAGAAGCACATTGAAAAGCGGCCAATGTACTACAGATGAAGTTCAACAAGGCCGATTCTTGGGCTAGTTGGTACGATTTACTCATAATGGCAAAGCCTTTAGCGCAATTCAAAAAAGAGAGAGACGTGAGAGGGACGTGACTCCCTTGTTTTCGTTTCTTCTCGTTCAGATTATATATATATATATATATATATATATATATATATATATATATATATATATATATATATATATATATATAGGAAGTGTGAATGGATGAAGCACAACGCATACTATTGCACGCACTGAGATGTCGCTTAGGGTAGCTGAATAAAAGTTGAATCTGTAAAAGTTAAGAGCATAAAAAAAAAAGTCATTTGAGCCCATGTTGCTACAACAGTTTTGTCTATGCCACTAGAAAGCAATTACTCTTACTCAATTCTTATACAGTGTATGCCCACATTTACTATTCTTTCTTCTTAAGGAATAAGCAATGCTAAAACTGAATATGTTTTCTTTTTATTTGCAGGTCTTCAATTCTTGTAAATTGCTAATCAACATCAGCAGCAAGATCACAAGCTAACATGCATTAGTTCTTTTTGCAACATATAGTCTCAATGTTTCCAGAACTGCAATAACGATGGCTTTTTCCCAACTGGAGAGTACACCATGGGTATGGCTGACAAATGAAAGCAACCTGAGCTCAGTCAAGGACAATGCTGAGAAACTTTCCATACTGATTCAACTAACGGAAATGCTTCGAACAGGCTGCCCTCTACCGTATCTTTGAAAGGAGGAAGAATTACAGCACAAAGGAGCAACAGACCTTTGACAAGTTGGCCTCCTGCCAAAGGCACCTCAAGGAACTGCATCTCATATGTTGCACCATTGCTGCGAGAGCTCCCTTTCAATTCATTGTGGAACAGGACCAAGTCTCTGGGATACACATATGACGGCATAATAACTTGCATTGGAGTTGGGAATGTTTTGCCAAGCCAATGCAATTGTCAGCATGCTGCTGCAATGCTAGGTTCCCTGAAGCCATTCCCACCAGTGTCCTGCAGTAAAGTGGCTAATTGAAGATAAGGCATCAGCCTTGTGCCATGCAGTGAATTAGTGTCTTCAGAAATTGGGAAAAGATTGTGCTGAAAGTGAAGTGCTGTGGCTGAATGAAAAAAGTGGGTGCCTTTTATTGCGCTGTGAAAGTGAGTACCAAAAGTATAGCCCTAGGAAAGCGCAGGGCTGGAAGTAGTAAATGGCTGGTGTGGTGCCAAAAGTCTGCTGTGCTTTTGTGCAAGTGTGAGTGTATGTGTGCATGCGTTCTTTTTTAATCAACATGCAGATGCATGCACATTTGTGTGGTGCATCCTCAAGTTAATAAATTTAGTGTCATTGGTGTTATGTCTTTTGACATAACAATTGGCCTTGCCTCGTGCTGTGCTACATCTCTCACAATAAGTGTTCACCTCAGCCAGTGTTTTGAAGATTCATCAAGCCACCAAGATGATCTACACTGCCGAACGACCACTTATTGTGCAGCTGATCGGCAAAGTAGTGCATCCCTGTGTGCTGTGTGCCAAGTAGACGTCAGCAGTTGTGCAGTGAAAGTAATTTGCGAAAGTGGTTTGAGGGGGGGGGGGGGTGAGTGAAGTTACAAGATATCTACAGTTTTCATCTTGTCAGTGGTGCGGTGCTGTTTCAAAGTGATGTGCAGTGCGATATGTGAAGTGAGCCATGTGGTGAGAGTGTAGTACCATGTGTAATTGTTGGCTTCTCATCATGTGTAATTATGTGGTTTCAAGGTGCATACTCCTAGTGAGTAGGCAGTCAGCACCAAGTGTGTAGGAGGTGAAGTGCATCAAGCTCATGTTTTCTGTCACTGCCATATTTAGCAGCAAGTCGTGAAGAAATCCCGAATGTCTACAAAGGTTCAAGGCAAATGTGCTTGCACCTATCATGGGCCTCCATGGAGAGCTTCATAGTATGCATATGTGATATGTCACTGGTGTTCAATGCATAGCCAGTGGTTCATTAACACCAAGTACTTCAAGAAGCACGATCAAGTATGCCAAACTAGTTCAACATGCTGATGCAGGTTGGTTGTAGCCATGGTGTTTTGAATGAGTCACCATATTCACAAGGAAAGGCTGACCAGCTATGGTAAGAGGGTGCACCATTTTTATGCTTCTTGCAGGTGGAACTTTCTACTCTGAGCTCTGTTGGAGTTCCTCTGGCATATGCAAATATTCAAGGCACTTTGTTGTTTCAGTCAGCACTGGAGCACAAGATACCTACATTCAAACCAACAGAGATAAAATACAGTCAACTTTTTGCTATGCAGTCGGAAATTGGTCACAGTTCACATAGGTGAGTCTTGCAGGATTTGATGTTTGGTGTGGGTTGACTTCAATGTATGAAAACAAATTAATTATGCATTTGTTTAAATTCCTTGATCAGCCTTGGGATCAAGCTGCTGCCTGAAAATGGATCCATCATGGCAGGAAAATCCTGTTTGATTTATTAATGTCACAGGTATGCCCAACACAGTGAGTATCCAGGCTTAGGTGACATCTCGCAATGTCCTTCAAGCTGCGCATGAAACTGCATGCTCATTTAAAGTGACGATTTTACATTGTCAGTTCAGAGGATTTTCGTTTTTGGAAGTCCAAAATAAGGGTGCAGTGCAAACATATAAGAAAGTACTATATTTAAAGCAGCTATACATTTTAACTCACTTTATCAATTTGACTGCTGTAGTTCACACGTAGCCTTACGAATATCGTATAAATATGCATATAACTGCTTGGTAAAAAGAACAGGCACAAAGCTTATACACAAATTCATTAGAAATTAGTGCAGCTTAATCAGCTCTTCTGAAGTGTGCATATTTGGTGGTGGTGTTAAAACAATCATTGCATGTATGTTGAAAGGCTTCCAGGTTGTTGCTGGCTGTGGTTAGACCAGTGCTCCCACAGGTATGTGTTTATCACTCAGCAATTGGCACCAGTACAGTATGCAGTGTGGGTGGTGCACCTTTCATCTCTTGGATTCTAGTGGGTAATGTGGCTGACCTTTTGTGAATGTAAGTACTCCAATCACCTTATTGCTATTCCACAACATGCATGCACTACCATACACACATGACCGTGCACTAATGAAAAGTTATATATATATATATATATATATATATATATATATATATATATATATATATATATATATAATTACTGTAATCTCTCCAAACTGCTTCTAGCACATATCAGTGTGGTGAACCACTGAAAGTCAAGCAAAATGTTACAAAACTATGTTTGCCATGTTTAGCTGGAAAAGATATAGCAGAGTCAAAAACTTGATTTCTATGTATTCACTGGAAATTGAACAAAATTTATAGATTATTGAACACCTGTGAGTTTCACATAATGATCCGATTCGAACATGGAAGATTGATAAAGGGAAAATCGGATATCCACCCATTCGTAGCAATTGCTACAAAGGAAACCAGGTTTCCTTTGGGTTTCCTTTGTAGCAATTGCTACAAATGGGTGGATGTTTGATTTTCCCTTTATCAATTCTCTCCACCTTGCGGGTTTCCGCAGAACTACTACGTCAAACACTTACCTTCACTTCGTGTGTTGTCGACAAATTCGACTTCGCCCTGCCATCTGCTAGCCGCCTGGTTAGCTCAGATGGTAGAGCAGCTGCCCCGGAAAGGCGGTGGTCCTGGGTTCAAGTCCCGGACCAGGACGAATTTTTCTTCAACTTTGAAGCTTTTCTTTCGAGGAACCCATATTGGGTTTCCTTTGTAGCAATTGCTACGAACGGGTGGATGTTTGATTTTCCCTTTATCAATTACTTCTCTCCACCTTGCGGGTTTCTGCAGAACTACTACGTCGAACATGGAAGATAGATGGATTCATAAGCATGTAGTTGGATGGTGCATCTAACAGACCAGAACACTGTATCCTTGTATAATGCGCATTATTGATTACTACGTATACAGAATACCAGAAACCTCCTAGTAGGCAACATCAAAGGATGTACAGTATATGTGCTCATCTGAGGTATGAAAAGGTAAGTTGAGAGATGTGACTGGCACCAACAACAATCTTCCAAGATAACATTTATATTGTTACGAGGAGTATTTATACAGCAGTTGCTGGTCAGCACTAGTTAAATTGCACAGCACAAAAGCATAGGCTTCAAAGCAGCTCGACCGTTCAGTCACACCCACATCATTGCCATCTTTACTGCTCCTTGAGCAGTATCGCATTAGTCTTCAGTAGCTGTGACAATTTTGTTTGAATAAGGTTATTCACTGGATGATGACATATACTAAAAGAAAGAGTAGTGCTGCTACCGTTCAGGTTTGTGCAAGGAGCCCTCTCTTATTTCGTGTGCAGTGAATTCGAATTTACAATAATACTCGTATAACCAGCTAAATTCATGTTTTTCATTTGCTATAGATTGAAGAGATTGATTTAAGTCTTCCATGAATACCTGTACACTTGTGCAAGGGCATCATATATACCTTGACAGGACGGGTATAAAAAAAAAACACTCCTTTTTTAAAATGGTAAAGGCCCATGCATTCACGTGGAAACTTTATTCCATCATTGATCAAACCATGCACTGAGTAGAAAAAAAAAGCCTTTTGAAGGTAGTACGTCGATAAAAGACAATGTCTCTCCGTGCGAGTTAAGAGCGAAAATGGGGCGAGTCATGGAAGCAAGGCATTATATCGCATCACCCCTTGCATGAGGCGAGTGTAGAGGAAGTTGGGCTGCTTAATTTTTTCTTCTTCTTCTTTTTTTTTTACTGCACTATCTCTGGCATCAGCCCACAGACGAGGCTGCTAAAAACATGAATCCCCGATATGGAAAAGTGGAAGTAACTCGCCAAGACATTGCTTTTAAATATGAATGATTTCAGCGTCATAGTGCTTCACATTCACTTAACAGTCCTGCAAGTACAAGAGTGCAACTTTCTGCAGTGACGCAAACCCACATCGGCATCATTTTCTTAGCAGTACTTTAGTATATCATATTGTGCCCTAGTTTCTAAAGAAATGGCTTCCTTGTAGAAAATTTTATTTTGTCTAAGATACTATGGTTATTATATGTGGTTTATTTTTGGACAGAGTTAATGCATGAGTTACTACTTCTGAAATCACTGATTGCTATATTATTATATGTTGATTAGTCCATACTGCATCTACACCAATGATATAATAAGCCTGCATAGTTGAGACATAGACAAAGAACATGGTGCAACAGGACGAGCACCAGTATGATACATCAATCAGCTCTAACAGATTCTGCATGAGTTAACCAGTACATCAGTGAAATGAATCAAGGAAGCGCCAGATTGAAATATGTGTAAATAGAGGATTGGCACAGCTAGGAAATGTTCTATCACTTACTGTACTCTGCACTGTCAAGATGCAAACATGTATATATAGTTAAAATAAAATGAAATGTGATCACTCTGGGTCGGGATAATGTAAAACTATTCCGATCTGTTTTTCTTTCAAGTCCACCATTAGCCCTCAGTGATAGGTTAAAATGGCTAGGGCCCAGCTCGTGGGTGGACACCACGCCCATATTGGGCAAAGCCCGAGCCATTTTGACCAATCATGGAAGGCTAATGGCATCTTTGGGATAAAAACTGATAGGAATCATGTTATCCTGACCCTGATGAGCATGCAGTAACTTGCAGATTACATGCTTTGCTGCTTTTCAATGCTAAGACAGCTAATGGAGTCTGGAAAATTTGTTGTGGCAACACCACAGATGCTAATTAATGTTAGCTTTCTCTCTGTCTTGCAATCAGCTACTAAATACTGTTCACTGTAGTGAACAGTACTTTGTAACTGATAACATGTCTTAGTTTCAACTGCATAAACTTTCACATGTGAAAGTTCATGCAGTTGAAACTAAGCCATTTTATTCAAGCATACTAGGCAGTGTTTTTTTGATATACAGGCTTGTTTCTTTGGCAAGTGTTGCTGACTGGTCTTTGCTGTAGCATATAAAATGGCATTACAGCAATCCCAATCACACAACTAACGAAATCAAGAGTTTCTGTAAAAAGCAATTTGCTGCCTCATAATGTCCATGTCATGTTTGTCAAAGCTTGTTTCAGTGCCATATTCAAGAAATTGTGATGGTAAGTATGGGCATGGTCACCTTTGCTGATGCATGAGCACAAGTGGGTTCTTGCTTCCTATGGCAAATTTTTTTCAGGAAGTCAAGTTGCTTGTATATGTAAGGACTTGAAGCTCTCACTAATATTACCAGTGGTATTTGTTCAAAACAAAATTGCTGATGCCTGTTACGTCTGCAAAACAGCTTAGCAGGCTGTAAGCTGACGGCAACTTAGCTGTAAGTTGAATGTTGGGCAACAGCTTACAGAACAGTATGCGAGCTGTGCCTTGCAGAACATATACATCCCGTTTGATAAAACATGTTAAACAGTTGTTTAATGCTGTGGCCATACCAAAACATCCCAGTCAAAAAAAGAAAAAAAACATTTCGCTAACCATGCAGTTGGAAGGTTCCAATTACAACGAATTGGAGATTTCCAGTTGTGTTTTGGGACACCCGTTAAAAAAAGTCCAACAGGTCCAACCGGTTTTTGAGCACAATTGGACTCAATTGGTCCTGAATTGGACTCATTGGGACCAACATGAAAAATGAAGAACAGGAAAAAAATCTTGAGCCATTCTACTCTGTGAAGTTGGATGACCAGCAAAGCTGGGGGCGTATTCTGAAATGATCTACTTTGGCGATACTGTCACTGTCAGGTGCGCACCGATGGAGAAGTTGTGGCCAAAGCGATAGTACTGCTGAAAGTTATCGTTTCAGAATATGGCCCGTTTAGCACACAACAGAGGTGACACAGAATTTTGAACAAAGGTACGAACACATTTATTGTCCTGATCGATGGTCATCGTGACGATAGGTATGCGCACACATTCTCGTATCGCCTCTGTTATTAAATGTGTAAGCCCACTCAATGGGAAATTTGTACGTCACATAAGACAATGAATAGCTCATACCCTCATAAGCAATGGCTCATACCCCTGTAAGCAAGCAAGAAAAAATTATCTGAGGCTCTAGTGACATTGAAAATGGTGTCTATTGATAACTAGTCTACTGAAAATGCACATTTACAGTGATGAGGCGTGTGAGCTTTTGCATGGAATGAAGCGAATTTTAATAAAATATGGGAGCCGAGTTTTTGCACAAGCAGATTTGTTGACGGACATTAAAAATACATGGAACCCTAGCCATAAACAGCTTCACTTAAAAAATAATCTAGATGAGTCCTAACCTTTATGCGACACGGATATAATTTAAACTCCGTTCGAGAAGCATACTCATGCATGAACACACTATGGCAATTCTCTTCATTGACATGCTGGACGTTCACCACTTACTATGAGAGATGCATGCCGGATGCTATTATGTAAGCAAAATTTAGTTGACCAAGTGGTGCCAGTGGGTCTTGAGAAATTTGTAAAATTTCAAGATCGATTTTTAACTTTACAGAAGGCTAACTGCTTCTCTCCATTGATTACACCAAAATACAAAGATCTTGAAAACTATAGCAATATAATGGTGCTAGTATTATTTACTACTTTCTGTTTAATGCGATTACTCATCTGGTGACTTCCAACTTGGTCCAGTTGGGACCATTTGGCATACCAAGCTCTAGTGATGTCCAGCAGTGTCCAACTGGATTTCTCATGATGCCTAATTGCAATGAAATGGACTTCTCATGAAGCCTAACTGGAAGATCGGCCTCCGCTGATGTTCAATTGGAACCAGTTGGGTCCAATTGAAATATCCAATTGGACTCAATAGCTTTTTTCGGCTGGGATCAGCTGTGCACGCCAAACATTTTAGTGAGGGTCGTGAAATCCAGCAAACACCACAACTGGCTGCCTGCCATTTTGGTTGTGCTTCGTGTCCGACAGGTCAAACTTACATTATGTGTAGACACAACTGACGGTTTCAGAACAAACTCGAAATTTGATTTTCTGTAAATGAAGGCATTGGTTGCAATACTGGTTTGTCCATAGACTGTGATATTGCGGTATGGGTCAGCTGTTTCTTTTTCTTGAAAAGTTGGCCACATGTAGACAAGATGTCACTGCTTCACACCATTTTAAAAAAATTTGCTAGCTTTTGTTCATTATAAGCTTAAATTCAGTGTTGACAATTGATTTACTCACAGCTTGAAAGACGAAAATCATGGGTCTACTTCCTTAAAGGCAGAAAAATTGGAGTCTTTCTTGAACAGGTGGAGGTAAGCTAGAAATTGCTTTTGAATATGAAGCAAGCTACGAGTTTTCCACGTAGAACTACACAAAACGAGAAAGTTGAGAAGGTTATTGCCAAGTCTGTGGAACCTATCCCGTGCAACATGCATGCATTATGCGCTAAACGAATATCAAGGACTAATATATATTAACTTTTAATTAGGCTACGAGTGGACTAATAAGTGTAATAGGCTATTAAAATGGCGAGTTGGGTGAGTTGGTACAGATGCATGGCGGAAAGCAGTGCTAAGAAAAGAAGACAGGGTTGGGAGTTAACATTGCCAAGAAAAGGCAAATGAGCGAAGAGAATAACAAGGCAGACACTAGACTTTCAACTAGTGGTTTATTCTGCACGTAGCAAGCATATACTAAGAAAAGAGTGAACATGTATGCAACATGTATGTAGCACCCTGGGATGAGACAAGCAACAAGACAACAAAAGGGTTGCAGCAACCACAGGTCTTGCCACTGTGTGGCATCATGACAAGGGCAGCAACTAATGGCTTACTCATACCGGCGACTGAGGAAGTCGCATGACCGATTGTGACTGGCAATAAAAAAACGACTTGAGGCGACCAATCACCCCGCCATGTGTGGGTGACTAGCCGGTCATCACACTGAAATGTCTTAAATATTGATGCTGTTAATGTCTGCTGGCCACCTAAAGTAAGCATCAGTGTATAGAGACATCCTGTTCCTGCGCGCCTGATTGGTTCAGACGCTTTGCGACTGCAGTCGCACGAATGCAAAATCGAGGACTGAGCGACTGACCCACAACAGTCATTTTTTTGAGAAAAGGAACCATTTGCGACTGGTTGTGCACCCTCCTCAAGTCGCTAGTGTGAATGAGCTCTTAACAGTGTAATTTTTGACGAAGATACATACAGGAAAAGAAAGGAAAAGTCGGAGCTCCCAAGGTCAGCACCAGCTATGGGAATTGTGGTTGAATTACGGGGTGAATCACAGGGGTAATCAAAGGGAGGTTATTGAATTTGGAAATGGGTGAAGATGAAGTGGCAGTTGAAAAGCTAAAGGGGCGCATATGTGCTGCAGGGTGAGTATTTTTGCTTTATCTTTTTAGAATTTACAAAGTTTCATGTGCAATTCTCTAAGCTTCAAAAGCCATCAAGCCTTCAAAAGCTAAGCTTCAAAAGCGAAACTATTAAGTAATGCCAGCAAATGTGGTATTTAACTAACCTGTACGCAAACTAGTACCTCTGTGTGAAATTTGAGTGGACCTCAGCCAGTGGTTTAGCAGGAACAGTCGTGTACACCTGGCACAGTTATTTATCCAAGACTCGGTACGTCTGGTGATTCAGCACACCGTCTAAAAGCCTGTGCTCTCGAGCCACGGATGCTGATGAAACCATTCCATCTGCCAATAAGAAATTGACAATATGTCCCATGAGTGCATGTAATGTCTTATTGCTCTCATTTCACTCCGTGCCCAACATTGCATACTAAAATGCAACAGCAAATTTTTTTCTTCTTTGCATCTTTTTCTTTGCAATTTCCAGCCATTTATTTGCAAACCATTCCAGGCTGTTTTTTAAATCTGTGCCTTAGCTTTTTCTTCACTCTCTAAATTGATGTAACAGCATGTGCACAGGAGGCATGTTACATTTTCTAACTAGCTGCCATGGTTGTTAGTGGCTATGGTGTTGGGCTACAAAGCACAAGGTCGCGGGATTGAATCCCGGTCACGGCGGCCGCATTTCGATGGGGGCAAAATGCCAAAACACCTGTGTGCTTAGATATAGGTGCACATTAAGGAACCCTTGGTGGTACAAATTATTCCGGAGTCCCCCATTACGGCGTGCCTCATAATCAAATCGTGGTTTTGGCATGTAAAACTTCATAATCTAGCTCTCTCTACATTTTCTACTTTTCGTTTTTTTTTTTCTCGTGTGCAAGTGCACCTCTGCTGATAATTGGGGGTTTTGTGGCCAAACACAAGCAACATAATCCACTATGGTAAGAGCCTACCATAACTGTCACTATGCAAGTCGGAAACATTGCAGCAGCTACCAGCACAAGTGTTCGGGGGTTGAGCACTTCAGTAAAGCTTTTAGGTCATTGAATTACTGCATGTCAATGGCACATTGTTGATTAATGCTGTCCCAGCTGTGCTGCTTTGTTATAATTTTCTGACTGGTTCGGCATGGTCACCACTCCATGTCCCACATGCCAAGCACCGGATTCAGAGTTGGTTGTGGGTTTGCATAGGCTAGATGGCTATCTTGACTTCCAGGACAGAATGTCGGCACAGGTTATGAAGCGCATCAGATGAAAAGACGTATGAAAAAATAATGCTAGAACGCCCTTCATCATGATTATCGAGTTAATGGCCACATCATACCTATGCACTTCGAAGCAACTTGGAAATGCTGCATGACTGGGTGATAAATCTTCGGAAACTACACTTTATGATAACTTTAGCAAATTAAAGGTTTTCGATTTTTAAAACTGAACATACTACTCTTTTGCAACAAATTTCAGCAGTCGGCAAGAGAACTTCAGTCAGCCAACAAATGGACTCGGCATTTTACTTGTGTAACTTCTTTTTGAAAACACAATGCTCAAAATTGTAAAAAAAAATTTTTTTTGTTTGTTCAGGTTGCTTCTAGTACGTGTAACGATAACACAGGTCTATCTATTCCAAAAAGGCACATGGTGTCTAAGGTGGTCTAAGGTTCCTTCGTCCTTGTCTGTTTAGCGCTGTTACTTTCCAAAACATGAATTGCCACAAACTCGCCCAAGTTTCTCTTCTAGTACTGAACTAGAGCCTATAAAGGTAAGAGTTTTCCCCGTATAAGGGTGGTACAAAAAAAAAAAAAGAACTGAAAACTTTTAATCAGAACCTTAAATATGCCTGAGAAGCACTAATAGCAAATTCGCTATTGTTTTTGTGCCACAAGCTTAGTAGCCCTATAAAAAAAAAAAAATGTCTGTCTGTATTTAAAGCCTTTCAAGATCAAAAAGGTCAGAATATGTGTTGAAACAAGAGAAATACCAAAACGTAAACATAATAAAACCAATGCTAGACTGATCTGGAGCTTGTAGGTGCTTTGCTTTTTAAAAGATGTTTTTGAAGACAAGCGAGAATGATTCATAAACAATATGCTACACCATTGAGCGAAGTCTGAGTGTTTTGGTTTCTTCACAAGTTTCTGATGGCAGGTATTTTGTGTGCCGGCGAGGTGTCTGAAATTAGATTTTGGAGGCTATGTGACAAGTTCAAATGACATAGCACACGTCATAGCATTGAGCAAACTGGAAACTGTTCCACTTGCTCATTCTGTGAATACCATTCTATTTTTAATGGCAGGGACTTAATTTTTGCAGGCGAGTCAGCTGTAGTCGACTTAAGCTTAGTCGCATTATGTGGGTGTAACCCTCTGATCAAGGAGTACTATGCAATGTCTACATTTCAGCTTGAAGGAGAAAATAGCATGCTACTAAAAATCACTTTTGAGAGCAGGGTTGTGGCCTGGTAGTGCTAACAAAATCGGGGATGCAGTGTTGGAGATCTGTATTGTGCATACATCAAATCCACTCTTCCCAGCCATTGATCTCAATAACGAGTACCAGCAGGAAACTGACCACTGCCTGCCCTGTAGTTTCATAAAAAAAATCGCCAGAGGGAAATCTGATGCTGAGATCTGCACTACCATTATGCTACTTGATTCATGCGTGAAGGGCAGTATATGTGGATTTGCCCTACGTTAACCAGCTGGCACTGAACGTCCTTTTGGGTTGTTATAAACCGTCTTGGAAGACAATTCATCATAACTTTTATTATGTAAATCGTCATTGTCATTTAGTATAGTTCTACTACTCAGCCATTCTGAAAAACTGCTTGGGATATAGTGAATAACTTGGCCATGGCGAGTGACACATGCACAAAAATATAGATTGGTTGTAAAAAAAACGATTAGAAAAGTTGCAAAGCACATGTAATATAGGTGTACTTTAAAGAAAAATATTTAAAAGAAACGCTACTTTCTAACTCCTGCTCTTGTAGTGCACTTGTGTGCAAGGGCGTTCATTGGAGACTAGAAGTATTACGTTGTATTACTTTGAACTCTGTTCCCATACTTGCGATCATCGCGGTCACATGCAATTCGTGCATGTGACCGCGATGTGTTCGTTGCTGAAAAACGAGGCGCTAAGGCCTCGCGCTACGCCTGGGGAAACTAGCGAAAATATGACTGGCCACTAGACAGTTCGCTCTTTCGCGCTCATATTTTGCGCAAAGGTAGAGTTCTGCTGCGAGTAGAGTTTAATATCACGTTTGTAGTCCTTGCCAGTTTCATCCACAATAACCATGAAGTCGCCACACACTGAATCTTAGCTGTAACACTGCACGCTTGCCTTTTTTGTCAAGAAAACGGTTGCGTTCCTTTGCGTCCCTCGTGCTTTTTACATTGCACATTCCCGCCAACAACATCTTTAACGCCATGCTGCAGACCACAGGAGCAACACGATCGTCAGGAGCAACCACGTGAGGTCACAGCAGCCAAGGTTTGGGCACGCGGCAAGCATTTCCTTCCCAAACCAGGCAAATAACCGCGGTAACCCTCATGTTGAACAAATCAGACAGAAAAAGAGCGACATTGATTTGCTGCAATTTTTCGTAAGGTTTTTTTTTCTTTTTAAGTGAAAAGGTTTTCGTTCGTCACGCGAGTAAACTGCAAGTAGCGAAGAAGGAAAAAAAAAAAAAGACAGCCAGTGCCTGGTAAGTTTGTGAAGGGCAAGCGTCTCCGTGATAATGTGCGTGTCTGGTTTGTCAACAAAACAAAAAAAGGGGGGGGGGCGGGGAGTTGATATTGAAAACATATTTTTTTAGCTTAGACACAATAAACAGTCTGGCTACGCTGCCTTCACAAAATGTTGGCTACACTGCTCAAAATTTACTGAGGTTTGGCAACATTGAGGTGAAAAAGTCTGGCTACTATGATGCGTTAACGGATTTCAGTCGCGCTCTGGCAACGGTACGCTCTTTCCAGCAGGGTACTTTCCGAAGTTCTATACATTGCATGCGTCTTTCTCAAGCTAAGAATTTGTGCTTGCCACTTTTCGCTTCAATAAGCGACATTAAATCCACGCCACAGCAACGACTCTATCCGGATTAATACGATCTCGAAGGCTATGCTGCTGGCGCCGAAAATGCGTATGACCGCCGCCACGCGTCTCTGGGCTCCATTTACTCGTAGCATAGAGTTTCTCACTACATAGAGGGAAATCTGGCGGTGCTGGGCTGTGGTATGCATGGGAATGCCGGTATATTGTGGATTCGGATTGGCATCGTTCTCGTAGAGACAGGACACCTTGAAGACGCGCTTGGCAAGTACGTTCCGTCTGTCACAATGATTCATTTTCTACTAGAACAGCACGTGAAAAGCTCCTTTAGCTTTATTATTACGCGAAAACATGTTTTGTTTAACTATGGGAACTTGTTATTGTGTGTACGACTACATGTTACGTAAAAAGTATCAGCGGGCCGCTAAAGTTGGAGGACAGACGACAAGGTTCGCGCTCGCTTTGCAACAGTTGGTCGTCTGTTCTTGCTTTCTTCGCTTGGTCATGCATCATGGGTGAGTAAAGATGTATTATGCGTGAATGGAAACATTTTATGAATATTTTACTTTGAGAACGCGTTATTTGCGTGGCCATATCCACGTTTTAGACGAAGCCTCTTACAACACCAGCCAACACGAGCCTCGCAGACACATATACCGTCATTCCCATGACGGCACGGTGCCCCCTTAAGAAACTCGCATAGACGGTGGCGCCAGATTACCCTCTAGGTGTTATAGTGAGAAACTATGACTCGTAGTGCTCCTGTATCATAGGTCCGGTTTATGATCCTGCTCTGCAGTGGAGTCACTCCTCGCGCGCGCAGGAGGCAAATGCCGCGCGGTGTTCCACTTGCTTTTTTAATCTGTTGGTCGCGAGCTACACATGGCAACTGTACGCAAGCGCTGAGCAAAATGACACTTTTTAATGCAGGCTAAGCTTGAGCGGTTGGCATAGCCGGAGAGCTGTCAAACCCCGAAATTTTTAATTTCTGTGTACACACGCCCGAATGTACATATAAATAGGAGCCCCCTCGATATAAAATCCTGACCATGCCCGTGGCTCGAACAGCTCAAAAGTTCGCGTGCAAACGCGCATTGCCATGCAACAAAAAGCGGTGCAATGTTTTTCAGCATGCATATGAAGTTTTCCCGCAGAGGCGGAAGGCAAGAGATGATTTAAAGGGCATGCGTAAAACAAAAAAAAAAAAAACGTGTAGCAGACAATTATGCGAGCACATTTTGGCTGGCGAAACGAGACAAATGAATGTCGCCAACAGAACTATCGTGCTTGCAATAACATATGTCAGTGACCGTTGACCGTCATTCATCACTAAACGTCGTTCCCAGCAGCTGCACGTTTTCAATGTATGCGGTGCAGGCACGTAAATTTAAACGCATTGGCAACGCAATGGCATTCGTAAAGTTGGCTTCGGAGCGCGCAGTTGATCATTTGACGTCTTTTTCCACCACGTATTTTCCACCACGTGGTCGCTCTCAGTGAACAGCGTTGCGAGCGGCGCCGGACAAGGTATGCGCAACTCTTCTCCCGCAGCTCGGAGGTTCCTGGTGCAAAAGCGGCGGTGGCGCGTAGATGCAGGGGCTAAATTTACCTGGTGCCAGTGCTGTCTGCATTAATACTCTAAAAACAGTTGCACCCTCTAGGGTGTATATTTGCGACACAATGATAATCGTCATTTGTCTTGCCCGCATTTCCTTCGCTGCGAGCCCGGTACTTCCAAGTCGCGAACGGCATGCGTGTTATCAGCAAGACGGCATTCTCGACAGGAAAGTAACGAGTGCAGCGTTTTCAAGAAAAATGTGGGCAAGACGGATGAATATTGCTGTGCGGCAAATATACACCCCAAAGGATGCAATTGCTTTTAGAGTGTAGATCACGGTGTACTAGACTGTGGTCGACTGGGACGAACGGCGCTCTCCCGCTGAGGCGCCGCGTGTGGAAAAATTTTGCGAGCGTACTGCGAGCGAACTGGATTGGGTTGGAGATGGAAAGTATATTCGATTCAGCTAAGTTTCTCTGTACTTATCCACGGTGCACTTTACCTAGGGGTTTCGATTCCCCGAGGTGCGGGGGTGCACCCTGCACCCCCGTGCTCGATTGAAGAAGGTGCAAGGCAAGGTGCTGCGGTGCAATGCACCTTTGAACCTTGCAGCGAGTGGGTGCAGCCCAGCACACCATAACTGGCACCCCATGCACTTTTAATTTGCGGTGCCGTGCACCTTTTTCAGAATCGAACAAACCTAGAGCGTACTATATTAGGATATTGGGTCTACGATTGATTGATTGATTGAAACTAATTAGAAAGGGTGCATGGTCCGTGGCCTAAGATACGGGTAAGGGATCAGTGAAAGGACGGATGCCTGCCTCCTTCGCAAAGTACAGCAAAGCGTTAATTCCTCTGGTGGCATCTGCTTTCGGTGCGACCACCCTTACGATGCCACCCTGAGAGGTCGGGTGTGCTTGTTCCTGAGGGTGGCTGTGGCAGGAAACGACCAGATCAGATATTCGAGATCGACGTTGATCGCAGGGCAGTTGGGGCATTCCACTGTGTTCCTCACATGCTCGGAGGGCTCCGCGCTGAGGCATTTTTTATAGAAAATCCAGGTGGCGCCACCGTCGCCTTCTGAACTAGCGGCCGCGCGCGCCGGCAGCGTCGGCTGGCGTCCGAGCGTGCCGAACGGGCAACCAGCGCTGAAGCTTCGCGTGCCGACAGCAGCGCCGTAACACACAGCCTAGCGAGCGGTAGACACAGTTTCCAGTAGCACACGCAGTGATTTCGTGTCAGCAAATTCACCGATTGTCTTGAGTCACACTTTTCACGGCTCCTCAAACGGCAGGGAACCGACGTGCTAGGACGTAGCAGCGCATGCGCTCTACGCAGCGCGCATGGCCATGGACAGAACTTGGCTGGCCGCATCGGGCTAGACAAACATTGATACAGGCGCACGTTTCTTATCGCTAAATATGTCGTGCCATCTTCGTAGCCTCCCTATCGGACGGTTTCAGCATATTTTAGTAACGCATGAAAAATGTCGTAGCGCCTCCTGGCCAGCGCTGGTTCCCCACAGAAGCACGGCCGCGCTCGAACGCGGCGTTGCAGTTGCGTGCGAGCATGACCGCGATCAAATGGGTCGCCTTTGTAGTTTGCTTTCTTTTTTAAACATTATGTGCGTGTTTTCACTGTCTCATAAGGGAACGAAATTTGGAGCTCATATTGCGAAGAAATGGGGTTCATGTACAGCAATATGGGGACGAGGTACAGGAATAAATGAACTGTGTGGCATATTATGTGTTAAATAAAAATTGGTAAACCGTCATTTCCTGCCTTTCTCAAGGCGATATATTGAATTCTAACTGAATTTTTCCGATGCCCTAATAACGGCAGCAATTTGACATTTAGGGAGAATGTAGGCCACATTAGTTCGTTACGTGCAGCACATTTTTTTTGTAGGTTAATTGTGTGTTTTGAAAATATTTACGGAATAGCAGTTTTTCCTCCTATGTTTATACGTCATACGCCTGAGACATAGCTGGTTTTCCAGATGCCCTGGGGAAGCAAAACACATTGTTTATATTTGCTTAAATTAGGAAGCATGTTATAGGTTGCCTATGTCTTCGAGCTCGCGCAGGTTTCCATTGTCACATGCTTCCAATAACGCTTTAACTGATAGCGGGGGCGTTCCGCGGCCCTCATCTGTAGCATGTGAGGCCGTTCTCTTTCGCGTGGACTGCCCACGTGTGGGCCATAGAATATAGAACGAACTTTAGAGTGTAAGAAAAGTTTGCACCCTTTGGAGTGTATATTTGCCACACAACGATAATCGTCACCTGTCTTGCCCGCATTTCCTTTCTTGAAAACGCAGCGCTCGTTACTTTCCTGTCGGGAATGCTATGACATGCTGATAATGCGCATGCCGTTCGTTGCTGGAAAGTACCGGGCTCGCCACGTTACAGAAAGGAAATGCGGACAATACAGATGATTATTGTTGTGGCAAATATACACCCCAATGGGTGCAACTGTTTTTAGAGCGTAGACAAAGGCACACCTTTTGGGGTGTATATCTTCTACACAACGATAATCGTCATCTGTCTTGCCCGCGTTTCCTTTCTTGAAAACGCTGCGCTCGTTACTTTCCTGGCATTACGAGGCATTACGGAATCGGGGTGTAGACGAGCCGTACGTAAAAATACTGAAAGATATCTATAGCGGCTCCACAGCCACCGTAGTCCTGCATAAAAAAAGCAACAAAATCCCAATAAAGAAAGGCGTCAGGCAGAAATGATCTCTCCAATGCTATTCACAGCGTGTATACAGGCGGTATTCAGAGAGCTGGATTGGGAAGAATTAGGGATAAGAGTTAATGGAGAATACCTTAGTAACTTGCGATTCGCTGATGATATTGCCTTGCTTTGTAACTCAGGGGACCAACTGCAATGCATGCTCACTCACCTGGAGAGGCAAAGCAGAAGGGTGGGTCTAAACATTAATCTGCAGAAAACTAATGTTTAACAGTCTCGGAAGAGAACAGCAGTTTACGATAGGTAGCGGGGCACTGGAAGTGGTAAGGGAATACATCTACTTAGGACAGGTAGTGGCTGCGGATCCGGATCATGAGACTGAAATATTCAGAAGAATAAGAATGGGCTGGGATGCGTTTGGCAGACATTCTCAGATCATGAACAGCAGGTTGCCATTATCCCTCAAGAGAAAAGTGCATAACAGCTATGTCTTGCCAGTACTCACGTACGGCGCACAAATCTGTGGAGGCTTACGAAAAGGGTTCTGCTTAAATTGAGGACGACGCAACGAGCTGTGGAAATAAGAATGATAGGTGTAACGTTAAGGGATAAGAAAAGAGCAGATTGAGTGAGGGAACAAACTCGAGTTGAAATCTTAGTTGAAATCAAGAAAAAGAAATAGGCATGGGCAGGATATGTAATGAGGAGGGAAGATAACCGATGGTCATTAAGGGTTACGGACTGGATTCCAAGGGAAGGGAAGCGCAGCATGGGGCGGCAGAAAGTTAGGTGGGCGGATGACATTAATTTTGCAGGGAAAACATGGCCACAATTAGTACATGACCGGGGTAGTTGGAGAAGTATGGGAGAGGCCTTTGCCCTGCAGTGGGCGTAACCAGGCTGATGATGATGATGATGATGATGATTGGGGACCGTGAAGGCAGTTGAAGAGCGTCGTCAATACGAGGCAGGGGATAAACATCCTTCTTTGTTATCCTATTGAGGTGACGATGGTCAACGCAGAAGCTCCACGAGTTGTATTTTTTTTTTTACTAAGACAACTGCTGGTGACGCCCATGGGCTACTGGAAGGCTGAATGATGCCCTTGTCCACCATTCTGTCTACCTCCTTCTGTATGATGACCCTTTCTGTTGCGGAGACACGATATGGCCGCCTATGAATGGGGCTGGCGTCACCGGTGCTGATGGGATGCGTGACAACAGATGTTTGGCCCATTGGACGGTCGTCTAAATCAAAGATATCCCGATAAGATGACAGGAGGTGACGAAGAGCTGTTGGTTACTCGGATGGAAGGTCAGGGGCAATCATCTTGGAAACATCGTCCGTAGGCGTCGAGTACGAAGGAGTGGATGACAAAGGTCCGTTGGTACTGAGGAAGGATTCAGAGGTCAAAGAAGAAATATCTAATTCTTCCAAAGGTGTGATATGCGCTATGGTGATACCGTGTGGCAGCACATGCGACGAAAATCCAAAATTGAGGATGGGCACGCGAGCGCAGTTTTCGCAGATCCGAATTAAGGTGCTCGGTAGGGCAATATAGCGCGACAAAACCACGTCGGTAATCGGCGACATGACGTACTGGCCATCAGGTACTGGAGGACAGGGCGTCAGGAGGACGTTTGCAGCCGCCTGTGGAGACAGCCTTGCAAACTCGGAACATAAGTGGTGTGAAGTGAAGCACAAGTTGTTGCGTCCGTGGCCTGTGCTCTGTGAAGGTAGAGTTGCTGTATATGCTACCTTTGGTAGCATATAGACAGCGACGATTCTGGAAATCTAGAAATCGTCGCTCGTCGCCCGGAAGTGCTATGAGCGACTAGCCAATAGCGCGAAGCCGGAACTCGTACAGCCGCGGCCACGTCTGTGTAGAGCGCGCGAGCAGACGGCCTTGCTCTGCGGGGCGACACCGTGCGGCAGTTGCGGGATCTGACGCACTGTGCCCATGAGCATGCGCGGCCTAATAGACGTGCAGGTCGGCGCACGCTGCTTTAAACCAGAAATTATGTTGGCAAGCGCACGTGTTTTGCCGGTTGTGCGCATTACCCGAGGGCGCCATCTTACTACGCGCGATGACAAGGGAATTGCGCACGTGAGTGATAGCGTGTGCGATTCTGTTAGGGCACTTGATATGAAAAACTATTGCTTCACCAATCACAGATAATGTTATTGGCCAATGAAATGACAACATCGCATGCGTGCTGCCTATATTAGACATAGAAGTCAAACCTTTTCGCAGAATTTATTCGCAATGGCTCCCCGACTCACAGCGGATGGGCGACGCGCAATTGCTATTATGGGGCGCACAGTGTCCCAAAGAGCGATAGAGTCGGGCGCGTGTTATCAGCTGAAACGCGTAATCTTTTGGCATGGCGATACCGAGAGCGCCCTGAGGAAGCGTACACATTCGGTTAATCGACTGCCCGTTTCAACGTTGCCACTCGTGCAATGCAGTTCTGCTTGTATATTAGGCCACACATGCTCCTGGGCACAGTGCGTCAGATCCCGCAACTGCCGCACGGTGTCGCCCCGCAGAGAAAGGCCGTCTGCTCGCGCGCTCTACACAGACGTGGCCGCGGCTGTACATCGCTCAAATACTACCGATTGTCGCGCGGAACGAGCAAATGATTCAATTTTTATACGTGCAAGAATAAGACCTACTGCAAGACCTCCGGAAATATTTTATGCTACTTTTATGCGAAGCATAATACGAGAGCTCAACCCAGCTCCTCAGGCGCGGCGGTGTCGCCTTCAAGGCTGACCACGTGACACCGTGACGTCACGACAGAGGAGAAACGGGGCTCTAAGTCGCGCCGTCGCTCGCGGCGTCGCGGCGGTATATAAGCAGCTGCGCTTGCCTCTGCTAGACACTCACGAGGTGAGATGCCTCCTGGAGACAGAGCTGCTCGTTGGAATGAGAAGCGAAGGTTGCGGCGTGCTACAGAGACTGATGAAGAGCGGGAAGAACGTCTGGCCAAGCAACGTGCTCAGTATGCGGCTCGGCAAAAAGTTACTTACCAAGTTTAGCCACCAATATGCTTCGCATCTGACTAGGCTTAACCAAGCTAAGCCTCAGCCAATTTTTTTATAGTAAAATACATCAACGTAAATTACTATAAAGCACGCGTCGATCACGCGTGATTGCAGCCGGCAAGACCGGGGAGGCGTCGCTCAAAATCGTCGCTCGCACGGTGTACGACTTGTAGGCGACGAGCGAACGCGACAGCCATCTCCATCGCGTCGCTTGTAGCTGCCGCGCGCAAGATCGCTTATATGGGGTTTATACTTTTTTCAGCATAAAACATGGATTCCTCATGCGTTTTCAGTAAGTTCAAGATAACGCACCCAATTGACCTCTTGCAGCATGCAGCTGAATGCCTGCGGCAAAGTTTCTAACTAGCACTGGGGATGCACGTAGCTTCAGTCGTCGCAGATTCCCCCTGGGCGAGAAACCGCCAGGCGCGCGGCTTAATTATAACAAAAGCATGCTGCCAGCAAAATGACACCTTCCGTTGTGCGATTCCATAGTTCAACAGCGTTCCGTACACAGTAGACTGCCAAAGTGAATAAATTCAAACACACAAAACGCACGCTAATCACGCTCCGCATAGGCTCGGAATCACGGGCTGGTGAACAAACCATTTTAAGCATCCTCACGCCTGGCGTCTTATTGAACATACCATAGTTCTGGCAGAATTTGCGATTTTCAAAGCTCTTACGGATAACGGCAAAGTGATAAAATCACTTTGTACAGGTCTACGCCCCTACATCCAGTCATGATGACCAGGAAGTCGAAAGATTCTATGAAGACGTGGAATCGGCGATGGGTAGAGTGAAAACTAAATACACTATACTAATGGGTGACTTTAATGCCAAGGTAGGCAAAAAGCAGGCTGGAGACAAGGCAGTGGGGGAATATGGCATAGGCACTAGGAATATCAGGGGGGAGTTATTAGTAGAGTTTGCGGAACAGAATAATATGAGGATAATGAATACCTTCTTCCGCAAGCGGGATAGCCGAAAGTGGACATGGAGGGGCCCGAACGGCGAGACTAGAAATGAAATAGACTTCATACTCTGCGCTAACCCTGGCATCATACAAGATGTGGACGTGCTCGGCAAGGTGCGCTGCAGTGACCACAGGATGGTAAGAACTCGAATTAGCCTAGACCTGGGAAGGGAACGGAAGAAACTGGTACATAAGAAGCCGATCAATGAGTTAGCGGTAAGAGGGAAAATAGAGGAATTCCAGATCAAGCTTCAGAACAGGTATTCGGCTTTATACCCACCGTGGTTGCTCAGTGGCTATGGTGTTGGGCTGCTGAGCACGAGGTAGCGGGACCGAATCCCGGCCATGGCGGCCGCATTTCGATGGGGGTGAAATGCGAAAACGCCCGTGTACTTAGATTTAGGTGCACGTTAAAGAACCTCAGGTAGTCAAAATTTCCGGAGTCCTCCACTACGGCGTGCCTCATAATCAGAATGTGGTTTTGGCACGTAAAAGCCCATATTTTTTTTTATTCGGCTTTAACTCGGGAAGAGGACCTTAGTGTTGAAGCAATGAACGACAATCTTGTGGACATCATTAAGGAGTGTGCAATGGAAGTCGGTGGTAACTCCGTTAGGCAGGATACCAGTAAACTATCGCAGGAGACGAAAGATCTCATCAAGAAACGCCAATGTATGAAAGCCTCCAACCCTACAGCTAGAATAGAACTGGCAGAACTTTCGAAGTTAATCAACAAGCGTAAGACAGCTGATATAAGGAAGTATAATATGGATAGAATTGAACATGCTCTCAGGAACGGAGGAAGCCTAAAAACAGTGAAGAAGAAACTAGGAATTGGCAAGAATCAGATGTATGCGTTAAGAGACAAAGCCGGCAATATCATTACTAATATGGATGAGATAGTAAAAGTGGCTGAGGAGTTCTATAGAGATTTATACAGCACCAGTGCCACCCACGACAATAATGAAAGAGAAAATAGTCTAGAGGAATTCGAAATCCCCCAGGTAACGCCGGAAGAAGTAAAGAAAGCCTTGGGAGATATGCAAAGGGGGAAGGCAGCTGGGGAGGATCAGGTAACAGCAGATTTACTGAAGGATGGTGGGCAGATTGTTCTAGAGAAACTGGCCACCCTGTATACGCAATGCCTCATAACGTCGAGCGTACCGGAATCTTGGAAAAACGCTAACATAATCCTAATCCATAAGAAAGGGGACGCCAAAGACTTGAAAAATTATAGACCGATCAGCTTACTGTCCGTTGCCTACAAACTGTTTACTAAGGTAATCGCAAATAGAATCAGGAACACCTTAGACTTCTGTCAAGCAAAGGACCAGGCAGGATTCCGTAAAGGCTACTCAACAATAGATCATATTCACACTATCAATCAGGTGATAGAGAAATGTGCGGAATACAACCAACCCTTATATATAGCTTTCATTGATTACGAGAAAGCATTTGATTCTGTCGAAACCTCAGCAGTCATGGAGGCATTACGGAATCAGGGTGTAGACGAGCCATATGTAAAAATACTGAAAAATATCTATAGCGGCTCCACAGCCACTGTAGTCCTCCATAAAGAAAGCAACAAAATCCCAATAAAGAAAGGCGTCAGGCAGGGAGATACGATCTCTCCAATGCTATTCACAGCGTGTTTACAGGAGGTATTCAGAGACCTGGATTGGGAAGAAATGGGGATAAAAGTTAATGGAGAATACCTTAGTAACTTGCGATTCGCTGATGATATTGCCTTGCTTAGTAACTCAGGGGACCAACTGCAATGCATGCTCACTGACCTGGAGAGGCAAAGCAGAAGAGTGGGTCTAAAAATTAATCTGCAGAAAACTAAAGTAATGTTTAACAGTCTCGGAAGAGAACAGCAGTTTACAATAGGCAGCGAGGCACTGGAAGTCGTAAGGGAATACATCTACTTAGGGCAGGTAGTGACTGCGGATCCGGATCATGAGACAGAAATAATCAGAAGAATAAGAATGGGCTGGGGTGCGTTTGGCAGGCATTCTCAGATCATGAACAGCAGGTTGCCATTATGCCTCAAAAGAAGTGTATAATAGCTGTGTCTTACCAGTACTCACCTACGGGGCAGAAACCTGGAGGCTTACGAAAAGGGTTCTACTCAAATTGAGGACGACGCAACGAGCTATGGAAAGAAGAATGATAGGTGTAACGTTAAGGGATAAGAAAAGAGCAGATTGGGTGAGGGAACAAACGCGAGTTAATGACATCTTAGTTGAAATCAAGAAAAAGAAATGGGCATGGGCAGGGCATGTAATGAGGAGGGAAGATAACCGATGGTCATTAAGGGTTACGGACTGGATTCCAAGGGAAGGGAAGCGTAGCAGGGGACGGCAGAAAGTTAGGTGGGCGGATGAGGTTAAGAAATTTGCAGGGACGGCATGGCCACAATTAGTACATGACCGGGGTTGTTGGAGAAATATGGGAGAGGCCTTTGCCCTGCAGTGGGCGTAACCAGGCTGATGATGATGATGATGATGATAAAATCACATGCAGTTATCGCGACGACTGGCTTTTTCGATTGACATCGAGAGACACAGCGCGTATGCCTAGTCCGTTGTCAATCGCGTCGGCTAAGCGCAGCGACGACTTCCTGGCGATAGCATGTCATATACGGAGAATGTGCACCTAAGTTAGAATTCACTTACCGTGGAGGATTTGTTGTTATATCCAAGGCATGACGAACGACTGTCGTGCTTTCGCGGCGACGCGAGATGGCTGACACACGATCGCCCTTGGATGGCCTTTGTTGCTGCTCTGGCTGCTCGCTGGACGGATCACCTTTCTCCGGTGCTGTGTTGTTCCGCGATCTTGAGCGCGCGCGCGCGCGCGGTGGAGCAACTCCGAGTGAAAAAGTAGAGCGCTCCCTACGCGTTCCTTTGAACTGCGGCGGCCTGTTCTCTTAGAAGCAAAACGATGTGTTCTTTGCTCAGCGTGCATGAGTGATACATTGCCATGTTCGGGGCCAGCCACCTACAGTTGAAGCAGAAGATTACGCTACGTTTTGTTCTCTATTGCCGCAAGAGTAGAACGGGCATTCTACTCTCCCTCTGAAGGGGAGAGTGAAAAGCACATTTCACTGTCTCCTTGGTGACAGAGTGAACAATGCATTTCACTCTACTCGACATTTTGCGAGAGTAAAACAACGCTTTGAAGAGTAAATCGGCCGCTTCACTCCTGCGATACCCTTCCTAGTTTTAAGAGTGTATAGGGTACACGGAGGAAGGAAACTCGGGAAAGGCCCTGAGGTCACTCTTTGTGAAGCTAAAGTGAAGCCGGAAGTTGGCGTTGCTCATGGCGTTGCTCCGCCTATCGGGCCAGCTCTCCTCTCTTGTTTACATTTATCGCGAAACCACGCCGCGCTGCGCGCAACCGTGCTGCTCGGATCAGCGTGCTCCGCTGCAATACTAAGCAATCGTTAGCACGTTAGCCTGATTCCGCGAAGGAGGGCAAAATTTCCCGCGAATATTCTTTTTTCCGTAGCCATTGCCGTGGCCCGGTGCATTGCGTACAGCGTTGCATGCGCGTTCATTTCACGAACTTTAGTTCCTCCTGACCCACCTGGTCACAGCAACATCCGAGAGAGCACGGTCCAGATAACGCAGCGCAACAAAACACGGAGACCAACGCAAACCTGCACGCACGGCGCCTTTGCCACGGTACGAAACCTACGGAGCAACACGTGTGAGCGTACAGAGCAATAACAAAGCCGCCATTGTGACCCGAAAGGCGTGGCCGCTACAGCGAAGAAATAAAAAAAAAGCATAAAGAAAGGAGAACCTAATACGTCATTTCCTCCACACTTTTCTCCTAGCGCGCGGAGGGTGTAGGGCACGGAGGAAGGAAACTAAAGAGAGGCCCTACACCCTCCGCGCGCTAGGAGAAAAGTGTGGCGGAAATGACGTGTAGGTTCTCATTTTTTTGCTGCTTTTTTATTTTTTTTTTGCTGTATGGCCACGCCTTTTGGGCCACAATGGCGGCGTTGTTTGAGCGCTCACACGTGTTGCTCTGGTAGGTTTCGTGCCGTGGCAAAGGCGCTGTGTGGGCGGGTTTGCGTTAGTCACCGTGTCTTGTTGCGCTGTGTTACCTGCACCGTGCTCTGCCGGATGTTGCGCGAGCGCGAGCGCTCCGCGCGCGAAACCACGCGCAGCGCGGCGTGGTTTCGCGAAAGATGTAAACAAGAGAGGAGGGTGGCACAAAAGGCGGAGCATCGCCATGAGCAACGCCAACTTCCGGCTTCACTTTTGCTTCGCAAAGAGTGACGTCAGGGCCTCTCCTTAGTTTCCTTCCTCCGTGGTGTAGGGCCTCTCCTCAGTTTCCTTCCTCCATGATAGGGTAGATCACGGAGGAAGGGAACTAAGGAGAGGCCCTGACGTCACTCTTTGTGAAGCTAAAGTGAAGCCGGAAGTTGGAGTTGCTCATGGCGTTGCTCCGCCTATCGGGCCAGCTCTCCTCGCTTGTTTACATTTATCGCGAAACCACACCGCGCTGCGCCCAACCGTGCTGCTCGGATCTGCGTGCTCCGCAGCAATACTAAGCAATCGTTAGCACGTTAGCCTGATTCCGCGAAAGAGGGCAAAATTTCCCGCGAATATTCCTTCTTCCGTAGCCATTGCCGTGGCGCGGTACATCGCGTACAGCGTTGCATGCGCGTTCATTTCACGAACTTTAGTTCCTCCTGACCAACCTGGTCACAGCAACATCCGAGAGAGCATGGTCCAGATAACGCAGCGCAACAAAACACGGAGACCAACGCAAACCTGCACGCACGGCGCCTATGCCACGGTACGAAACCTACGGAGCAACACGTGTGAGCGCACAGAACCAAAACAAAGCCGCCATTGTGGCCCGAAAGGCGTGGCCGCTACGGCAAAGAAATAAAAAATCAGCAAAAAAGAGGAGAACGTACTACGTCACTTCCTTCACACTTTTCGCCTAGCGCGCGGAGGGGTAGGGCCTCTCCAGTCTCCTTCTTCCGAATCAGAATTAATCACAATTAAGTTGGGCGTCGATATAGGCCTGTATCAAAAGAAAAAAAAGTTTGCGGAACACAGAACAGTGAATATCACGGAAATTAAAAGATAAACGAAAACACAATTCTGTAGCCGGAACTGTTACATCCAAGTCAAAGATGACGATCGACGCAGAGATTACCAGCACAGCGCCACGAAATTGAAGAAGAAACTGATGAAATCGCAAGCAAGCGCGTGTCACGAGAACCACCATTCTGAATTAAATTCTGTGCAAATTTATAACATCCAAATAATTTCTATTCCTTCGTGCCGCCCTGCCTTTGACTGCTGCCTATCGTTGGTTATGTGCCACAAATATTGACCTATCATCATCATCATCACCCTAAAAAAAATAGACAACGAGTCAGCGCGTGCCGAGTGCGCAATTGTCTTGCCTTTCTTTATATCAATAATAATAATAATAATAATAATAATAATAATAATAATAATAATAATAATAATAATAATAATAATAACCATCATCATCATCCTAAATTGTCCGAGCTCACGTTCCATGAGAACGCCACGTCGCCTCAGCTCCATACGATCCTTTGAACACTGCCGGCATCGTTTCCGAACGTGACCGCCTACACTGCTTTTATTCAGACAACGATTCCAGGCACCTCGCGGCTATTGCCCTCCGAGAAGACATGGACAAGCAGCACAGTCAACATCGGGACGAAGTAACATCTGGACAACTGCAGGAGCCAACCGAACGTGGAAGGGAGAAAACTGGAACAGCCACAGCAGGAGCCACCACAGCCGAAGTACGCCGTCTCAACGGAGAAACAAGTATACAGCCGGGAAACTCGCAGACCAACTCTGGGCGAAAAAATGGTCCCGCTGAGGTCAGCGAAAAGGAGCCCGAAGACACGAAGCAGCCATCTCGGTCTCAAGCCGAAGAACACGGAGATGCCGCCGAAGGAATGAACGGCGCCTGTTGCATCGACTACGACGAACCAGTGGGAATGCCGGGAAAGCCGCGTGACATCTGCAGCCAAGATTTTGACGCAGCTGACGGCACTGCACCGCAAGCAAACTGGCAGGGCACATCTCAGCCTGAACCAGGACCGACTGGAGGGGAGTCTTGCCGCGCGCGTCCAGGCGGTACTGTCGTCCACCGCGTGCGGCTGCAACAACTCATCGACTTGATGATAGGGATGGTAAGAGCAGTCGTCGAAGAAGAGTTCCAGGCAGTGCTGCAGGACCTAGTGAATGACAGAGGCGGTGCATAAACCTGGCGTGGAAAGAGCAACTTGTTGGCACTTAACAAAGCCGACCATTGCTGTAAACTTCATAAATAAAGTTTTTTTTTTTGAACGTGTGTGCTTGTGTGTCCACTTCATGTGTCAATCTCGACAGCTTTCCACAGCGACGCTGCTACGGGGACTTCCACTACGGTTTTCGTGCGTCACCGGTGAAATCAAGCCGACGTTGGCATGTGGAGGAGTGCCCGGTATCACGTAATAAAGGCAGCCAGCAAAGTAACCTGCCTCGAAGTTCTGAATTTTTCTATTCGAACCGTAATTCTTAATAATTATAAAACTTACCTTGCGTATGCGAACACATAACTTCGCTGCGCGATTTTTTTTAGCCGGTGTTTATGCCATCGCCTTCTATCGGCTGCACGTTTCAGCTCAGCCAGGAATTTATACGGATGCGGCGCTGAAAGCTGACAGCTCGGTCCAGCAACGCAGCTAGCGTGAGAGCCCCCGAAGCGGCCGTATGATGCGGCGTCGGTGATGGATCTAATAGTCTAAGAACAGCCAGCAAGCGCAACCTTACTATATACTTCCGAAAGGTTCGAGGACTCGCTGACACAGCTTGGCTATCTTTGGTGTATCGGTCGCTCAGATTTGCATAAATCCGCGAAGGATTTTAATGTAAATAGCATTCTTTGCATGTGTGCTTCAGCCGTTTTGAGGCTATCTAGTAATCTAGCCTCTTAGGCCAACCCAGTGACCCGAGTTGTCTACCTGCTTGTGCGGCAAGATATGTGCTCCAGATCGCGATGCCGTCGTGGTCATACCATTGCCGTCAATCCAGCCTCGCGATATCTTCCTCTCGTAATGTCGTCGTCGTCGCGCCATTGTCCCACGCTCATCCTCGTGCCGTCGTCGTCGTGCAATCGTTTTAACATGGTCATCACTTCAGTAATGTCATCTCGTTGTCGTCAAGCCGTCGTCGTTATACACTTCTGTGTTCGATCGACATCATATCCCTTCTTCCTCATTCCATCGTCACTGCGTCGGAGTCGTACAGTCGTCGTCGTGCCTCCATGCTCACGGGCGAACTTTGCAACCTCAGTGCCATAGGAAAGGGGGACGACATCGAAATATGTGGCATATATAGTCCAAGAAACGAAAGTATCAGAATTACCGCTTTTAAGAGTTGGGGTCGGGCATGAAATAGATGGTTAGCTGGCCCATGCCGTCGTCTGACGTTGTTGAAAGGAGGGACTTGTTCTCATCGAGAACGATGAATATGGGATTTATTTACAGTATCTACGTGAAGGGTGCAGAACGTTACATTTCATATGTCTAGTATGACTGAAAGAGAATGCGCACTGAAGAGCCGACAACGGCTGCTTAAAAACACTGTCCTCCTTTGATCCCTAGGTGAGGCAAAACTGCCGTTCAACCTTCGACCAATGAAAGCGTCCATAGCCATCGTTGTCGACCCGCCTTTGAGTGGGAGGGTTCACACACTCACTTCCGCACTTGGGTTTCCCTGAACACACCGAGGTGAGAGGGTTCTTGTAGACAGGGGTCTTGACCCGAGCAGGCGCCTCTTGATCCCAGAGCTGACCCCGCAGTCAGTAGCCGCCGCGTCTGTCCATTGACTGTGACGACCTCTGCGGCCCGTGGGAAAGCACCGAAAAACATCCCCTTCCAGGAGTTCCCCCGCTCCAAGCAAACCGTGAAGGCGACAGCGAATCGACCAACAATACACGGTCCACCGAACGTGGCTAGACATGCCGGCGCTGATGAGCTGTTGAGGCGGCGCATTGTTGTCTTTACAAAGCGAGTCGTCGCAGCGGGCCGGGAAACGTTTGCAGCTCGGTACCCCTGCAGGCCGATCGTAACACGCAACACTTGCTAAATAAACGTGACTTCAAAAATATGGTCTGTCGCTACATTGCTCGACTGCAATTCGCATTACCGTCGATAGACATCGCGAGATGAGTACTGCTGTATATTTCTTTTCTTTCTTTTTTTCTCACTTTTCACTCATGTTCAGTCCAACTCTCCTAACTCAAAGCACACTGGTCTTGTTTTGTTCTCTCTACTGTATACCTTCTCAACACTCTGTTATTTCTGTTTTCAACTACTCATTCACTTCTCTGTAGCCGACTTCCCTTGCCTCTTCCTGTGCTTGTGTATTCGGTCACATACCGAGCGGTACATACCCAATGGTCTGAGTTGTCTATTCGGGGATAAACCAAGTTACATACATATAACAGGAGGACCACGTCGTCAGTGTTACTATGGTGAAACTAATCTAATAACGTTGCAAATTGTGTACTCGGCAAGACTATACGCCCGAAGAGTAGAGGGAAGCGGCAAAAAAAAATGCTTCGTTAAAAAAATTTCATAATGTTTTACAAAAGCGGCAAACAAGAGGTCTGAAAAAAAAATGCTACGACTACACAAAAGAGATTGCTTTTTTAAAGTCGAAGTGGCTGCCTGAGGAGGAGAACACACATGAGCATACCTACATTCACAAAACAGTGAGACCTGCACCCACTGCAGAAAAATTAATTGTAACGGAATGCGACGATACCCACCCAGCCAGAACCGTAAGGAACGTTCAACATTGAGGAGGGCTCTGACTCCAAGCTGATGGGAACGTTAGCTGGTCAGCAGTGGGTACAAGTGAGATACTATAGAGTACTGGCGAGGAAAAAAAAATTTAAAGCACGCTTAAGCTTCGCCTTTAGGAGTGGAACGTGATAGCATTCAAAGATCCCCGACTGCTTCTCAAGCTTCCCGGCAACTGCAGCTTATGTAACGGTAATGTCTACCGGGAAAAGCTGGAGGCGAACGCTATACACGAAGGCTACGCACGAAGCTTTCCGGTAGAAACGCGGCATATTGCGTGGGCCGATCTTTTGTTGTTGTTTCGCGCTTTTAACATAACATATAACATAAAGGGCACGCGCTGTCGGTGTTTTGTTTCGTGACCTATTTGTTTGTGGGCTGTCATTCTCAAAATTGCGAGGAATAACTTAGTAAACATTCTAAGAGAAGATACCCAGTTGAAAATAACAACAGAGGTTGTGTTCAGTACTACAGAAATTTCTGTTGTACAACAGGATTTTTCTGTAGTAACTACAGATTCCTGATGGAGCGACAGACTTTTCTGATGTACAACAGACATTTCTTGTTGTGACTACAGAAGTACACTCTGTCGTATGTCTGTTGTTACAACAGAAAGCTGAAGCTCTACAACAGATTTTTGTAGTACTACAGAAAAATTTGTCATCACTACAGGCACCCTGTTGTCCCAACAGAAATGTTCCTGAAGTAACCCGAAAAACTTCTGCAGTGCTACAGAGAGCTGTTGAAATACTACAGAAACCTATTGTGGCAACAGACCCCCAATTGTCACAACAGAAGTGTTCCTGAAGTAATGCGACCAACTTCTGTTGTACTACAGAAAAATGTTGTTGTACGACAGAAACCTATCATTGCAACAGGACCCCAGTTGTCATAGCAGAAGTGTTCCTGAAGTAATGGACAAACTTCTGTTGTACTACAGAGAACTGTTCCACAACGGAAACCTATCGCCGCAACATGTACCCAATGATGACAACAGAAGTGCACTGAAATTGTGCCATGCGACAAGCTTCTGTAGTGCCCAGTTGAAAAAGACAAGAAGAATTCCTGTCGCAACTACAGAAATTCTGTTGTACGGCAGAAGTTCTTGACATTTCCTAATTGAGAGACATTTGAGAGAGGTCGCAAGTTCGAATCCTAGGCGGAGACGTCTTTTTAAAAATTTTTTTTACTTTTATATTTTTCTTTTTTTGTACTAACAAATTTACATAGCCTTGAGGAGGTCTCTGTCAATTTTTAAGTAAATATTGATCAAGAACTACAGAACTTTCTACTACAGGACGTCATAATACAGACTACAGACAACAGAACTACAGGCAACAGAACTACAGAAACAACGTCCCAAAATACGACAGACTGAAAATTTCCTGTTGTGTTTTTCAACTGGGTATGAGCAACTTTAGTGATAGAAGAACTTCAGTGCACTATAGAATATTTTTCGCCCACAGGGCGCCAACGCTAGCTATGGCGCGTGACACCGATGCCAGATTTTCTTCGACGGGGGGCCCGTAACGCTATCGCGTTAAAATGCAGGATTGATATGGGGGAGGGATCGTACAGGTACAGGTAAACCTACTCTGCAAAGCACAAACAGGCATAACGCTATTATAGATTACGATACGGTAACACGTAAGTAGCATCACGTAGGCTAGGAGACTTGACACCCCCTCGACTCAAAGAAGGTACTAGCATACCGATCATTATCATCATCAATAACAACGACAACTATACGATTCAACTTAGAGGACCTGTCACGTGTAAAGTCCAAAGCAGCTTCGACTGTTCAGCGCGCCAAAAGCTGGTGTGCCGAACCCAGGCAGTCCACTCCAGTTCAACTCGCGGTGCAGACACAACCACGGCGCCAACATAGCGGCAAACCGCGATCCTCGGCCAGAGAAGCTCCTGCCGCGCTCTCCCAGAATAAGAGCCTGTCTCCTGCACAAACCGGGGGAGGGAGGAGGGGCGTATCGAGCACTCGCGACCTGTTGGGCACCGTACGTTTCACGGGCGGTGTATACCGTATTCGCGCGGTTCTAATCCGCATATACTCTTCGCCATATGGGCAACCGTGCAGCGCTGAAGCCTCGCGTGCCAACGGCATCACCGTGTAACACACTGCCTATTGTGAGCGGAAGAAGCAGTTTTCAACAGCACAAGCGGCGATATCGCGTCAGAAAAATTCGCCGCATATGTGCTCAGCATCCGCCCTGACTCGCGCGATAACAGCAGCGAGAGAGGCGACCCCAAGAAACTTCCGGTCACGGGCCTCATCAGTCTGCTGCACCAGAACACAAAGCGTGTTTCTAAGCTCATCCACTGTGCGGAAAGTTTAGTTTTAAGTTCTGACATGAAAGACAATGCGCATTGCGCCTTAAGATTAGTACATAAAATTTCTCGTTTACCTTACAGCTATCTTGACTTGTGAACTTGTCTTTGTGTGCAGAGGAAAAGTGTTGAAAATCTGCCGGCTTAGATTTTAACATACTCCTGCTACTCGATATAGCCTGTGCCATAGCAGCCAACGCTTTTCTTGCTCGCTAGATTTTGCGATATCATCACCCCAGGTCTGCCCACGCATTGCCAAAGCTACGATCTGTCCATCCACAGGCCAAGCTGGAAACTCATTACGGCCAGTTTTCTCGACGCTATAGGCGAGCTACCTTCGTGTAACGCCTGGTGCGAGGCACTCCACAGCCGTCCCGGCTCGTGGAGTGGGCCTTTTTTGAGGCGGTCGTGAGGATTTGGTTCATATCTTTACGCAGCGTTTGCTTCCTGCAGCGCTTCTCCAAAGGATTGCTGGTCACTTTAAGCTCCCAGGTGTTCCCTATCAGACTGCTCGATTTTTGCACCCTTTACTTGAACAGGCAATCAACCAGTTCGTGCTTCTTCTTGTCGATTGCTCATACCAAGTTTGGTTGGCACGCTGTGAAGCGGTTTTCGGGGGACGGGCGCCGAGCTTTCACGAAGTGCTTGCGAAAGCACGGAAGGAGGTCTGGTTCCATCTCACTCGGGAGCAGCATCGCTTGGGCGACAAGAAGTTTCTCGAAGTGTGGGCTTGTCCTGCCGTGATTTTTGATGAGTCAGGTGGAAAGCTCTCCATTAAGTTATGATGCATGCTCCTAAGGTCGATCGATTCGGCCGTGTGTGCCAGTCGACCTACAGGGTTTTGTTTGGCTCAGTGGAACCCAGAGCTGGAACCGGTCGTGGCGCACCCTCGTGTGGTCGCGTTGCTCCGCGGATGGCTTTGGTGGTCTCTATGGTTGTATGCCTTGACCTCTTTTGCGTCAAGGCAGTCCGAGGGTCAGTCAGCCTTACGTCCTGTAAGGCCGACATGGCTGTTTGTGCGTTGAGTGCAGTAAATCAAGTAACTCAGTTGTGCTGCACAACAACAGCCCCCTTGTCCGGGAAGGACCGTAGGCCCAAACCAAAGCCCCCGCCCAGTCAGCCCGGGTAGAGGGTGAGCGCCGGAGTCAATGTACCGAATGATGCTGGGTTGATGAGTACATGAAAGCTCTCCTCCGGTTGTCAAGTCCTCTTCCCATCTGTCAACGGCACGCGTGCGGGCTACGTCAGTGAGCAAAGCCGGAGACGCGCCGCCCAAGGCCTGCGTTTGTAAACAGTGAAATGGTCTATATATTCAAGCCGCCGAAGCACCTCCTGTCCAACGCTGGTTCCCCATTGTACAGTTTTAGCTGCAGCATCACTCACGGTCAGCTACCATTTCACGCACTCGGACCGCACCGCCTATCCGCCTACGTCGATTTCGCATTATTGATAAGGGCGCGTCTCCTAGAGACACGAGCGACACTCAGCCAGCTTGGCTTCAAAAAAGCATACAGAACCCAACACTCTTAGAAAAAGCTTACTCACACTGATTTCGGCGGCAACCGCGGCCTGGAACCTTCGGCCCAGGCGGCACAGAAACGCGACAGAGCGCTACCGTGCACCGGCCACAGCATCTAAACCTCCGGGTGCCATAAAGGTCTCGCGCAATAGCACACGCCTCTCAAACAGGTATCGTAGGCGTCGAGGAGGTTATTGTACAAGTGAAACTGTTTATGCCAGCCCTGTGCCGTCGTTGTCGGACATCGATAAAGAGGGGCCACGTAACTTAGCGGGAGAGGGAAATAAAGAAGAAGCTCAACAGGGGGAAATGTGTTGGAGTGGTTCCTTTCCCCCCTATGAGAATGCTATTTTATAGGCGAATGTTATACGCTTGTCACACGGTGCATTTTCGGCGATCGAGCCAGATCAGCATCGAATTTATCAACGACTGGTTCCACCTTGCCGCGAAAGAAACAAATGTTATGCTGGCGGTTTGCGGCCAACGAACAGTGCCTAGCGATTGAAACGCGATGTACAAGGAGTGCATGGCTGCCGGAAATTCTCGCGCTGGCAAGAAGTGCCGGCAGCCCCGTCAATCGCCAATCCAACCAATCGCCAAAACGATTGCAGCGCCCGCATCTCCAGTGGTGGACCATGCGCCCAATATACGGAGCTTTGGATTAGTGGTTCCCCAGATTCCAGCCTAACTACAACTACACTCTCAGACAAAGGTACACCGTTTGGGGTGTATATCTGCCACACTACGATAATCGTCATCTGCCTTGCTTGCGTTTCCTTTCTTGAAAACGCCGCGACCGCTACTTTCCTGTCGGGAATGCTATGTCATGCTGATAACGCGCATGCCGTTCGTTACTGGGAAGTATACGGGCTCGCCGCGTTAAAGAAAGGAAATGCGGACATGACGATTATTGTTGTCCGGCAAAGGGGCGTAATTTTGCTTAAGTCTGTATGGGAAGACCACGAGAAGTGCGTACTCCTGATGAAGAAGCTGCCTACAGCAAGCCTCAGCGAGAGTTGGCTCGTGAATGGGCTCGTCGTCGTAAAGCATGCGCACCGCGCGAGGCACGCATGCGTGCCTCGCGCGGTGCGCGTTTGTGCGCTATCGATTTTGCAAACGCGAAAATGAGGTGAAACAATGGTGAAACGAAAGATTTACAATATAGACTTCTTGCGAAGTTTGACTTGCATGGTGTAACACTCGGTGTAAATAACACAGCTTCGCAGTTCGACCATATTCACGAACTGAAGGGGGCGTAATTTCTTTATTTTTTTTAATCCGGCACGAAGATTATATCCTAAAGGTGAAGCCGGCCGCCGCCATCTCACCAGAGGAATCAATGAACGTTAGCATGAGGCAGAGAAAAGGGAGCGTTTGCTTCTCGCTTGGATCGGCTCTCACGCGGCCAATTTTGCCATAGAGATGGTTCTCGATGCTTCTGTTTGTGCCACTGAGCTTTTGAGATGAAACTTGAACGTCTTTGGTAACTTCTACGGGAAATCGTGGTATCGCTATACTCAGCCAAAGGCGAAATTATTTAGCCTGAAGCGACAAGCTTTTGTATTTCAGTTCAGAATTTAAATTCCCATGGAGAGAGAGAGAGAGAGAGAGAGAGAGAGAAGTTGAATTGCGACCGTTCTCCATCATGGTTCTGCAGGATTTCAAGGGCGACGTAGAATCCAGCGCTGGCTTCACCTCTGCTGGTATACGTACTGCCACTCCAGAGTCTCCTTGCTATACACCAGAACACCGTGAATTCAAAGGGCGCCGCCATATTGATGAGCGCCGGTCGTGCCATCTATCCCAAGCGCCGCGAAGTAGCAGGTCTGGGCTGCCACGCCGGGAGATGCGACCCGGCGCGAAAGCGAAACTTGGGCTTTTTAGCTGGGCGGAAGGCGTGTTTCACGTTTTTTCTAACCTGTCATTTTCGCTGTCTGGATTCAATCAAACTTCAAGACCTCGTGCAAGTCCACAATGGACACACTGAGTGCTGTGCAGACTGCAGAAGTGAATACATCGGGTAGGTACGCTATTACGTTTGTACAAACCGCGCGCTATATGCTAGAACACCTGTGAGCTTTTTGGCACGTAACCTGTGAAGGAATTTACAGCACTGTGTTGGTGACATATATTATTAAAGCACGCAGAACACTGTCATCTGCACTTTCAGTTTGGTCTTGTTTGTAATGGTCTCTACTGGGTTAGCCGCGCTTGGCAACCAACTGGCGATGTCGTTTGACTGCCTGGTTAGCAGACGCCTGCCCTTCACCACCTGCACACTGAAAAGAAAATAGATGTTATAGTAAGAAGGGCTGTAGTTCTTTCCCATGCCATCACTTTTGCGAAGATATAAAGTCCTCTCAAAATGAAATAGAAAATACACCAGGCCAATTCTATCGTGCAACCACTTAAGAGTACAACATTCAGAACAAAAGCCCAGCACTCGAACAAGCAGCATATGATGCTAAACCTGCACTCATTGGAAAATGAGGTACTACAGTAGTTATAATGTTCAACTACATGTGCAGTCAAAGGCCGTATAACAGGGCGAGCATGACAGATGCAGGTGTTGTACAGTTGCACAAGCCATGACAGGGCACGTAAAATTATTATCCCTACTTAAAGCTGCATCATCAGGACCCCTTTGGTACAAGACAACAACCGCACCTGCATTCCAAGAAATTAGCCCCACCAACTGCAGCTACCTGGTACCAGACCTGTTTCGCTTGTGCGAGGCCATCGGATTGTTGGCGCTCCCTTAGAAAAGAAAACAGTAAAAAAAAAAACTAGTGAGAACCATCAAAATTTTGTTACAAAATACAAGAATAATTAAGCACCTTATTTTCCTCGCCATATGAACGGAAATATTTTGCGCTTTGCCCCGCATAACAGCCCGCACGCAGTTTAGAGCTCAGGAGGCTCAAATGAATTCGTTACGAATGACACCTGCAACACCAGCTCGTAAAGGTAGGTGCGCTGCAAGAACACCTTCGGCGACGAGTAGTCGTCGTTTACGTTTTTGTGGACGCATGCTACGTGACGAGCAGACTTCGGTTTACTTTCATTAGCAATAACGCTCACCAGCAAGGCCTACAACTTGTCGTTCACGCTTAATGGTCATTCCGTGCACCAGCTGCAAGTATCGCTAACCGCAAACTCAACTGTTCCGCTTAACCGTCGGGAGCTCTGCCTGAATGAAAACACGAAAAGGCTTGCCTTTTTGTTATAGCCAAGGCGAAGCACCGGCGTGGGATTCTGCTCTGTAGGCTTGTTGCCCAGAAAGTGCTCGGAGCAAACCTGCGTATTAGGTTTGTAGGGCCCAAAGTTGAACGTGGCACCAAAATATACACAGATCGAATACTCACTCGTGCATTTTCACTGGGTTGGTAGTTCTTCCTATTCACTGCAGCTATCCACCGGTGGCGCAGCTTGGCATTCTTCGTTGCGGATGGAAATCGGCGCAGGCTGAAAACACCGCACCGGCACGATTCCCTACGTGTGTTGTGCTCTTCGCAAACAGCGCTAAGCAACCTGCTCCTTTTCCGCTGGTTGTTTTGGCATCCAAACACGACGCAATGATGCCCAGATGACTTCTTCTACTTTGGATCCGTGTGAACGGGCACATTTCCGCACTTTGGAGCCCTAGAGATGGCACGTGCCATGTCTACTGGTCGCCGGCGAACACACTTTGGCAGCCCAGTACAAAATAGCGCCGGTCGACCGGGCAACCCGGGTGCGAGAGTATGCGTTCGGTTAGTCTGGGTGCGAGACTAGCGTGTTCTGGTCTATAGGCGTTCGGCAACGACCACGACCTGCAGCTCGGTTACGCGAGAGCATATAGCGCACTCAGCGGAGAAAGTTCTGAGTGCGAAAACGGGAGAAACAGCCAAGGAAGTCAATTCGGTTTATTAAAGCAATAACGCAGGGCTTGACTGCGTATATTTCTTGCGGTGAAGATGTTCAGGCAGCATTTGTTGCTTCGTTGGGCATATATTTGGTATTGTGGGGTCTGATGTGGGATTCTCACACCGTACTCTTGGGACAAAGGAACGACAACACAGTAGTGCAAACAATCGCAAGGGCATTTATTGCACCTTTCATACATCAATGCCTGCTAGCCGAGTTGCTATCCACAAAACATGCCGATGGGCGCGCGACCGGAAGCGAGCGAATGTGTTCGCCCCATGCTGGATCCCAACGCCTGCTCGTTCGCGTGTATAGTCACGCGAATCGTGGAGCGTTCGAAGGCGGCCACGCGAGACGGTCTCGCCGAAGCCTCGGTCGGCGCGCACGCGGGAGACGTCCCCGCCGTGCGTCGACCCGCCGGGAAAGAGGGTCGCTGCACGAGCGGCCCGGCACGTCCGTCCCGCTTGCTGTCTCGAACCCAAGAGAGCGCCTTCTCTCTCCCGCACCCAAGTAACCCCGCAGCAGTTAAAGCCCCTTGATAATTTGAAAGTAGCGACACTCTCCTCCTCACGGCGCTTTCCTCCTCGATTCTCCTCGCCCGTCGGCTGCGCACGGCACGCTATTCCTCCTGGGCTCCCGCGGACGTGCCGCAGGATTCTATGGAGGCGTGTTATATTGGGCCAGTTGCGCGCCCCAGTGGGGTTGAAAATTTTGAGAAATGCTAATAACAGCATCGATAATGCTGGAGGCAACGTTTATGAGGAGGTTGGTTTTTTCTTAGAGCCGTATGAACGGGGTATACTGATTTAAAGGGAGCTTTGAGGCGAGTTCTATACTCCAGACAATTTTTCTGCCACATGATCAGCTGCTTTACTTCGTGCGTCTGGTCTAGTATTGCTAGTGACACATCCCTTTGTGTGTGGCTTATTAAGCAAAGCCTTAGACCTCTGTTTCAAGGTCCCGTTGTGAGCTACAGAAAATATCACGTGACCGAAGGAAAGCGGGAAGCGGACCAAAGCATGTGTAGACGCGTATAAGAGATGATTAATGATTACCAAAGTAATGATTGATTAATTATTGGATTGTTGTTAATGCACCCTAATCCACCCCAATCGGTCTTAATACCCTTTCATCAACACTTCACCTTAATCCACCATAATCCGCCTTAATTCTCCTCCACGCACCTAAATCTTTATTCATGCATCTTAATCCTTTGTAATGCACTCTAATCCACCTTAATCTTCTTTAATACACTCTAATCAACCTTAATTCTCCCTAATCCACCTTATGTCAACCACTAATGATTCATTAACTTGGGTAATTATTCTCTCATACAGATGTGGACATGCTTTGGGTCCCCTCTGGCCTTCCTTGGGTCCCGTGATACTTCCAGTTTAGAACGCGACCTTGAAACATAAAGATCTAAAGGCTTTCGCCTTAAAACTTAAAAAAAAAGCTAAATTTTGACTAGTGAACGCTCATCACCTACAATTCTACGGGGATACTTGCCACAAATTTTTTCAGGGCGCAAAGCAGAATCAATAATACTGCGCTTCTGACTGAATAACAACAGTTAGCGACGTGCGAAGTGATGGAGCCACCCCAGAATATTAAGCATACTGAGGAAAACCGCAACAAAAACGCTGCTGAGCAGGCCGGAAGAATGATAAAAGATGCAGCATTACGGGATGCTTTGCTACGAGCTATAAGAAAGACTCGTCAGCTCGGAAACAACGCTGTTCTTTGTCAGAACAAAGTTGCTTCGGCCAATGTCATGCAGCCACTGCTTCCTACGCAAGCCGTTACGCTTTGGTTGCGGTATCATAAAAACGGCATAACCATCTTCAGGCTTCTTGCTGCAGTTATATGCGCAACAGCCCGGCATAGCGCTAGCACATAGACCAGAAACACTGCGCACAACGTTCGCTACGCCGAGCTAAAGTACCGAGCCAGCCGTGCTCAGGAGGAAAATGGCGCGAACGAAAAAGAAAAACACAAGCAAAACTCAAGATCCGCGCGTTTCCAAGGGCAACGGCAGGGAGACCAATCGTCGTGCAGAAAAACGGGGGCAAAACTGGTTGCCACGGGGGGGACACACAAGGGGCGAGGAGGAGGCGAGGAGGTCGCGCGGCGGCGGCAGAGTTCAAAGAGTGGCGGTACTTTTAAATTATCAAGGGACTTTAGCAGCAGTACAACACTAGCGCCATCTCTCGCACTGCGCCTGTACCACTCCGACCGCCACGTGCGCGGCGAAGCCGCACTGCAGGAGACGCGCTATGCGGGAAAAACATCAGGAGAGGCGCGAGGGTCGCGCATCCCCACAGTATAGAGAGCACAGCCGACCGGTGTCTGGTGCATCTATATGTAGCGTTATGTATGGCACCGATATACGTAGACGACGCTCTATAAATGTGTGCAGTCCCGTGTTGAGCCATGTGGGGCGGTGATGGTAGTTCCCGTGGAGCGGAATTTTGCGGGAGCTACCTCGAGAAAAAAACAACCGTTTCTGCTGTATTAAAATAAAGACGCTGCGCTAGTCGATACCACAAACAGCGAAAATTTACAGGCAGGGTTATCTGTGCACGATCATCCCTTCTCTGTCTCCGTCAAAGAAAGAGTTGTAACTTTTGGATGGTGATTAGTGAGCGCTCGGCATGCATGTCACTCACTGGGCGTCTTCGATGCGTGTGTGTATGATACACTTGCGTCCCCAGAACCACGGGAAGTTGAGCACGTTAGTAGGAATTTGTGGGCGCTATAATAACGCAAAGCTGTTCCAATCCGTTTCTATTTCAGTTCCATCAATAGCCCTCAGCGATTGGTCAAACATTTTCGGACCACGCCTATACTTCGCCTGCTTGTCACACAACCCCAGAATATCGCGAAGAGCTACCACGTAAAGGTGACGTGTACGCACTAGAGATGTATTATTCAATTCAATTCAACTCAGTTTTTATTTTCTCTTAGACAGAAAAGGAGACAGGACTAAAAGCTCGCAAGCTTGACAGAGATCCTGTCCCCTTTATCAACTTGGCAGTACAGCACACCAATTTACAATGCAACAATTTAAAACAAAACTGAATCTTTTCTTGAAATAACCGGGATCTGCATCCGTTCCGAAAGGAGTAGAAGGCGGCTGCCCGCCGATTGCTATAGCGCTTGCTACTCGAAGCTGCCGGCAAAAGTAGATTTCTGGCGGAGTGACATCTCCTGCCAACTCTTCTTCACTGAGAATCCGTTTTTTGCGCCCCCCTCGCATCTCGTCAGCCGAGCAGATGAGAATAACTTGCATCATGGTAGGCACTTCTATTCGCTTTGAAACCAAACAAAAGCCACCTCCTACAAACGAGGAGAACGTTTTATTGGGTTCAAACAACGTTACGGGTGACCACCCGTGCTCGCGTTAGCGGTTACGCAAATTTGACGTCAGGACGATGGAATACAGTCAAAATGAAATAGCTTTATGCCTTATAGCGCCCCCTGTTACTGACAGGCAGGAGTGCTAACACGGACACAAGCCATCGACGATTCCACGTCTTCATAGAAGCTTTCGACTTCCTGGTCATCATGACCTGATGTAGGGGCGTAGACCTGTACAACCTTCATTTTGTACCTCTTATTAAGTTTCACAAGAAGACCTGCCACCCTCTCGTTAATGCTATAATTCCTGTATGTTACCAGCTATATCTTTATTAATCAGGAACCCGACTCCTAGTTCTTGTCTCTTCGCTAAGCTCCGGTAGCACAGGACGTGCCAGCTTTTTAGCACTGTATATATGCTTGTTTTGGCCTCCTAACTTCACTGAACGCTTTTATATCCCATTTACTGCCCTCTAATAGCACTGCTAGACTCGCCTCACTAGATAACGTTCTAGCGTTAAACGTTGCCAGGTTCGTATTTCAATGGCGGCCTGTCCAGAGCCAGGGATTCTTAGCACCGTCTGCTTCGTCGCAGGTCTCACCGCCGCCGTGGTCAGTTGCTTCGCAGCGTCTGGTGACTGAGGGCCGGGGTTTGATTGTTGTTCATATAGGAGGTTGTGGCCAAGTACTGCACCAGGGTGGCCAATCCTGCTCTGGTGAGGGAATGCGTTACAGGTTCTGGTCACCGGGATCAGGCCACATTCCAGGCCTGTTTATGCAATTTTATCAACACGCGGATTTTTTTTAATCCGGTGGAAAATTGCGCGGCACCGGGATTCGAACCACGGACCTCTTGCACGCGAGGCGGGTGTTCTACCTCTACGCACCCACCCACCCACCTTGCTGGGTATAGCTCATGTACTCTGTAATCTATGTCGAGATGATGTATGCTGTCTGCACATGTATTCTGTAATCTATGTCGGGATGATGTATGCTGTGTGCATCGTATATATTCTAATAGTTGATTGAAATAAATATACCCTTTCATTTTCTAATTATTTTATTTATGCACCAACGCCTTTCTACAGTCCAAATATAGGCAAGGCTGCCATATCTGCAATGAACCATTCAAAAATTAAGTCAGAGAAATTTCTCATCCTTGGCCGATCCCACGTAGATGGGTGTGAACCATTCTGCAGACAGCAAGAAATGGGGACCAATATCTGGTGGCTCGTCAGGCTTAAAAACCAGTATTAGACGAAGCACTCGCGAACATGTAGAACTAGGCCTCCTCTCCTCTCCACTCTCATCCAAAAGACCGCGTTCCTGTCGAAAAGGCGTAGGGCATTGTGTACAAGCTTACCTGCACCTAATGCCTCGCGTCCTATATTGGCGAAACTAAACACTTCCCGGAAAGAATTTAACAGAAGAATCACCCAGAATGACGGCAACGTGGCCGACGTCATCTCGTCGGACGCGCAAGCATAAAAATGGATTGAAGGTGCTGCTATTACCGGTTGGAGATCCTGCTCCTCGCAGCGCACTTATCACTCCCGATACACCTCGTATTAGATAAAAGAGCCATCGCATAGAAAATGTAATTATATTTAATTAATATTCGATAATTAAAAATTAAGGTATTGATGTCCGGTGCTACCAGGCATCTTCGACGGTATCGCTGCAGTTTAATGGCCCCTGCGGCCACAAATCCCGTGTTCGACTTCTTTTTTGGACTTGGCGCTTCCCCGAGTGACGATGATGTCCGTGCCGACAATCTCGACCTTGTATCGCAGGGTGCAGTCCAGTCGCGTGGCAGGTTGCTCCTCCCGGGGTTATCCGAGAGGACAGGCTTGCCGTCGCTCCCCGTGCCGCGAGTGTTGTCCTGCTTGTTGGTGGCGCTGAAGCCCTTGAGGACGGTTGAACTGTACGTCGGGGGATGTTCCTGAACGCCGGCGCTCGGGCGAACGCCTCTTTGCCGCTGTTGTATGGGGCGTTTCCACCTGAACGTTCCGACGAAGACTTGTTAAATGTCATGGTCATGCGCGGGGGCTTCTTGGGCTTGGCCCCCAGCGCGTCGGACTAGGGAACGACACCGCCGTGGGCTCGGCGCATAGTCATGTTTCCTCCTCCGGTGGCCCTGCACTTGCCACCGCTGCCAGAAGCCTGGTTCAACGGCGAAATCATGCCGGGCACCTCATTTCTTTTAGACAGAGCTGGTGACGCGCAGCTGTCGTCAGCTCCAAAGGCTGCCCTACGCAAGCATGGAAGCGGCGCGGTTGCTGCGGAGTTGTTCTTTAGCACAGCGACACTAGGTGGGTGGCCCGGCACGTGAGTCGCCATGGTCGGCGATGGCAGCTTGTTTGCCATTGCCAGGAAAGGCGGCAACTGCATGTGGCTCGCGGGCGTCTCGCTCTTCTTGCGCGGAATCCTCCGATTGTTCTGGTCCCTGGGACGGGACGGTCCTAGGCCACCTCCGGTGACGCCCACAGCGGCTACGACGAGCTGCTTACTGCTTCCGGGTCCGGATCCTGGTCTGTCCTGCGGGAGTGGGCCTGGTGTCCATGGCGGCGCGGGGGCCCTCCGAGGGAAAACTTGCTGATGATTTCCTCCGCGGCTCTGGGAGCACGAGAGCATTCGATGACACTCGAACCATCTGGGCCGGCCAAACGGTGGCGGTGGAATGGGTGGCTCGCCGGGAGTAGCCATGTGCCATCTGGCTGCTGCTGCAGCGGCAGCGGCGGCTCCCTTGGTCTCGGCAGGTATGTACCGGCCGAACATGCACCCATTCCACTCAAATTGTGATGGCTTATCAGTTTTTGCCTGCGCGCTGGGCTCACCGCATGCTCCCGATGCCTCGAATGGCCCTCCTCCCTGGAAAGGCACGACGTAGAGTAAACCCAGAGGGCGGTACCGCGGAGGCCACCGCGTACGCCTGCGGGTAGGCTGCGTGGCCCAGTGTAGCTGGATTCGTCCCGGGGCCGCCACCCGGCGTCGTCTGGGAGGACCTCTGTGCCTCATCCAGGCTTCGCGCCAGGAGTGGACTGATAGCACGAAGGGCTGGATAGTGTGGGCGCAGCTACTTCTCCGAGTCGCGGTCGGTGTCCGAAATGGAACTGAGCCTCCTGGAGCTCTGCCTCGGCCACCCCGTTTCGAACAGCTGGCTCTAGCGTGGGGATGCCACGAGGTGGTGATGATGATGATGATAATGAGGATGAAGCCTCAATTAATGGCAGAAACCCACTATGGGGGATAGGCCATGAATCGGGTGGTAATATGATTAAAAAAGTAAAATAAATTAGTTAATAAATAAATAACACAACAAATAAAAAATAATAATATATAATTCAAGACGAGGTCACGCGTGACCAATCCCCGCGATAGCGTCCTTCGTCTTCCTTCGTCTCCAGCGGCGACGTCGCTTCGGACTCCCGTCTTGAGAAGCTCACGGAAGCAGTTCCCAAACTACCAAGTCGCACAGTTTTTAGAGAGTTATTCAAACCCTACACTATCTGATTTGGTATATTACTCTTTATTTGCTTTGCAACGCAGTGTTCAAGTGTCAGTGTGGCGCACTGTACGCGGGTAGGTATGGAATCGAGACTCCGCAAGAATTGGGTGCGCAAATCGCCACGAAGAGTATACACCTCTGCCCATACTTTTATGACACTCGAACCATCTGGGCCGGCCAAACGGTGGCGGTGGAATGGGTGGCTCGCCGGGAGTAGCCATGTGCCGAGAACCGAGTTGTCTGCGTCATTTTCGACTGTGCTATAGTGTCGTTACGCTTTGCCGCATCTGAAGATGATCAAGGCGTAAGATTACACAAAATAATGTTATTTACTGAATTGTGAATTGCCTTACGTTATCTTGGGAAAACACGGGGAAGGCGGGAGATAAAAATTCAAGACGATGAGCAAAACGAGAACAAGGTGAAAGCAGGAGCCAACGTTTCGACGAGTAGACTTTTCTTCAAGGCGACATATGCTTTCCTCGCCACAGTATATATAAGTGGGGTTCTTCTAAAGGGGAGAGGGCGTATGGTGGGTGAACGCGGCAACAAGTGAAGGTGTGTTAGCGGGAAGGGTGTAGAATTGAGAATAAAGGAGTGCTGTGCACAAGGCCAGTGGCACGGCCGTCTGTCAATCACGCCTCAACGGCTGTATGTCCGCCGGCATGTCAAAGGCGTACACATCATCATCATCATCATCATCATCATCATCCTGGTTACGCCCACTGCAGGGTAAAGGCCTCTCCCACACTTCTCCAACTACCCCGGTCATGTACTAATTGTGGCTATGTTGTCCGTGCAAACTTCTTAATCTCATCCGCCCGCCTATAACTTTCTGCCGCCCCCTGCTACGCTTCCTTTCCCTTGGAATCCAGTCCGTAACCCTTAATGACCATCGGTTATCTTCCCTCCTCATTACATGTCCTGCCCATGCCCATTTCTTTTTCTTGATTTCAACTAAGATGTCATTAACTCGCGTTTGTTCCCTCACCCAATCTGCTCTTTTCTTATCCCTTAACGTTACACCTATCATTCTTCTTTCCATAGCTCGTTGCGTCGTCCTCAATTTGAGTAGAACCCTTTTCGTAAGCCTCCAGGTTTCTGCCCCGTAGGTGAGTACTGGTAAGACACAGCTATTATACACTTCTTTTGAGGCATAATGGCAACCTGCTGTTCATGATCTGAGAATGCCTGCCAAACGCACCCCAGCCCATTCTTATTCTTCTGATTATTTCAGTCATGATCCGGATCCGCGGTCACTACCTAAGTAGTGACCGTGGATACTAAGTAGATGTATTCCATTACCACTTCCAGTGCCTCGCTACCTATCGTAAACTGATGTTCTCTTCCGACACTGTAGAACATTAGTTTTCTGCAGATTAATTTTTAGACCCACCCTTCTGCTTTGCCTCTCCAGGTCAGTGAGCATGCATTGCAATTGGTCCCCTGAGTTACTAAGCAAGGCAATATCATCAGCGAATCGCAAGTTACTAAGGTATTCTCCATTAACTATTATCCCCAATTCTTCCCAATCCAGGTCTCTGAATACCTTCTGTAAACACGCTGTGAATAGCATTGGAGAGATCGTATCTCCCTGACGCCACACAGCAGGGAGATACAGCAAGGCGTACGGCAAGGCGTACACAGCAGCCCTCTATTACTTGTTTCGCTGGTGGTCGTGGGCTATCGTGTCTCTGAAAGAGATAATAGAAGGAGCGGCAGAAACGGGTGCTCATGAAAAAAAAAATAAAGACAAAAATAAAAGGAAATACTCAAATGGAATAAATAAATAAAAGGAAGAAAGGAAAGGAAGAAGAAAAAACACTAAGCAACAAAACTAAGTGTTTTTCTATATAGCTTGAAATTTGCCATTCCGAATTGATTCTAAAGCTCCATTTGAAACCTTTATGCCTATTTTATGCCTATTGGCTGCATAGTCTTGAACTTAAGGATAAGATTTGATTCTATATATGTTGTTTTTCGTTCAGAACGGAAATTGGACTGTAAGATCTAGAGTTTAAGTTGATCAAGGTTATGACCTGGTTGGTTGAAATGCTCGGCGACGGCTTTGGGAGCTTTTTAGCTGTGTCCGCGCGATGTCCGTTTAATCTGACGTTCATTGATTGTCCCGTTTCACCGGTATATTGTTTCTTCCAGAAGCAACATTCAAGTATATAAATCACATCCGAACTTGTACAAATGAGGCTAGATTTGACTTCGCGTGTGTAACTATTTGCGGTGCTCTTATATTTAATGTCGCTTTGAAGGTGCCTGCAGGTTTTGCACCTGGGGCGACAACATGCTTATATTATGGGAAAAAATATTGTTGTGATACGGTTATCATAAGCTTTAATTACGACATGCATATATACATAATAACGTATCTTTCGTCGGCGCTCATAAAAAAAAATGCGCGTAAAACAACAAAAGTTCAAGTGTTTCTCAATATTGAAGCTTCTTCAAAAAAAGTCGCAGTTGCGCCCGAAAGGCGAAGCATCGGTTGCGATAACAAATTAGTAGGCAGTTATAGGAAGTAAGGATCAGCATTAGAATCAGTTTCATTCAAGACAAAAATTAATTAAATTTTGGGGTTTTACGAGCCAAAACCACTTTTTGATTATGAGGCATGCCGTAGTGGAGGACTCCGGAAATTTCGACCACCTGGGGTTCTTTAACGTGCACCTAAATCTAAGTACACGGGTGTTTTCGCATTTCGCCCCCATCGAAATGCGGCCGCCGTGGCCGGGATGCGATCCCACGACCTCTTGCTGAGCAGTCCAACACCATAGCCACTGAACAACCACGGCGAGTTTCAAGACAAAAGTGGGGATAACTACATGATAAGTATATACAGAAGGAGGTCCCGTAGTTAGAAACTTAAATGGGACCTCCTGTGCATGATGACTACAATTAATAAAACAACAAAGGCAACATGTAAAAATGAATGTATTAAGCAATGACAAGGCTTTGTAGTAGTCAACAAAAGCTGAAACTACAAAAATAGCTTAACAAGAAAGAAAAAGAAAAAAATTGCGAGAGACATATAGAGAAACAAAGTGAAAGTTAAAAATACAACATATAGTACACTCACATGGGAACGTCGGAGGAAGCTAAAAGAAAATGCTCAAGTTGTGCACGAAACCTGTGAGCTTTGAACAATTTTAAAGGGAATGGTAATGTGTTCCACAGAGATAAAGCTGAAGAGTGTAATGACTGCTTACCATAGTTGGTGCGAACGATGGGTAAAATGAAGTTCATATTTCCTGCAAATCTGGTATTACTTACATTAGTAAGGGATGTCTTTGGTATGATGGTTACTGGAATATCATTGTTTAATGCCCTAAAAGTAAATATGGCCAGTTTGTATTTAACAAAATCAGTCACATTTAAAATATTATGTGCATGTAAGGGCTGAATTGCGCTAATGCTACGAGGTTAAAATGTTATTAGTCGAATAGCTCGATATTGAGTGACTTGCAACGAAATGAAGTGACTGTTATAAGTGTATCCCCATGATTCAATGTTACAGTTAATATGAGCATGAACAAAAGCATAATAAAGCGACGCGAGAGTTGAAAATGAGAAACTGCAGTGATTAGGTGATTGTTGATGGAAATAGATTGAAGGAACTCAGGCGATCGCTGAAGTGAGGCAAAGGCGACAAAATTGGTCTTATTATGGTTAATCTGCAGCTTGTTAAGTTGACACCATGTGGAAAGTTTCACGAGATCTCCGTTTAGCTTGCGTGTTAGCGTTGATATACAATTGTTAGAACAAAATATAGTAGTATCATCAGCGTAAAGAATACAGTTCGATGAAGAGAGGCAACTAGGCCGATCATTAATTTAAATTAGGAAAAGTAGAGGACCTAATATGGACCCCTGTGGTACACCAATGTTAGTAGTAGCTTCTTTAGACTAGTGCCCAGAAATGTTAACGACTTGTTTTCTATCTTGAAAGGAGGTGCAGATTAGCAGTAGAGGGGGACCAGTTATTCCGATGGCTTCAAATTTAGCACAAAGAATCGTGTGATTAATTATGTCGAAGGCCTTGGACAGATCAACGAATATCGAGGCTACAAATTTACGTTCATCAATCACTTCTTTGAGATAATCAGTATGAGAAATAAGTGCTAGATTAGTTGAAAAGCCAGAATGAAAGCCAAATTGATAAGGGGAAAGAATACTAAATTTATCTAAATATTTTGTTAGACGCTTTTCAAAAAGTTTTTCAATAACTTTATGAAAAAATGGAAGAACGCAAATGGGTCTCTAATTCTGTGTAGGCGTGCGATCACCTTTTTTGAAAACGGGAATGACTCGACCGCGTTTAAGTTCACGAGGAACAACACCGGTTTTAAAAATTAGGTTAATGATAGCTGAGAGGACGTTAACGATATGTTCCGCGATCATTTTAATGTGATAGGCGTTAATATTATCTAGGCCAGCACTAGTGGCTTTAAGGGTTGTAATTACTAATATACTTCATCAGGTGTTGTTGGAAAAAGGAAAAATTAATGAGGCAAGCATTTAAAGGACATGTTACGGCATGAAGCGGAATCAGAAGTGTTATTGAAAAAAGCCTCACAAAAGGCATTTGCAATATCAAGCGGATTAATGTATACCATGTCATTGTGAAAGATTCTCGAAATTACGTTCTGAGAGTTACGGTGTAAAAAGGTGTTAACAATTTCCCACTTTTTCTAGTGTTATTACCACGTTCTATAATTTCTTGTTCGCTGTAATTTCTCTTCGCACTTCTCAGCTGTGGAGAAAATGAGCTAGAATTTTTTTATAACGGGCAAGTAGTTTATTTTTATACAAATATTCGCGTGACCGCATTGCTTTCAAAAGGCTATCTGTAAGCCATGGATTTTGCGGCAATGATACCTTTTTTCTGCATTTTATTTTATGAGAGTGGCAGTTGAAATGCGATGAAAGTGTCGTTAAAAATTGCGAAAAAGCTTTTTGAGGTTCATTAAATGATACAACTTCCGACCAGTCAGTTTTAGCCACGCTAGCAAGGAACATCTCTATGTCAAGTATGACTCTACAAAATGACGCGTTAGACAAGGCTGAGTGATAGCGCAGGCGTAGAATGATAGGGTAGTGATCGGTAATATCGGTGGTAACAATACCAGCATCAGGTGGATCTGTTAATTTCGATAATGCATGATCAATTAAGGTGCCATCGGCGAAGTTAGGACAACGAGTAGGGAGAGAAATTAAACATTAATTTCCAAAACTATGGAAGATGCTTGAATAACTAGAGGAATTAGGTGAATTGGTATCTATGAGGTTAATGTTGATATCGCCCATGATTATTGCGATACAATTAGAGCATGATATTTTTTTCCATGGTTTGATCAAGCGCACTACAGAAGTCGGTAACTAAAGAAGAAGGTGAGCGATAAATGCAGCCAAACACTAAGTTCTTGTTGTCTATACTGAAGACGGGGGAATCAAATTCAACAAACACACAGATTCACAGTTAGTAACATTCAACTCCAAATCAGGCCGTCGTTTATATGGAATGGTATATGAGACAAATATAGCTCAACCGCCGTGATTACTCGTCTCTCTGTGAGAATACTCAGAATTAAGTGTATGAGCTAAAGCAGAATAGGTCCTTGTCATCATTACTAAGCCAGGTTTCAGACACAAATCTTATTGAAAAGGCGTTGTTAAGTGTAGAAAACCGGCGCTGAAAATCATCAAAATGCTTGCCGAGACTTCTAGCATTGAAGTGAATATTTGAATGGTAGTCGCGCGACATGAATTTATTCAGCGCAGATGTTGAGAGGTAAGAATCCACGGTAGATGGTAATGACATTTAAGAGGCAGAATCAAGGCGGTTAGTTGAAAACAGAAAGGTCAGACTCATCAGCAATGCAACAAACACGGCTCTCATTAGTCTTTCTAGCCTTAATCTGACAATTATCTGTCCACAAGTGCTTCCAGTTGTTGGCTTCCTTTAGCACTATATATAGTGCTTTGGAAAAGAGTGCCTTATTTAGTGGTGTCAAGTGGTCATTAACAAACATGGGAAAGTTGTGATATTTGCCGATGTAATTCAGGCAGAGCCTTGCCTTTCGTGCCTTGCTGATAAAATCGTTCTTTTTCGTTCGAGAGCAGAACCTAGCAATTAAATTTTTCCTACCCTTATCTTTAGTAGAGACTCGATGAACAACATCGATATCAGAGGAAGTCACGGGGCATCCAATTTTCCTGCCCATTGTCTCCAAAACTGCAACACAGTTCTCGCCCTGAGTACAGGGGATACCCCTGATTTCTATGTTGATCATGCGAGAGTACTGCTCGAGCTCGGAGACCCTTCGGGAAAGTGAACAGTTTTCCCTTTTCAGGGCTTTGTTTTCTGCCCCAAGCGAGGCCTTTTCACTGTGCCGCTTGTCGACCAGATCATTCAGAAATCTTAGACTGGACTCAAGGCTGTCCACGTGCTTCTTGATCTCCAGCACGTCAACCCAAGATGTCTTCATGCTAACAATAATCTTGTTAACAATGCGATCAGTCAATCGATCCGATTCATAAAGAAGGCTTGACTCCAGTTCATCAATTCTCTTAGCGAGGTCAGCACAGGTGGGTGTATCTAACAGCGCTCAACTAAGATACACTAAACACTTAATTCAAGGACACAAGTAGTAAAGCAGTTCTTGGCAGCAGCGACAGTAACAGGATAACAAAGAAAACGACAGATCCTGTCGTAACCAACCTGTACAAGCAGAAAGGAATGTGTGAGCTGGTGCGCGAGCACTGCCACTGCTGCCAAGACTGGCCAAGATAGTAGTTTTAGTAGCCAAGGTAGTAGATTTATCCGCCGTATAAGCTTGTAAACATTCGCTTACTAACTAAATTAATAAGCATGGCATCACGCACGCACAGGCAAACATCAACTCATTTGTCAAAACACTGACGTGAGGAAGCGCGGCAGCAGCAGCGAGCGAAGTGACCTTCGTACTTCAACGAGAACATCTGTATATGCTACCAAAGGTAGCACCTTTGGTAGCATATACAGTAACTCTACCACTTTCCTCCCTTGCGCGCGCGAGATTGAGCCACCATCGTCGGCTCACTGTCGCACGTTTTGCATACGGCGCGCGGCGACGATATTATCGCCCTTGGACTTTGTACGGAGCATCACGACGACACCGACGGCAGAAATGCGTCTGGAGTCTCTATATAGTGCTATCGCATTAAAATGGCTTTACCGATACAGTGCATCGTTTTCTTCTTTTATTTATGTAGATATTGGAGGCGCATCTGTGCAGCCTCCGCCATGCTGTCACGATATCGACGGCGCACGTGCGGCCCACACGTGGAGGGTTAGAAGGTCTCTAGAGACGCGAGAGACGCGCGATGCATTTGGCTGCAAAAAACGATGGAGCTATAAGTGGACGCACCCTGCCTGGGCAGCGTTCTCACTGAGAGTCTTCGTGCGTACCACACCGCGGTGCACACACAGTGGCTTGAGCGGAGCGGACACTTCAGTTGTGCGAACTACAATCACAACTACCCGTTACGAACGCCGACGGGTTTCTTTCGGTCTGATCCCGTGCGCCATCGAGGTACTGCAATCGAGGTGCGACGCCTGCAACACCGGTGGCGGGGCTCCTATCGCACCAGTGTTTTACGACGCCTAATAGTAAAACTCCTAATAGCCGATAGCTAGGCGCAGCAGCAGCTGGCTCGCATGCTGTGTCACGCCAACCTGTCGCCTCCGAGTGTTAATTCTTAGAACACTGTCTGAAGAACTTAAGCACAATTAACGCGAAACATTGCTATCGCTCTCAATGTTTCGCACTTCGTGCAAAACTGCGTTTTTTTCACGCACGCAGTGGGTTACGTAACAACTTAAGAGTTGTTCAGTTGATATTTAAATGTAAAAAGGGGCCAACAATAAATTTCTAAGCTCTATAAGTTTATTTTTAAACGAATACGTATGTCTCTCTACTTTAGTATTAGCTCAGAATAGCACAGCCGAGCCAACCGCATATTTTCCAAATTATTATTACGCTTAACTTCTCAGAGAACGAACCATTCGGAAACTGCTTAGGACTAGTCATGTTGTGCCGAAAACTGAGTTAACTGGCCCGACAATGACGACGTAGGTGGCAAACGGGGACGGTGAGTGGATCGGATGAGGTGTATGGGGAAGGGGTTCATTGAATTGCAGCTGTGTCTTAATTTGTTCGATACTTGATTTTGTTATTGTTGAGTTCATGGTTTGGTATACATTGGTTCTTATTAATCATATAACTGTTGTGCAGCGAACGGTTAGTTCTTCTGCTGCGTGTTCTGAACTGATGCGGTGTGCAATTCATGGTGTTGTGATAACCAGCGGCCCATGTCCATTTGTGCATACCCAGTGGCCCCTGGGACACATGAACGGTCCTGTTTTGTTTTGTTTTGTTTCGTTTTTTTTTCGATCTTAACTTTCCTATTATTAGGGGCATATGATGGTACCATGGGCGGGCAAGTCGCTGCTCAATTTTGCCAGTACAGAAATGCCGGCATGTCGCGGCCTTGAGGGACGCCAGGGCCGCCTCCCTCTCTCCCCTTTGTATCCACCCAGTGCCTGTTCTCCACGTGCTTGACTTCTGTAGTTTGTTATTTTAGACCGTACCCGATCCTTGGTCAATCCTCCATAGTCGGTGTGCGCTATTGCCATTTCCACACGAGTATCTGCATCTACATCCGTTTCTTGACGAAAGCAAATGCAAAAATAATCCCCGTAAGCCTTGTGACTTATACCCTGAACGTGGCGCCTTTGAACACAAGTGACAAGACCATGCCCACATGGTAGTGTCAGCCCATGGGACTTTATCAATAACTTATCGAACCCTGAAAACAATTGGTTCCCCGATTTCATGAATTCCTTGAGGTTGAAGATCTGGTGAGTTCAGACTCATTATCTACCGCAAGGATGTGTAATTGATCCCGTTCGCAAAATGTATACAAATTTAGAAATTGGAAATATGTGTATCGTACTTTAATTAAAGTTGGCACGCCCGCCGTACGTCTTCTTGCTTGCAATACCGTAATTTTTTTTTATTCAAGTACCCTAAAGGCCCATACGGGCATTACATAGGGGTGTTACAATAAATTAGTGATAGATACAGTATACGCATTTAAACAGATAATGCATGCTAAAATAAAAAGAACACAAGTGGGAAAACAGGAAAACAAAAGAAAGAAAGCAAACAGTAAGAGCAATACAACGACACGCCCTAAACGTTGAAGATATCTATAGAAATAAAATGGGTGTTACACAAAGTCAACGTAACTTGGTCACTTCATACGAAGAAAGTGCTTGCTAAAAAGGTACACATACTAGCAGATACTGCATGAAACAATGAAAAGCACAACCAGAGGAAATTTCATTCAGTACAAGGAACTCTGTACTAACCTAGAACAAAATGAGTTGCGCAAGGAGCATCAAAATATGGTGAGGAAAAAAAGGTAAAGTAAGAAAAAAGCGCACAATAATACAGTGATGCCTATACCGAATGAGCAAGAGAATACTACGTTAGTACGTTAAAATAATGTTTTAGTTTTGCTAGGAAAATCATCATGACTTAGAGCTGATCCGATTTCATTTGGTAACATATTCCAGTGATATATCGCGAGAAAGAGGGGCGAGTGACTCAAGAATTTAGTGCGCGCAAGAACGGGCGGCACTTTAAAGGGATGATCAAGGCGCGGGAAAGATACGATGTGGCATGGCTGAAAGACGACCCACAGTGATACAGCTTGTGAAAATGGGAAAGAAGTTCTATCAGCCTTCTAGCGAGGGGAGATTCTAGAGAGGAGATATTCTAGGGGAGATATTCTAGCGAGGGGAGATTTAGAGATGCATTAATGTTAGTGATGCTAGATGTTCGTGAGTAATTTTTCGTGATGAAGCGGGCTGCTTTGTTTTGGACTGACTCGAGTTTGTTTATAAGGTACGACTGATGCAGATTGCAAATAAAAGACGCGTACTCCATTTTCGAACGAACCAGTGTCGTATAGGCTAATAATTTAGTGGACTTGTTTGCCGAGTAAAGCTTACGCCTAATGTAGCCAAAAGTTTTGCACGCGCTGCAAGTAATCGCTTCGGTGTGATGATTCCATGAAACGTTTGAAGATAAATGAATTTCCAGGTATATTATTGTTTGCGCATGTGCAATACTGATACCGTTCATCGAGTAATGAGTAAGCCTCGGGTTACTAGATCTAGTGAGAGCTATAGCCGTAGTTTTTGAAACATTTATTTCAATTTGCCACTGTTTACACCAGACGGTAATTTTCGCGAGGTCAGATTGCAAAATGTCAGCGTAGGATGAGTTAATTATTTGTCTATAAATTACGCAATCATCTGCAAATAGTTTTATTGTAGATTTAATATTATTGCTGATGTTGACGTATAGCAGGAATAAAATTGGTCCCAATACAGAACCCTGCGGCGCTCCGAATTTTACCAATGATCGCGGAGAAGAAAATTCATTAGTAGTTACAAGTTGGTACTAATTAGTTAAAAATTCACTAATCCAATTCGTAAGCCTACTATTTATATTAAAATAGCGAAGTTTCAATAATGAACGGTTATGAGCTACCTTATCAAAAGCCTTCGCAAAATCAATAAATATGGCGTCTATTTGTGAGGAGTCGTTAATAGCTTGGTGCAGGTAAGAGACTAGCTCGAATAACTGCGTCTCACATGAGTGACCCTGTTGGAGCCCGTGTTTGTTAATGAAGAGAAAATTGTGCTCGATTAGGTATTTCATAATTGCTGATGATATAATGTGTTCTAACAGTTTACATGGAATACTGGTCGGTGAAATATGTTTGTAATTGGAGGCAGATGACGGGTCACCGGGCCTAAAGACTGGAATTATTTTAGCTATTTTCCATTCGTCAGGAACGCATCCTGAATCTATAGATTGTTGGGAAAGAGAGGCGAAAATGCGAGATATCACTGATTTAGTTATTTTTAGTAGGTTTGGATAGATTCCGTCTGGACCGGGAGCCGAGCTGTTACAAAGACGATCAATAGCAGTTTCAATGCCCTTTTGGGTGATTATGATATCATTCATGATGGAGGTAACAGAATCGAATTCAATGTTAGCGGGAACGGGGGGGGGGGGGGTTCACTTGTAAAAACAGAACAGAAAAAAGAATTTAATGCAGTAGCGACCTCCGATGATGGAAGGAATTCATTGTTTTTCTTTATGGATGAAGCCTGATGATGACAGTTTGGGGTTTATTACTTTCCAGATTTTTTTTTTTTGCTAACATGTTGGAAATATCATGGTTGAAAATTTTGTCTTTAGCTGCTTCAATATCGGTTTTGAATAACTTGGATTGTTCCCGATAGCACTTCCAGGCATCATCAGATGTCGAAATCTTAGATTTTGAATAAGCACGTTTTTTTTTTCTATTTATACAGCGCCTTACGTGAGAGGTGAACCGCGCACTTCCAGTAGGCAGAGTTATTTGTATTTTTGGTATGTACTTTTCTTTAAATTCAGTCAGCTTGTTAGAAACAATCATCCAGTTATCATTGCAATCATGCATGCATGCCGCTCAAGAATTCTACACAACAAGCCGAGAGCTCGCTGGTGATCAGTCCGAACATTATTGGAATATGCAGTGTTAATGTAGGAACAATTTACTCCAAACTAGAAATGGGCAAGAAAACTGGCACTATAAGATTCACTTATAACTTTATTTTATAAACTGTAACTGTCGTATATATTTCTTTAACTAATCAATTGTCACTACATAGTTGACATATCACATATTCTCACCTGTTGCACGGGTTATGCCACACGGAAATGACTCTCTGTCCATAACACCCTTTCTCCCAAAAAATAATTGCTTCAAATATTCCTTTTTTTTCCAGCACTGTCACGGTGTGGAATAGCTTTACTGACGACATTATAACACCAGAATCGCTGTCATTGTTTGATAAGAAGCCAACAAACAAAGACTCCAAATACAACATAGGGGAAATTACTTGTACAATACTAACTGAATTAAAGAAATGATGAACTAATGGAAGTGAGAGTGGATGAAACCTTCGCCAAGGTTTGTGAGTGGTGGCGCTGGCTAACAATCCCAGGGTTAGTTCGATAGTAGTAAAACATAAGTATACCCCAGAAAGTGGGTGCGAAAACGGTGCCGCTGTAACTCAATTGGTAAGAGCATCGCACGCGCAATGGGAAGACGTGGGTTCGTATCCCACCTGCGACCAGTTCGTTTTTCATCCACTTTCATTTCCATTAATTTATAATTTCTTTAATTCAATTAGTAATTCTACAAGTAATTTCCCCTGTTTATCCTTGGTGTCAATGTTTGTTGGCTTCTTATGATACGATCGAGCTTCTCGGTTCCCCTTCTTTTCGATCATGTCATTGTTTGAGTAACGCTTGGATTAACCCTGTCTTCGGTTGTTTTTGTTGACCCGCCGAGCTGGCTTAGCGGCTATGGTGTTCCGCTGCTAAGCATGAGGTCACGAGATCAAATACCAACCGCGGCGACCAAATTTCGATGGCGGCGAAATACGAAAACGCCCCTGCTTCGGGTGCCCGTTAAAGATCCCCAGGTGGTCGAAATTTATTAACCAGTCGCCTTCACCCAAAAAAGATCACGTTTTCGTGACGCCTGCGGCAGAAAGGACGTTCCACGTCCGCCGCCAAGGTCTGTGAATGGAGGCGCTGGCTAACACTCCCAGGGTTCTACTTGAAAACGTAAATACCCAAGAAAGTGGGTGGGGAAACGGCGCCGCGGTAGCTCAATTGGTAGAGTATCGCACGCGAAATGCGAAGGTTGTGGGATCGTTCCCCACCTGCGGCAAGTGGTTTCTGCGTCCACTTTCATGTCCATTAATTTATTGTTTCTTTATTTCATTTATTAAGCACAAGTAATTTCTGCCAAGCACAAGTCCTTGGTGTCAGTGCTTGTTGGCTTCCAATGATACGACTACACACACACACACACACACACACACACACACATATATATATATATATATATATATATATATATATATATATATATATATATATATATATATATATATAGCTTTTTCATTAATTTATCATTCCTTTAATTAATTTGGTAAGTACAAGTAATTTCCCCTATGTTTCCTTGGTGTCTTTGTTGACTTCTTATGATATGATCAATAAAAATCGGGACCCTCGGTTCCCTTTCTTGTCGTTATATATATATATATATATATATATATATATATATATATATATATATATATATATATATATATATATATATACATACATATATATATAAAGTGCAGGCGCACATAGAAAAGCAAAAACCATTTAATTTCGGCGGGCCTTCGCGCGGCTGGCTCTTCAGAGCCACTGAGGCGTTCCACTCCGAGACAGCGTCAGCATGTGCTCCAGTATAGCCGGAAAACAAACAAACGAATGCGTTGAATCTGTTGTGCTGGATATGCATGACACGACTTCGTGAACCCATTTTAATACGATTAGCATTCTTAGACGCACTTTCCGGTATCTACGGATCTAATTAACCTCTTTCACACCAAGCTGGAGGCACTGTGTAGTCCATGGTCGAGTGCATGCATCAGGCTACTCCGCATAAGGAACCGGGTTCGAAACCAACTGTCGGACCAACTTGGGTCTGAGCCTCTTTCACGCCAGCTTGGCTCGCACTCGGTATGTGCCGTTCTTTAATGAAGCTCTTTGGCGCCAATTACTTATTGGGTCAATGGGTGTGTACAGCCCGAGTAGACAACTTGGGAATAGACAACTTGGACCATTGGGTATTCATTTTGGTACGAAAAATAGCGCACGTAAAAAACCGGGACGCATAGAAAAAACGGCACACGCCACCAGCGCTGGTGGTGTGCGTCCTTCCTTCTATCCGTCCTGGTTTTTGTGCGCGCTGCTTTCATTGCGACAGCAATTGTATGTCGAATGTCCGCCGTCGCCGTGAGGTTTCGCATGAAGTCGAAGTGCGATAAGATCGCGGCCGCGCGCCATATGTGCAGTAGGTGCGAGGGACATAATGCGAGGGCGAGCCGAGAAGGTGTGGTGGGAGAAGTGAAAGCACTTCTCAGTTACAGAGAAGTGGAAAAGTCGGCTACAAGAGCAGGCAAGTGTGGAGAATTGAAGTGAACAGAATGGGATAATTTATGAGTCACCCCTAGGACGAGCTGAAACGGTTTTTGTGCAAATTGGCAGCGCTCACGCACTGCGCAATTTAGATTCGCGCAACAGTTACTAGACCACTTGAACGAGCGTATCTGCGATTAGCGGCATCCCTCATTTTAGTATTATCCATTTTGATGACATTTTTCCTAATAACACAAAATTTCATCAGCATCGTATTTTAGATGGCTTACTACAAACCCATCTGCAGAGCGCTCCCGAAAATATCATCATGTAGCTACAGATATGCTCCACAGTATGAAGTATGGTGTTGGTATTTTTTTGCCCAACGCTAGACTGCGCTTTTTGTCTGCAGCTACCGGATTTTAAATCCATTTTCTTGGCGGAATTCATGGCAGTGGTGCTGGCCCTACGCAAACTAAATCCACTAATTACATCAACTGTGACAATCACTGACTGTTTATCTTTGTGTTCATCACTAAATGCTTCTGGTGACTCTCAGGTTATGAGGGCGTTTCATTCATCGGTACTTACATATTTGCGGAGACGAAGTGCTTCTCTTGCGGAACACATCTCGCCCGTCTCTGTGCTTTTCTGGACTTCTCACTGCACCTGTGGGGTCTACCGCCCCCTCCATCGCGGTGATGGATGTACAACACCCCGAGGATCCTCCCGGTTCCCGTTCACCCGCGGACATCGGTTCGAGGAAGCGAGGAAATACATCGAGTGGTAGCGAGGACACAGAGCTGTACTCCGCATCAGGTGACGAGTCCTCGGAAGACAGCTTTCGACTTGTCCAGTACCGCAAGGCCAAACGAAGAATTATCAACTCATCTTCGGCATCCAGCTCGAACACTGTGAAAACAGCGCCTCAACGATGGCCTCACTCCATCCTGTTTGTGCCACAGAACGCTACCGACAACCTGCGCGTCCTCAACAGGCAAGCACTCTCCGTGTATCTCGAAAATACTGTGCCAAACGAGATTAAGGATGTCAGGATAAACACTAGGCGAAACATCCTGGCAATTGATGTGATGAACCCGAGCGCGCTGACCATACTACAACATGTAACGCAGCTGGGAAACATCAAGGTCCGATCCATCATGCCAACGAATGGTGCCACAATAACAGGAGTCATCTATGACATTGACAATGAAATTCCTAATGCAGACCTCCCAGTTCTTATAAAACCAGCAAGTGAACGCAACGTCATTGTGCATGTTTGTCGCCTCGGCAACACACGTTGTGTGAGACTAACGTTCAAAGGCGACTGCCTTCCACCCTACGTGAAAGTCGGCCACTTTCGCCATCAGGTTCGCCCATTTATTCCAAGACCAATGCAATGCTACAATTGTCAGAAGATAGGCCATGTGAAGGGTGTCTGCAGAAATTCGGCCGTGTGCCCTCGATGTGCCGAACCCCACTCAGAAGACAACTGCAGCGCAATCAAGTTGAAGTGTCCTAACTGTCAGGGTGATCACTGCGCCTCCTCCAAAGACTGTCCCCAGATCAAGAAAGAGATCACCATTCTTAAACAAATGGTGAGAGACAACTCTACCCACAAAGAGGCTGCTGTGAAAGTACGGCGAAGACGACGTCACCGTCGAAGGTCTTCACGACGGAAAACATCAAGTTTTCAGGAACAGTCAACTCGTCAAGCAGCATCACCAGCGAAAGTTTCCAGCCCTCCGAACACCGATGTTGGAAGGGAGAAAACTGCCAGATCTCTCTCCACCCAGGAATGGCCGCCACTTCCACGTACACGACCGCCAGAGGAGCCACAGCAGAAGCCGCCCCCGGTGCAGCAAGGTGCTGTACCCGAGCAGTCGCGGAACACAGATGAGCAAGTGATAGCACTTATTAGGCCTTTAATGAATGCCATTCGCGTGCTGCTAAGCAACATGCACACACCGTCTGCCAGAAGTGCGCTTCAAGTACTGGACGCTCTGAGTCCGGTGCTTGCAACCCTTGAGTAGATCATGGCTCCACAGCCACGGTCTTTTAGGGAAGAGGTCCGACATGCAGCTACTTTCCAGTGGAATGCACGCGGACTCAGAGCGCGCCTTTCGGATTTCCGTCGCTTCGTGTACGCCAATATGTTTCCTATTATCGTCATTTGCGAGCCGAACTTAACGAACACAATCAGGCTTTCTGGATATGAATTATTTATGTCGTCAACTGTTTATGAAAACAGTAAGGTTTTGGTGTGTATTCGCCGTGACCTCACCTACACTCGTCAGCCTGTACCACCTGATGACAATAATCAATACATATGCCTAAACGTAAGGAAAAAGAATTTGGCCTTTACTTTTGTGGGCGCCTACCTATCTCCGTCAAGTCGATTTGATTACAAAAGACTGCAAGACATCCTTTCCTCAACCTCCAATCCCTGGGTCATCATTGGAGATTTCAACGCCCATCATACACTCTGGGGAAGTCCGATGATCAACGCAAGAGGCAGAGCTCTGGTATCTTTCGCCTCCAGTAATGAACTTTGGCTGCTGAATGATGGAAGTCCTACCTTCTTACGTGGCTCCACCTACAGCAGCTGTCTTGACTTGGCTTTCGTCTCACGAAGCCTTGTCAGACGTGCAGGGTGGTTTGCGGACATAGAGACTCACGGAAGTGACCATATCCCCACGTACATCAAGATCAGAGGATTGTCCCCTTCCAAAATACGGGATACGATCCAAAGAGTGGACTGGCCTAAATTTCAGTCTATAATGGAAGAACACTGCGACGCCAATCCATCTTTCGACTTGGAAGAGGCAATTAAGAGCGCGGTGCAAGACACTATGCGCACTCTCACATGCTCTTCGAAACTGAACGAATTTGACGTGGAACTAGAAAGACTTCGAGCAATCCGACGACGTGCTGAACGAAGGTACCGACGTACGAAAACAATGGACGATCTACGGACTGCCAGGCGCACGCAAAAGAAGATACAGCGCCGGTTAGACAAGCTCGAATCGCAACGTTGGGCTGCCTTCTGTGAGTCGCTAGATCCACGCAAGCCTTTATCGCAACTATGGAGAACGGTGCGCGGACTGCGGACACTTCCCGTACAGCGATTCCCATTCAAGGCACTTGCCCTCTCTCAAAAGAGATCGGAGATTGACGTGGCAGAGGATTTCTGCGCCAGATTATCCGGCCAACTCATAGCTACCAACATTCCGTCGCCTTCGATCAGCTGTCCGCCATCACGTGATCACCGGTTGGATCTACCATTCTCGATCCACGAACTTCAGGCAGCATTAGCTTTGTGTAGCCGCACATCAGCGCCAGGACCTGACGGAATTTCCTACCGAGCTCTGTGTCACCTGGGGGAGCGAGCCAGAGGTGTTCTTCTTGAGGTATACAATGAATCTTGGAGAAATGGCACGCTACAAACAACCTGGAAGACAAGTCGCCTTGTTCCACTGCTGAAGCCTGGCAAGTCGCCATTGGAGCTCTCATCATATCGCCCGATCGCGTTGGCGAGCTGTGTGGGCAAAGTAATGGAGAGGATGGTACTAGGACGCCTGGAGTGGTACTTGGAGTACCACAACACCTACCCAGATGCCATGGCGGGCTTCCGACGCGGTCGATCATCGATCGATAACGTCGTCGACCTGGTCACCTACATTCAACATGAGAAATGCCGTAAGCGTCTCTGCGCGTCTTTATTCCTCGACGTTAAAGGGGCGTATGACAACGTTACGCATGAAGCCATCCTCTCTGCTCTCGCAGAGGTAGGAGTGGGTGGACGGATGTTTCAATGGATACGGAGCTATCTATCCATGCGATCCTTCTTTGTAAGCACGGAGGAAGGCCATACTTCTCTACATTATAGCTACCGCGGCGTCCCCCAGGGCGGTGTACTTAGCCCCATGTTATTTAATATAACACTAATTGCTCTCCTTGAGCACGTACCAGCCACAGTCAGGGTATCAATGTACGCGGATGACATCTGCCTATGGACATCTGCAGTAACACGCCTACAGCTGCGAGCGAGAATCCAGAAAGCCGCCACACAAACTGTTCTCTACCTTCGTAATCGAGGCCTGGAAATTTCCTCAGAGAAATGCGCACTAGTGCCATTTACGCGCAAGCCCATGGCCAACTACAGTGTAATGATAAATGGCCAAATAATACGACGGGTCCGATCGTACAAGTTCCTAGGTGTCATAATCGACAGGGACTTGTCATGGAGCCCACACGTATCATACATGAAAAAACGGTTGGCAGGCATCTGCCACCTGTTCAAGTTTTTCGCTGGCAAGACCTGGGGAATGTCGCCAAGTGCGATGTTGCAACTGTACAGGGTGCTTTTCCTAGGATTTCTGCGATACAGCTTGCCAGCAATAAACAACATTGGTAAAACAAATCTACGCACAATACAAAGTCTTCAGGGTCAAGTGCTCCGGATCTGTCTAGGCCTGCCTCAGAGTGCTTCAACAGTGGCTACGATAGCAATCGCTGGAGATCACCTTGTCAAGACCCACATTGAAATTGAAGTGCTCAGGACCCATATAAGGCATCTGACCAGGACTCCTCGTCACCACTTGGCCTCCCTAACAGCGGACAGACCACACACATCTTTCAGCCGGACGATAACAGCATATGACGAATCATTGCCAGCTTGTTTTACCCCGGCTGCGAGACCTTCGATTCCTCCATGGTGCCTCGCTCAGCCAAAAATCAACCTCACAATACCTGGTATCTCGAAAAAAGCTGATCTATCATCGCCAGCCCTTAGACAGCTCACGCTACTACATTTGTACGAGAACTACCGTGATTCTACGCATATTTACACTGATGGATCTGTCCTTCCAAGTAGCACCGCGGCGGCAATCGTCATACCAGCGAAAGCTACAACAATCAAGTTTAAGACGACCCACGCGACAACATCGACGGCAGCAGAGCTCGCAGCGCTCTTTACTGCCCTTCATCACATTGGTGATGAACCACCACATAAATGGACAATATTCTGCGATTCGAAGGCGGCACTGCAGTCTCTACTGTCACCTCTGCGACGTGGACCACACGAGCAACTAATATTCCATATTACAGAGACTTTGCAACATATAAGTGAAGCAGGCCATGAGATAACCTTTCAGTGGCTTCCAAGTCACTGCGGGATTATCGGCAATGAACGGGCGGATCACGCTGCCCGCTCAGCCCATACTGAGGAACGCTGCGTCCCGATTCCTCATTCTAGAACTGACGCAGCACGGAAGCTCCGCCTACTTGCTCGGCAGTGCACCGCGTCGCAATGGAATGAACCACAATTAAGAAACACGCGACTGTACTCATTTGACCCAACATTAAGTCTTCGAGCGCCATCACAGCTTCGCCGTAGAGACGCCACGCTTTTATATCGACTTTGGTTGGGCGTTGCCTTTACTCAAGCCTATGCATTCCGCATAGGGATGACCGACAGCCCAACCTGTGACCACTGCGGCCATGAAGAAACAATTGGCCATATTCTGTGTGCCTGCCCGCAGTACAGTACACAGAGGGCATGCCTTCGCCACGAACTTGACAAACTGGACGAACAAGCGCTATCCGAAAAAAGAATTCTACAACATCGAGAGGACCTACCGTCACAGAAGAAGGCCGTGCAAGCGCTATTGCGCTTTTTGCGATCTACCGGCCTGTGTGAACGACTTTAACTGGAACGCCTTTTTGTGTGTGTGCCTCCATGTGTGCGTGTTTTTTTTCCTTTTTTTAGCGTTTTCCTCTCTGTCATCTTTCTAACCCCTATCCCCCATCCCCAGTGTAGGGTAGCAAACCGGAGACTCATATCTGGTTAACCTCCCTGCCTTTCCTCTTCATTCTCTCTCTCTCTCTCTACATATTTGCGAAGTAGTAGCCTTTTATTTTGGGCACCTGAAAAGAAAGGATTATTTTAAATAAAAATGCAGATTCCCTAGCCAAAGCTTCATAGGCGGCCCGATTCTTCCATATTGTCATATTGTCCTTTGTCTGCTTATATCACGGCTGCTCGGTTTCGTAGGCGTGTCTTCATGCAAGCAGTATCAGACTCCGCACTGACTAACAACACGGTTTATTACCATCTTCTATATATATATACCCGGCAGATAGAATTTTGTCTGACACGAAAAATGGAAGTGTCAATCACGAGCCTACGCTGCCGCATGCCGACGCTAAATTTCTACCAACACAGGTCGGGACTGATTCCCTCGTCACTGTGCTCATTCTGTGGCGAGCTAGAGACAATACGCGATTTCTTTTTCTCCTGTAGACGTTTCGCCAAAAAGAAAAAGATTATTGCCAACTCCGCCGCGCAGTCTTGGTATAAATTTGTCCGTGCGTGTGACTCTGCCCTTTGGAGCCTCTATTCTTGGTTTCAGCAATAGAAATGTTTGCTTGTCAGTTCGAAATTTTCGAACTGAATCCAATCGTCGATTACCCTGCTAAATTGATTCCTAATATTTAAATACTGCTTTTGGTGTTATCTTTATTCCCTCTCACACGGTACACTTTTTCTATCACTGGAAATTTCCATTTCTGTTGTTTAGTTGCCCTTTTATTGCCCATACCCGCCGCGGTGGCTTTGCGGCTATGGTGTTGCGCTGCTAAGCACGGGGTCGCAGGATGAAATCCCGGCCGGATTTCGATGGGGAGAAATGCAAAAACACCCGCGTCCCGTGCACTGGGGGTCCTTCTGGTGATCACCCGGTAGTCAAAATTATTCCGGAGTCCTCCACTACGACGTGTCGCATAATCAAATCGTGGCTTTGGCACATAAAACCCCAGAATTAATTCATTCATTCTTGTCCGTTTCTCTTAACCGCCAATCCGTCACTGTGGGTATGCGTCAGAACTATTGCTGAAGTATGCGCCAGGGCAACGACCAGAGCGTGCACTGTGATACTGCGCTGATCTACAGAGCAGTGAAGAATTCTGCCGGTGGTCCTTTCCATTGGTGCTACCGAATTGGGTTTTAGCCGCAGTAACGTTTGCGATGCCTTTTGCAACTTTCTGTGCGAGATAAAAAGAATTCAGTGCTAAAATTTTCAATTTCTTTCTTTTTTTCTTTTGCAATTAAAATTTTATATTATGTATTATGTAGGCACAATATAGTTCGTATCAAAAATACGTAACTTTCAATTTTCTCAAGTTTCGGTTACCAGTTCTGATCGAAATAATATTCCTCAAAATCAGTGCTATCTTTAAATTGTACCCTTGCACCGCCCGATTCATGGCCGATTCCCCAGAGTGGGTTGTACGGGGACACTGAGGAACAGCAACAAGTGAAGACGATTTGTGTTGCTACATTGCTTCAATGCTAATATCGCAGTAACATCGACGCCCATCATGAGATGGGTTCTGGAGTAATCTATTGTAGCCAGGATCGCGCAGTTATTCGTTTTACCTGTTGACCGCATGCTGTACTATATGAAAGATAAACTTTTGCACATACACAGCATTAAATCAAAAACCTTTGAGATATCGCTAGATTGGCACATCATGCGTCAATACTATTCCGGACCACACCGTGGTCTGGACCAAAGGAGGCATTGTCTGGACATTGTAAAATGACGCAATCACCAAATTCTATAACATGGCGCAATTTGGCAATGTCCATAACGGTACAGAATAGCACGCAGTGTAGTGGCACAACAGTTAATTTAACAAGCACAAAGAAATCACCCACGCGAAACATTTTCGCGGTGTCTAAACCTTTTTTGCTCGCATTTTTGCAATTCACCATCACATTCCGTTAACAAGATGATAGCGCCAGAAGACGACCGAAACTGAAACTGTGACGGCGAGCACAAACGCGCATACAAATCAATCACAGATACCTTGTTTTGAAGATCACTCGAACGCAACTATACATGGCGTGGTCACGTATGCTGCAACATTATTTAAAAAACTACAAAGCATCGCTGTCGCAGCTGGCCCGCGGTCACACTTATTGATGTACGCAATATAATCACTTACGCTGCTAACGCACGCTCACGTGGGCGTATGGCGTATTTTCCACAAATGCGCGAGTGGCTTAATTTTTAGACACAACTCTCAGCAGTTAAACAACTTGGTCAAAAACAAGGCCGCTGTGATCGAAACGTGCTACTTGCGGCGTTGTTAAAATTTACCTTGTGTGCTGCTTAGAACACCTCTTAAGGTTTTCAAGTGATGTCATTTTAGTCTGTTCCATAGAGCTGTTCTGTGATTCTATGGTCTGCTTTTCGCAGTCGCCAAGCAGAGCCACCAGGGTCGCCTCGTTCGCTATGACTGAATTTAGACCAGCTATACAAAAGCGACGAGGGCGGTTCGTCACACGGGAAAGAACAGTAACCATCACATACAGTGATGGTTACTGTTTGCTGTTTGATGGTTACATACAGTGATGTTAGTCACAGTTCATCTGGCAGTTAGATAAACTTCCGGCTAAAGAATGGTTCTGTGTTTTGTTCTGGACTGATCGAACCCCAGTAGTTAAATTGAATTATGAAATCAGGATCAAATTTATTTTCGCCATATATGCGGGTGCGCGTACAACGACCACTATTATGAGAGCAAGAGTACGTGGAGACCAGTGTACAAGTCGCAAGAAGAAGACATATCGCGGAAGTATTACATTTTTTTTACTAAATATCACAAGATTTCAATACTTCGAAAGCGGATATGTTTGTAACACTACTATATCGTTCATTATTGCTTTCTTTTTTTTGTAGGTAAACAATCGAGAAAATAACTATTTAACAGGGAACAAAATTTAATCAAGTGGATATTGCCTTAGAGAGTTCCCGTAATAGTCATCTGCACAGCGGAAAGAGCCAAGCAAAATTGTGCGCGAACGGCGTGTTAATTGTAAACGGCCCTGCAGGGCCGGATTAAGAAAAATGGGGGCCCTGGGCTAATGCACATGCAGGCCCCCTTTCCCTATACTGACCCTTCCACCCTGTCGCCTGCTACGCTACTGGAAATATGCCATGCTTCATTTTAATTCCACCAAATTAAGGAGAACGAAGTGCGATCAACGGGATTATTATTAATGTTATTATTATAAGGAAAACAACAAAACTTGCTTGAAACGCGTATTGTAAACACCAACACATATGTTCACGTTGTGATTAATCTGCATTATGTTTTAAGCAAAAGCTAGGTTTTGAGGAAAAGTTTTAGTGCACTCAAAACGAACGAGAACGTAGAAAAGACAACACAGCTCAGATGTCGATCCTTCTGAAGCTAGGCTTTGTTTGCATCACTAAGTTTAATCCCGTGAGGAGCCGCACGGTTGTATCCAAAACATTCGTTATTAAAATTCAAGCATCAGACTGCAGTAATCGTTATACACGTTACTCTGTAAATATGCAATATATATATATATATATATATATATATATATATATATATATATATATATATATATATATATATATATATATATATATATATATATATATATATATATATATATACAATACTTAAAGCAATACAAACACCATAAAAATGCACTAGAATGCAGATGAAAATTAGCAACTATAATTACAAAACATTATTTTGAAGTATTTTCGTTAAAGGTAAGACAAGCAAGGACGACACGAAATAAACGTGGTACTATCAAAAACAACAAAAATACAGTTCGTTGTAAGCACGCTAAATATCACAAGAAGAACAAACAAGAGACGAACAACGAAGATTTGCATATCTTGAATTACACTGCTCAGCGTTTCATTGGCAACGTGGAGGCTGGGAGGCGACACAACGAACTTACTGGAACAATTAATGTATAGCGCAAACAGTCCTCTTTTAAAATGGCATCTTTCGCGCCTTCGCTTTGGCGAAATCAGATATAGTCTGTTCGAAGGATAGATCGCGGAGGAGGTCATTTTCAATGGACATGACAGCAAGCGAGTTCACCTTGTCGTCAAGGGGGCTCGAACGAAGGCGATTTTTTGCCAGCGACAACTCGGAAAACGATCGTTCGGTCTCACAGTTTGCCACGGGTATGCTTAAGTACATTCGCAAAGCAATAGAAAGGTTCCGAAACACATCAATAAGCTTTCTTTCGTGCAGCAACTTCATTATTCCCAGGGGACTCGTGTCCCGGCACATAGAGTTGTGCAGAAAGTTCGCAAACTGAACGATTTCAGCGGGAAATGCTGGATCCAAATCATTTTTGTAGGTTTTCACCAACTTCTCAGCCTGCTGTGCCATAGAGGCCTCGCTCCCAACTTCTGTCAGCAATTTTTAGAATCCGAACCTTTCTTAGAGTTAAGTGTAGGCAGCCTTTCGCACTCGCAAAGCAGAGCCTAGAGTGTCAAGTACAACATCGTAGGTCTCTACGATAAACTTTTTTCTACCTTGTGGCGCACTATCGCTTTTTCCGTCCGGGTGCTTACTCAAAACGATGCATTTGCCCTAATCCTGATAACATTGATTGGTACTTAGCGTGCGTGCTAAGCAACCTCTCTTCGAAGGTATCAAAGAGAGGTCGCAAAGAATTACCAAAGCCTTCTAGAGAGCTCAGCAGGTCTACAGCAGTTGAAATGTCTAGGCCTGTGAAGTGCTACGCTCGTTTTGTCAAAGCGCTCCACGATTTCACTCCAGAAAATCGCCATGAATGCAGTCTCAAGTTTTGTCATTTTCTTGAAGAGAGAGTGCGCTTCGTTCCTAGTGTCACCGTTTTCTTCCTCGTTCTTTGATATAGCTTCAAGGCAACACAAGACTGCATTGAAAATTTTCAGAATGGCCTTACATGATTCAGCGTGTCTTGACCACCTGATCTCAGATAGACGTTTCAAAACAAGCTGCTGGCCAGTTCCGCCCATGCTGTCCAAAAAAGATACCTCCATCGCTTAGGTGAGGCAGCAAAGAACACATACAGTCTCTGAATTACAGTGAAAAATTTGACGGCCTCAAGGCAACTGTCAACGCTACACGCGCCAACTAAGTTCAGTGAATGACTAGCACACGGGACGTAGACTGCCAATTCGTTCAGGTGTTTGATTTGAGCTTGCAGTCCTTTGTATTTTCCTGACATATTATCGTAACCTTGGCCCCTACAATCATCAATTGAGATGTCATTGGTCGTCAAGAGGGGCATCACCGTATCGAAAAGATACAAGCCGGTATGCGATTCAATTGGAACAAATCCAAGAAAACTTTTGTACGCTTTCCCATTTAAATAGTATCGTAAAACAACTGGCAGCTGATCAACGTGAGTAAGGTCTGGAGTAGAATCAACAATTAAAGAGAAGCATTTTGCGCGTTTCACTTTGTCAACGAGACGTTCCTTGACAGCCTTTGCCATATGCTCGATAAATTCATCACAAATGGTTTTTGACAGATACGATGGGTGACCTTTTCCTGTGTTCCCGTAGCGTTTGATGTGCTCCTCTAGAAAGGGATCAAACTTGGCAATGGCCTCAAGCGCTCCCATATAATTGCCATTTCTCGGTGAACCAAAAATCTCCTCACTGCCCCTAAATGCTAGGTTGCGCTCCGCTAGAAGCTTAACTACAACGACTACGCGCTTCAACACCTCTGTCCAGTAAGCGGTCTCAGGGACAAGATGCTTAACCAGCTCCTTGTCAATTGTGCTGCTCGAGTTGGAGCGGGCGAGCCATGCTGACACGTAGTTCCGGTGCTTGACGCTATTTTCATGTGCGCAAACCTTTTTTTCTGCTTTTTTCCAATCAGAAAAGCCGTGCGTGGTGAAAGCACTGGGGTTGCTTGAAATCGAAAATAGTTTGCACATGAAACAGTAAACGGAACCTTTGGACTCCGAGTACATTAACCAGTGACGCTCGTACGCCTCCCCATTTACAGCCTTTAGCACGAAAAGATGAGGTGACATATAGCGTTTCTGAGTTTTGTATTGCCTTTCGTAAGACGGAAAATTTTCTGCCCGATTTTCAAAATACAATGGCCCTTTCTCAAGGCATACACTCCGAAAGCTGTCAGTAATAACGTACGGCCACTTAGCAGGGTCACTTCGGAGAATCTCGCAACGTACCTCTTGCTGCGGGTGTGTCTGTACTTGTCTGTTGCCGCAACGAGATGCCGTCTCATTCGTCCTTTCGAGGCACAGCTTGTGGTTGGGAACATGATTATTTGAAGCCAAACTAAAAGGAAACAAGTGAGTCGGTTCTTGAAGTGTTGTTTCCTGGCGCTCGTCAGTAGAAGGAGGCGCATCGGGGAGGTTTGGCACCTGTTGATCAGCAGTTGTAGAAATCGGGCGTGGCGGACCGGACACCTGGAGCTATGTGGCAGGGGCCTGGCCGAGTAGCATAGGTGTTCCTGACTCAGGAACAAGACAGGGCTCGGAGCGTCGGTTGCTCGAAAATATGGACGACCGAGGTTGGCACAGTTTTCACAGGATCTAGACAACCAAGATGAGTCAAACCTTGCTTCCTGCCAGGAAACCGTGATGATGGAGTTGGCAAGTCCTCCACAGAAGCGCAATCGGTACTATTGTGAGTTTGACACGGACTCTGGGTAGAGCGATCACACTGCTCCGCGGAAGCTGCATTCAGTAGGTACTTTGTCATCTTTGGTAGCTTCTTTTCACGCTCTTCTCTTTCTAACTTCGCCTTTCGTTGAGACGCACCACTTTGATGCTTCCGACCGAGCGTTTTTGCATGAATGGATGCTAATTGTTCACCGGGCACTTCGCCAGTCTGACGCGATCGCAGGTGTCCAACGGTGGCCGTCCCGATGACTGGCGCACGCTGCCTGGATGGTCCGTGGCTGGTCGAGAATGGTGCGTCCCCCGGGAGCTCCTCAGCGGGCGGGCTTATGCAAGCTTAACCGGCGGCTCGGGGCTGAATCGCAGCCCGCGATCAACGTCCTTTTATAGACGCGCGCCGCGTTTGTCTGTTACTAGCCTCAAAGCAGGCGTTCACACACGCATAGAGTTCCTTGTACAAATTGCCTCCCCCGTACAAACTCACTCCTTCTCCCGTTCCGGTCTCGTCTTCCTATTTGCTAGGAGGAATCGTCTGTTCTGAGAGGTTCTCGATTTTTCTTTCGCCCCGTCGACGCCGAGGGCGAGAACGAAGGGCAGAGGGCGACTCCTAGCGCAGGCGAAGTTACGCGCCCTCCGTTGCCTCTGAGTCATCTTTTTCTACTTCTTTCTGGAAAGTTCAGCGGCCAGTCTGACCTACTTTTTCCGTCGAGCGCTCGCGAGGGTGCGCAACCGCTAGGCAGGAATGGGCCCTGGAGACAGGCCTTTGTGTCCAGCTCTCCAACTTCACCCTTCACTCTCCCACAACCCTAGCCCGAACAGTGAATATGGCCATGCCCCACGGCACGCGGACAAAAGCACTTGTGACGTCTTCTTTCCTTTCCTGCCTAGACTCTGCCATCAGACTCATCATTATCTGTTATCGGACTCATCCTCCGCCGCCCAAATTACCGTCACGGTAAAGAAAAGTCGAATGGGAGGCACTGTTGGGTACTGCAGCACATCCTTTCTATGAGAAGGACAGCGGCGGAACTATTTGAGAGGTGGAGGGTGGCGTGGTGGTGACGAGGGGCAACGGAGATTTAGGTCCTCATCCCAAATTACATGTTTTAGGTGTTTCCCCCTTGCCCCTCCTCTCCAGATAGCACTGGACGACGGACTGACAGGAAACCACGAAAACTCTTCCAAGCAAACGCACCTCACTTGGTAAGAAAGAAGGCCCCGCCGGGGTGGCGGGGGATTCCTGTTTTTGCAGCTCGACAAGCTCTCCCCAAATGATCAGGCTAAACGCATGCTGTTACATTAGGCGGGGGGGGGGGGGGGAGGGGGGAGGGCGTCTGCTCGTTCTGGTTTTCTCGCTTCATACATGTCGCTCGAAGTTCCGTTGCCCATGGTTCCATATATACTAAGCAGGTTAGAATAAAAGGGCCCCTTCTCCTACTGTCCGAGGTGAGGCCCTGGGCTGCAGCCCCCTTAAGCCCTCCCCCCCCCCCTTAATCCGGCACTATGGCCCTGTCGCATCACATCAAAAATCGTAAGACGATATATGCACAGGCGACTCGCGGACTGTACAGTTCTAGGAAAACATTTCGGTTGGATGTTTTCACTGGAGAGTGTGAAAGAAGGGATTATACGAAGCCAAGAGATGTCAAAATCTGCAATTTTTCTAGCTATCGTGAATTCGTCTAAGAATAATTAAGGCTGCATGTCAAACAATGTCCGTCATACAAATGGAGCATTTCTGCTGTCGACGTGCATTTGATTGGGAAGAACTAGAGTTAGATCAAATTATTCCAACCTTTGCTCAATGAAGTAATGACATTCAACAATCAAGCAGTTGTGAATTAATAAATTCATGGTACATCACGAGTGCTTTTTCAAGCTCCGTCTCCTGTGAGGCATATCTACCATTTTCGTGCAAAGCTCCCTGGAAGGCGTATTGAATGTGCATGCAGGCACGCACATGTTGAACTCCATGCACATATAGACGCGATGCATTGAAGATGAATATTTATTAAAATTTAAATTCGTTATTTGTGCCTTGTGAAGGTACAGACAGCGGAGTCGCAGAAAGAGCTGTCAGATACACATTGACAAAGCCGCAGCCCCCTTTCGCTTCACAGCAAGACATTTAAAACAAAGGTAATTGCACAGTGTAACAACAGTTATACTTTAATGAGCGAGATCAAAAGAAAACAAAAGATTATAAAATATTTATACAATATTCACAAAAAAGGAAAAGAGAACCTACATGGTAACATACATAGCACCCAAACTACCGTTTGACGCATTGAAGAGGTCAAAATTATTATACATATTAGCTATATACAATCGTATAGAGCTACCAATCCTTGCAAAATCTAGATCACAGGTTTTCATTACACTTGCACGCACTCACGCAAGCACGCGCACAACACATACACACCAAGTAGGAAACAGCGAAAAAAAAAAAGAAGAAGAAAGGAAAAGTACGGGGAACCGGGGTCCTATTGCGCTGTCGCATCTCCTTCGCCCAAAACTAATGAAAGGATCTCTCATTGACCGAGTGGAACTCGCCAAACTTACGACTTACACGACTGCATCGATTAAACCCCTCCCTGCAACTCCGACCTCCACTCGGACTTCCTCAACGTGAAGCTATGCTTGTCTGTCATCTTTGGTTAGGAGATGCTTTCACAAAGACATACTCTACATTAACTAGAGTGACTGACAGTCCAGCATGCGAGGACTGCGGCACCGAAGAAAATATCGACCACCTGCTGTGCCACTGTCCACGATATGCCCCAGAAAGAGAAGAACTTGCCAAAGCTCTCCAAAAACTGGACAATCGGCCGCTTTCTGTGCAGGTGCTGCTGGAACACTCGCTCGTCGGCCCATAAAGCGGTGAAGGCGCTTTTGTGCTTCTTTAGGTGTGCGACCATCTGTGAATATTCATGCAATTTTTATAAGACCACACGCGTCAGCGAACTCACCGGAATTTCCTTCCTTGCTTCCCTCCTCTCTCTCTCTCCCTATCATCTTTGTGTTCCCCTTTCCCATTCCCCCGGTGTAGGGTAGCCAACCGGACGTTATTCTGGTTAACCTCCCTGCCTTCTGCTTTTCACTTTCCCGCCTCCTCTTGGAAAGCAGGGACGGTCGGTTCCCTCCGTCAGTATCAGCTCCCACCAGCGAGGACAGGGCGAGAAAGCGAAGCGGAGCTTTCTTTGCTATTTTTCTTCGTCAGGCTCAACGCCGCCTGCTCGCGGGGGCGCAGGCAGGGCGGCAGGGGCGCGAGTTCCTGCCAAATGCTAGCTCTGAATGCCAGCTCGTTTCGCGTCTCGACAGCTTGGTAGACTGGTTGGTGCATTTCTGTTATCGTGGACTGCGCGTATAAACGCAAACTACACAAAGTAACATACATGGACAAGAACAGCGCAAGTCCTTTCCATGGAGTGGAGCCGCCGTGCTTCGCCGTGCAAGATATGCGTACTCGTAAGTGGCATTTTAATTTCACGTTGTGTAGTGCATGATCGCCTTTGTCAAGTGAACCAAACTAGCTTTGTATTGCGCGAATGGTTTTGCAAGGTATGAACTCCTTGATTTTTGTGCTTGGTTTTTCTGACAGGAAGAAAAAAAGAAGAGCTTTATATGAGAACGGATCAAGCGTTAATGTGAGACGTACTTTCAGGTATATATTTTGAATATTATTTTTTCGTCTTGTAAGCGTGGCGTATTTTCTTTTATCTTTTTCTAGGAAACAGTGGAACGACACTACTTACATTGAAGCATAGTGTGTGAATGACCTGCTACGCTCGGAACTGTTATCACCATTCGGGAAGAAATCGGGTAAGACGCTTGTCTGGTTGTCATTGCAAAAAAGTCATAATCCGAACTTACTTTTGTTCCCACAGATTACAAAACAAACTGTATATACCCAGTACTGTACGATATACGTCTGGTGCATTGCAGGTAAAAATGGATTGTGTGTGGCACTTCTCCGTATGTGGACTGGAGTAGATCTAGGAACATCAGACAAAAACACAAGTACTACGTGAAAGATATTGATTGTCCGCACGGACGTGCGGACAACCGATATGCAAGTTGTTCCTCAATTGTTCTGTTGTCGCATTTTCATATCTTACGTGTAAAACTTTGTCACCGCAGTCTCGACGTTATGTAAACCTATATACTTTGGTCTCGTGGCAGTCTGCGTGCAATTTTTTTTGTGCAACCATGTGTTGTCGTATTCATTTATCGCGCTGCCGGGATGTATATATTTTGCAACGATATTCTGAGCCAAGTGAGTAAATCGATCCATTCTGTCCTCATGTTTCCTTGGGCGGTTCTAAAGCGTGAATCACGTCGCAGGAGTTGAACGCGCTAATTTTCACTGAAAGTGCACAGTATATGTCTATTAGATGCATGTGCAACGACGAAATAATAATCTTGTCTGTGGCTGTGCCAGGGGTAGGATTTCTTGCACACGAATGTGAAAAAATCCACTAAATCATCTGCATGGTTCACAGAGTTATTCTTTATTATATTATTTGTTTGTTCGTTTCTTTCAGTTTCTATGAACACTAACTATCCAAGCTTCACTCTCGACGGGAACAGAGAAATTCCGGATACTGCACCGTTCAGAGCCAAGAACATGCGAACGGCTGAAAAAGAGCCTCCCAGGCAGTATGCGAAACTCTCACACTCTTAAAACGGTTGCACCCTTTGGGGTGTGTATTTGTCCCACAACAATAATCGTCATCTGCCTTGCTTGCGTTTCCTTTCCTGAAAACTCGGCGCTCGCTACTTTCCTGCCGAGAATGCTGCGTCACACTGATAAGGCGCACGCCGTTCGTGACAGGAAAGTACCGGGCTCGCATCGTTAAAGAAAGGAAACGCGGGCAGCACGGATGACGATTATTGTTGTGGGGCAAGATACCCCCCAAAGGGTGTAAATTTCTCTAAGAGTGCACAGCAGACCAACGCTGTTCTTCACTCTACACTCTTAAAACGGTTGCACCCTTTGGGGTGTATATTTGTCCCACAACAATAATCGTCATCTGCCTTGCTTGCGTTTCCTTTCCTGAAAACTCGGCGCTCGCTACTTTCCTGTCGAGAATGCTGCGTCACACTGATAAGGCGCATGCCGTTCGTGACTGGAAAGTACCGTGGTCGCAGCGTTAAAGAAAGGAAACGTGGGCAGCACGGATGACGATTATTGTTGTGGGACAAGATACGCCCCAAAGGGTGTAAATTTTTCTAAGAGTGTAAGAACAGTTGCACCCTTTGGGGTGTATATTTGCCGCACAACGATAATCTGTCTTGTCCTCATTTTCTTTAACGCGGCGAGCCCGGTACATGTACTTTCCAGTAACGAACGTCATGCGCGTTATCAGCATGACATAGCATTCCCGACAGGAAAGTAACGAGCGCAGCGTTTTCAAGAAAGGAAATGCGGGTGAGACAGATGACGATTATCGTTGTGTGGCAAATATACACTCAAAGGGGTGTAAACTTTTCTTACACTCTTAGAAAAATTTACACCCTTTGTAGCTTATCTTGTCCCACAACGATAATCGTCATCTGTCTTGCCCGCGTTTCTTTTCTTTAACGCTGCGAGCCCGGTACTTCCTAGTCACCATAGAGTTTCTAAATAAATACTAATATGAAACTCTATGCTAGTCACGAACGGCATGCGCGTTATCAGTGTGACGCAGCATTCTGGACATATTAGCTGTATCGTACTATTGCAGTGAACAAAGTCTACTTGCAAATTAATTGTTAACACTGCTGCACGAAAAAAATTAATGTATTTTATGATTGCAAAATAAACACCTAAAAAGAGAAAACGTTGCGTTCACGTGTTTCTTTTGTCGCGTGTTACGTACTTATACTCGTATACGAGTACAGAGAATAACTAGTGACGTTTAATCATGTTTCACATGTGAATTACGCGCATATCGCGTATTTTGATTGTCAGCGGGAGTTAAAAGTCTCTAATATACTATATCGCTGACCTGAAACGAAACACGCAGCAAAAAAAAAAAAGAAAAACCAGATGTTTTTAACATAATAAAAAAATTTAAAAAAAAAAGAACGCACCCAGCCGATGGCCAACGGCAAACCGGTGCTTACGAAATGTTGGGTCGTAGTCGGCCCGCGTGCAGTGTGCACTCGGCCACGTCGGCTACAATTCTACTAACTCTATGGCTATAGACGACCGCACGCCAAGTTTCATCCTATTTCATCCTAGACGCCAGCGCTCGTTTCTCCCCTGGCGGCACGATTTCATCTCCAACGGTGGTTTCCGTCGCCGCTTCCCTTCGCGGTCGCGCCCGCGTTCAGTTCGCGCTGCGCGCGAAACGTCTCATGTTTGCGACGGCGCCTCTTCGGATGACCGGAAATTATTATTGTGTTGTTAACTGTCACGACAGCAATGTAAACATGAAAAGGTTGATGCCACCAGCGAAATTCTGCCGATTCACAAGAAAATGGTACGAAAGAAGCAGACGGCAGACATGATTATGCGCCGAGCGAAGTAAACATCTGGCAAACGAAGCGAGCTCGTTTATTGATCACTCCTGAGTGTATGACGGTTTCTATATGTAACCCACGTGAAATTAATAATTACTCGGTACATAATCCTTTTATTCATATAAAAACTTTAAGTTAAACGAGCGCTTGTCCTGTCTTCTTTCTCGTGTTTCGTTTGTGTGTGCGCTGTCTAAGAATGGAAACCACGTCTGTTGTATGCGCTAGCAGTGGCCGAAGTTCACGCGTGCCGAGAAATTGAATATGTGCATGATGCATTGAACATGACCGGAGTTCATTCCCGCTTCACCACCGCACCGATCGATCGGGTTACTGGACGATACACACCCGCGTCTTGGTCGCGCCGGCATTGCTGAAGCAGGAATGATTAATAATACTTTCAACTTCCGTCTCTTGAGTACTGTTAAAAATGACCAAGCTGTCTACATTGCTGCCTCTATTCCATATTGTAGGGGACGTACTAGTTAAAGTTGTGTGCGCATGTCGTACTTGTGCTATGCAGCGATATATCTTGTTTATTTCCGCACAATGTCGATAGAAGTCCGTTGTCGCCATCAGAGACAACACGGATTTGTAGCAAACATAATGTGAGAAACTGCAAAAATGACTTTACCTCGTAGGTGCCGTATGTATGTGCCGCATCGTATGTGCTGACGATTTTTCCGGCGGCACATACGATGTCGTTTCCAATTACCTGCTCAGCGTCCCTTACATGGTTAAGCAGACGCTGCCGTTTCGCCGCATTGCAGCCATAAAAATAATCGTCAAGCGTACCGATCTTCTTAAAGGCAAATATAGCGTGTGCAGTTTGTTTCACACTAAGGGGAAAACTCGGAACGTATTGCGTCGCGATGCGGCAAGCAATGGAGTCGTGCGGCGGCAGCAGCTCGAGCAGGCGCACACGCTTGAGGGGCAGTGTCGTGATCTGCGTCGTCTGCTACGGCGGCGCGCGCTGGCCGCATTTTCGGGAAGCGTGGTACTGTCAGGGGCAATGCACCGATTTCATCGGTACTGCGGGAACTGAGCTGATATTCTTTACTAAACGTTGTGCGTCGCCACACTCTGATCCTTCATTGGCGATAATGGAGTTCCACAAACTTCTTTTGACAACATGGTTCATTTGTTCTTTCGAAAGGCCGGAGTACTGAGCGTGTGCACGTATATTTCTTCACTGTGTGTGCTACCGTAATGAGCAGCGACAAAACGCACCAAGATGTGCGCGCAACGTGCTCAGTCTTTGTTTGACTCGAAAGGAAAACAAAGCACTCAACAATGGGAGTCGAACACGGTGAAACAAACGGACACGATTAAATGAACGTTTTAGGTTCAGACAATGAGCTGGAAGTGATTTTTCTCGATAATCTTTCGCTACACCAGACAGACCCTGCCCGCCGGTGGGGAATTGGACACGTCACGCTCGGAACTTCAGTTAGTATCTAGTCATGTCCCCAGCGGCAGCGATGACAGCGCTCATCCTGGAAAGCAGTGAAGTGTAGAATGACTTGATCAGGGATGTGTTCATTCGCTGCACGTCTCAGTCACTGACGATGGTGGATCGAAGCGTATCCTCGGGCGACTGATAGAGGGGATGTTGCGCCAGCGATACTTTCAACGAGCCCCAGACATTTTAAATGATGTTGGCGCCCGGGGATTGAGGCGGCCGCTCCAAGAGAGTGACTGCGCGCTCTTCTAGCAGTTCTTGCACAGCACGAGCAGTGTGGATCGGCGCCCTATCGCGTTAGAATATATAGTCGCCTTCCAGAAACGGGCCATCAAGAATGTATGGAATCAGTACGTCGTCTATGACTGCCATGCAGCGATGAACTAACATTCGAGGCGTATCAGTGGGCGTCGCGCAACGCTTAGCAAAGAATACCGGCTCCTTTCACGCAGTAACGATGTGATCAGCGCCCTGCACCTGACAGTAGAACGTTTCTCGACAATGCGGCCAGCGTGCGTCGCCGTAGCAGACGACGCCGTTCAAGATCCCGCCCCTCGAGCATCTGCGCGAGCTGCTGCCGCCGCTTGACTCAAGCGCTCGCCGCATCGCGATGCAATGCGCTTCGAGTTTTCCCCTAAATGTGAGAGAGACTGTACACCGCATAGAGTTAGTAGAACAACTCTAGAGGAAAAGCTGGGCCGGAAAAGTGGGAACCTCTAGGGCGCCGCCCTGTTGCTACTGGTCAATGTGGCCAGCGCAATTACTATTGAAAGAGCTGAGAACAAGTACAGGTCACCTTATGCTTTGTCACCTAAAAACGCATACCTGATGGCTTTATGAAGGTGGTACGTTAATATTAAGTTTACAGAAAGCGATCGCTAAGTCCGTGACTTATGTAAATCACGATGTACGCATTCATGCAATAAAGGATGACGCGAATTTCGGTTTCGAATCTGTTTTTTGGATGCGTAGTAGTTTCGTTTGACATGCGATCGCGCGTCGACATCGGACGCTATGACACACTCGTGCCTTATGTGCCACCGAAGCCCCGAAGTGGTCTGGCATATACCTTCACATGTAAGTAAATGAATTTATCTCCTTGTTGAGAATATCACGCGAGTAGGCAGCTCTTGTGGTACATCACAATCGTTCGAGAAGCGTCACAGTAGAGCATTTTTCTGCATGTGGAGCGGTGTTTTTATTTGCAGGTTTCCCTTCAGTAGGAAATTGCTGGAGAGGCGGACCAGCGCACCGGAATTGTACTGGCGAAGCCACAAGCAACTCAAAGAATCTGTTTAATTGTTGCACTTCGAACAATCATGCTTCTACAAAGGCCACAGCAGAAAAACAGCCTGATGACCGAGTATTTTTGTGCCACGAAGTAATCAAGAGGCGAGTGCCTAATGCGGACGAAATAGAGTGCATCGAGACTTAGAACGACAGAAAGCTGAGCTAGTTCGTAAGGATTCATTATGCAAAACAGAGGTGAGGCGTGCAGACAGGACACAAGAGTAGAGAAGTGGGCGGCGCGCATGTTGTTTGCTTGTAAATACTCTACTCTTGTTTCCTGTCTGCACGCCTCACCTCCGTTTTGCATAACGAGTGCATCAAGCCACATATTAATAGCTTAGGCGTTTTATTAACTGTGCAATATTTTCAACACTTCCTTGCATGCCATTTCATGTGGCATATCTTTTCTGGTCACAAATTTGTGCAGCGAATCTATTTGCATGATCGACTCCGGGCCTGTGGGACCGTTCACTTGCACTTGATGCTGAGTCTTTTACATGTACCCATAAATTGCAGATATGCACATCAGATCCCTGCGAGCACTTTCAAAATTCAATTATTTTCGACAACAGGCACATATGCAATACTGACATAATCCGGAATACCACTAAGCAGCTGGGACACATTTTTGTTGACCATACTCGCAGGTAAAATAAGTACATCATGTGGACAGCTCCAGCTCATTTTCCTTAAGTCAGTGTGTACAAGGGTTATGCAAAAATAATTTTTTTCTCGCGCACCGATTATATTGCTTTATAAGCAAGAGAACCCACCACGTTAGTGTAACGTATCTTGTGCATCACACTAATATGTGCTTTCATTTACCAAGTGAGATGAGTTACTTTTATGGCTCATTCATTCATATCACACTGCAAGCTGCATTCATCAATCTTCAATGGGATTTTGCAAATGTTTAATGAAACATGTTTCCCTTTTATGCAGATATGCAATGGCAAGCCCTTCCCTGTGTTCCAAAGGTAAAATTTAAGCTCTAAATTAAAGAAGACATTTCTAGTCAAAAACAAGCAAAAATAGTGAATGCAGAGTATCAGAAGCCCAAGGTACAGAAATTATGAGAAGTGTCGAATGATTTTAAGGAAAGAGTCGTATTTAAAAATGCAAGACCCTTTAGTGGAGGTCAAGCAAGTCAATATAGGTAGAATACTCTGCAAAATTATGCGAGTGAGGGGATGTCATACAATGGGTCAGGAAATGCATTGTTTTTCTGCAAAACAAAAGCTGATTGCCATTACATAAGTCACTTTAGCATCATGATAAATTCAGAAATAAACCAAAAAACAAGACACGCAAAAATAAACAAAACATTTAATGATATTTCAGCAGAACTTTTTGTTGGGCTAGTTGGTGCATATTACTGAAGTACTATAGCGCCAAACAGACGACACAAGAAGAAGAGACACAGACATAAGCGCTCGTCCGTGTCTCTTCTTGTGTCGTCTGTTTGGCGCTATAGTACTTCAGCCATTTAATGATGCTCTCTCCACACTGGGATAAATAAAAACAAACACATCACATCTAATGTGGACATATCAGATGCCTTGTGAAACATAAAGGAACAATTCAGTTTCGAGCTATGGCACTTGCCGCATAGATGTGGGGGGGGGGGGGGGGGCCTTGCACCAATAGTGATAGTTACCACTGCATTTAGAAATTGAAAGCATTCGTGCAGACAAGGATGATTCTTTATATTTTTGGCTACCACTTCAAATGCCTCCACCAAGTGTTACAATGCTGCATGCAGCCATACTAAGGATCTCGCAACAACACCTGCAGGTAAAAAGCAGAAGCAGTCAAAGTGCTGGTGTGTTCTGGACACTATGTTTGAAAACTTTTATGCAAGAAGAGTGCAAGAAGCAGACATAACTGCATTTATTTCCATAATTCCCCATTTAAATGGCCTTTTCTTTTTGCTTAGACAATGCCTACGCCTAGCCACAGCAGCTCCCTCATACAGACTCCGCAAACCAAGAGGCCGTGGAGGCAAATGCAGGTAAGAGGCAATAAGCAATAGCACTGGTATCGACATTCATCTAATTTCTTTTTATTTCGTTTAGGCAGCCAGCACACCTCAAACAGCCACCTTGACTGCGGGTGTGTCACCCTAGTCGCCAAGGAAACATTTGAGGGAAAGTGACAGGCAATGTGAACAGCCACTTCTCCATGTAAACAATACTCTTTCTCTCGGATGACTCCTACGCCTCACCACGCCAGCACACTTGTGCACAAAGATGCCGCAGAGGCACGTGCAGGTCAGAGGCAAGAGGCAGTGGCACTGGTGTCGACATTTACCCAATTTCTTTCTCTCACACTGAGGCAGCCAGCACACCTCGAACAGCCACCTCGACTGCCCACCTCGACTGCGGGTGTGTTAGTTGATCCCTGTTGTACATATGCTCATAATAAACTTCAGTAAACTTGAACTTCATAATAAACTTGAAGGCAAATGGTACATTGATGCATTGTATTTTTGAACATTTATTGTACACATACAATATATGTTATACTTTGCAGTGCTACAGAGCGTATTTTGAAGCTTCCCCCTATATTTTGCACCTTTAATTACGTATGTGTTGTGTGGCCCTCAATGCAGTTCATGTTGTAGCAGCTGCTTTGTCTGTGTATCGCACATTGGCTTAAGCTCGTGATATCCACATACTTCTCTCACATATACAAAATAAAGTTCTATGTAGTCCTCAGTGTTACAACAAAAAATGAAAGTAAACAATCCGATCGTGTAATTATGTTTATTACAGTGATTCCTACGACAGTTACTGACAAGTTGACAACTTGAACTGGTCAATCGGTCCATAGCCTCCTCTATTTTTCAAAAATAAAGGAGGCTATGATCCGTCATGGCAAGGAATTGTATGTATACATAAAAAAAGGGGGTATGTGTGTGTTTGTAGTGGGGGTATAGGATTAGGGCGATACGAAAAAATGTACCAACACCGTCCCCTAGACCCATTCCGTTGAGGTACCGTAACAAAACGTATTATGCATAAAATTCATACAACCAACTCTGATATTACTACAGACGCCAGGCGACGCGAGCTACATTTGTCATGATGCATTCGCGACTGCACCGGATGCCCTCCACATTATTCTCGTTAATCGTGCTCACTGCGCCGAGGCAAAAGAAAGACCATGGGCGCAGGTGCCTTTAAAGTATCTCGACCTTGCAAGGCACGGCTGCGCGTGCCAGGGGAGCTGTCCGTGCGAACACTCCCTGGCACACACCTGCCTCGGCGGCCCCAACCTACGTACCGTTCTGCTTCGAGCTTTGATCCCCCCACTGTCCCTCGGGTGCCCTGGAGTTCCTGCGCCGCCTGCTCTACTACCATCTCAGGTGCTCTCCTGAGACTTCCGTTTGTCGGTTACATGTGCCCTACAGCTGGATCATTACTTATAATAATAAAAAACCCGATCTATCGTCACGATGATAGATCGCGAAAGCGGCTTTTGCAACATACCGCGCCCGTGCGAAGATAATTACGGAACGCCAACGAGGAATCTGACCACAGCTTCGAGCTCGTAACGTCGTCGAGTGACACTCCTGCAACAGGCGTGACCGCTGAAAACCGCATACCGCCAGAAGCTTGAACAGGATCATCCCTCGGTTGCATAACTGCCAGCTCTACGGCCAACATGGACCACACCCACACCATCCCGCAACATAGAATAAAGAACCGACTTATGAAGCCCAAACACACGGCTGCACGCACACATCACAACACTTCAAGCATAGAGAAAGCTTCAAGCGAGACGCCATGCTGCTACGCTGCTACTGTTGCCGGATTAAAACTGACTACTGTCACCAAGTCTAGCAAGCGTCTCAGGAGCTGGCAACCTCGGCGCGTAGCAACATGGCGGCGCTCTTGAGGTTCCCGATTTTAATGCATGGGCCCTATGGGTAGCTTGTCCTCTAGTGTCAGTATAGTAACTCTATGGTACACCGCCCTTCGAAAGAATTGTCCACGCGCACACACCGCGCGCGGCGCGAAACGTGCCCAAACACGCGCAGTGCAGGAGGCAATCAAGGCGGCGCGAACGAGAGATGGGAGAGGGGTACCACCGGCTAATAGAATTTTGCTCCGCATGCGGCGCTCTCAACGCCGGCGCAGCAGCGCCGCTCTCGGTGCCGTTCTTGTCTATAGAGGCTAGAAGGTTTTCCTAGTGTCACGACCGGGCCGGCGCAGCTGAAATAACTTGCTATGCGCAAGGCAGGTGGCGCTACCGCCCGCTGTCGCGCGGGCGGGCGCAAGAAGTCCTTATGGGGGTAGTGCTTTCTGGTTCAGTCGGTTGATCGTGTGTGTGCTGCTGTCACTGCCTTGACAAGGCGTTAAAGTGCTAAAGACAGTGCGAACTGTGGCACAGGTTATCTTGTCATTTAGATTCGACACGGACTAGCTGTAACACCGACAGCGTGCCGCGGCAGGAGCAAAAGCAAGCGTCACGTCGGGCGCCCGACCTACTGCGCCGTTAAGAAGCGTAAAAACACATCTTGTACATGATACCGAAACTAGAAAATGAAGCGGGAAAAATTGCAGGGTGGAATGTCTTTATTACACAAGGTTCCATGGCAACAATATACTAATGCCGTTCCTTGTGCGAAGTGCCCTGTACGAGGCTACCGACAGCGCCTCATTTTCAGCAGCTTTTTCTTTTATCGCTGCGCTCTTTGTTTACTGACTTTACAAGAAAATGCATCCTAGTCAAGGCGTAAAACTTTATCACTTCTGTCGTAATTCGACGTCCATGCTCCTCGTAGCTCACACCTTGAAGCTCACGTCCCTGAAGATAATGAAAATGCAGAAAGCTGACCATGCTATCTGCGTGTAGCTTATTGCGACTGAAGAACACCGCAAATGCGTCCTCAAGCTTTGCTATGAGCTGTTCAATTGGCGGATAAACTAAGTCTCCATGGTCAAAAATTTCGAGTAAGCGAGGCATTGTTGTTTGACTCGGCTTGCAAAGACAAAGTGCTGAAACAAGTTGCACATTCAGGGCAAGGAAATCTTTTAAGGATTTTTCTGACAACGTACATAAGCTACATAAAAAAAAATTAGTCTGCTGTCACTTTTTTGTCTACACAGCCCTGAGGATCGCTCAGGCTGCTGTGCTCCTCGATCAGCTCTGCATGCAGCAGAAGCCAAGTTTCCGCCTTCCAGTAAATTATCGACAAGTTCAGTTATTCGCGCATTTTTTTTCTTTTGGGGACATAAGATGGTTGCGAGAGGGCAGTCACTACTTCTGCAGGTGCTTTTGCTCCTTTTGGAGGCTTTGCGAGGCTGTAGAAAGCCAGGTTGTTGATAATTATCCAAAACTGCCCCACTATTGGATGATCATTGCAACCGAAGCACTGGCACGCAATACCAAATATCTCTAATACCAATACCAAATATCTCCATCCTGTCTTGGCTTAGGTTTGCAGTCAACAAGTACTTGTATTGCAGGGACGTGGTCAGGTATTTTACAAGCGGCAGTGTGCTTTGCAGCGTTGCACGCAGCCCAAGGGCAGTTCCTGCACTTAAAAAGCCGCCACCATGCTGTGCAGCATATTCCTCCCATTCGTTGAGAAAAACAATAAACTCATTCAAAAACTGTGCACTTCTTGAATCAGCACGAATCAGCACCAGGATTCAAGCATCCAATATCTAAACTTTCAAGCAGCTGATGATGTTAGTGTCTTGGATTACCTTGAAAGGTCGTTTGATAACTTTGTGTCTGTTTATGAATCCAATGGTGGCACTGACGATCTCTGGGACTTTTTTTTCAAGGTTACGATGCATTGCATTACGCGATTTATCCCTATAGGCGTCAAAAAATGTAAACGAAATAACCCATGGATTACAAGGGAAATAATACATGTCAATCGGAGGATAAAGAGGAAACGAAAAGCTTGTTGTCGAGATCCTAGCACCCAAAACAAGACTTTGCTTCATAACATGAAGCTCGACTTAAACCGTCTGATTAAGGAATCCAAGGAGAGATTCTTTAATGTAACACTGAAAAATTTCCTTCATAACGCACCTACTAAATTTTGGAGATATGTGAACCCTTCTAAAAAACAACACAAAGACGAGGATGAAAGGATTAACCAAGAACGTACAGAAAATTTCAATTCCTTTTTTTCCTCCGTGTTCACCAATGATGATGGCACACTTCCGTACTTTCGTGACACCTCTGACCGCCCTTCAGCATCTGACCTTCTCATCAACGAGGCAGGAGTCCTGAACCTTCTTCTGCGCATTAACATTAAGAAATCCCCCGGCCCCGATGGCATCCCGAATGAGTTCCTATATAGGTATGCTCCATGGGTTGCTAAATATCTTACCATAGTCTTTCAATCTTCACTCACCCAGGGAACATTTCCTACAGCCTGGAAGCAAGCTAAAATAATTCCAGTTCACAAAAGTGGGAGCACATCTGAGGTGGGAAACTACAGGCCTATTTCTCTTACGAGTACCTGCTCCAAGCTACTTGAGCATATAGTTTGTAAACATCTGTCAAATTACCTGGAAGCTTACGAGTTATTATCACCAGCACAACATGGTTTTCGCAAGAGGTTGTCTACAATAACGCAGCTTGTTCAAACCGTTCACGATCTTTCACAAACTTTAAATTGCCGAGGACAGGTCGACCTAATTTTTTTAGACTTCGCCAAAGCGTTCGACAAAGTATCACATCCTAAACTCCTCTTAAAAACAAATGAAATATTTAGAAATCCAAATATTACTAAGTGGCTTAAATCCTACCTTCAGTCTCGTGAGCAGTATGTTGAAATAAACAAAATTAAATCCATGCCCAAACCAGTTTTGTCTGGAGTACCCCAAGGCAGTGTCCTGGGTCCCCTTTTATTTCTTATATTTATTAATGATTTGCCTTCCGATATAACTGTTCCACTAAGGTTGTTTGCAGACGACTGCGTCATATACAATAGGATCGGATCTTTAAGTGACCAGTTAGAACTTAATAACAATTTACAAAGAATATTAAAATGGTGTAATGAATGGCAAATGTCACTGAACCCAGTAAAATCAGTTTGTATGACCATAACAAGAAAGAAGGTGCCTTTGTGGTACAAATACAGCATAGGTCCACTGGAACTAAAAAGAGTAACAGAATATAAATATCTAGGACTAATATTTACTCAAGATTTGAGATGGAATGCGCATATCAATCAGGTATGTAGCAGAGCAAATAAAGTCTTATGGGGTCTCAGGCGAAGACTGTATAGCGCAACTCCTGAAGTGAAAAGCTTGGCATATAAAGTATTAGTAAGGCCAATTATTGAATACGCCAACATTAATTATTGAATACGCCAACATTGTATGGGACCCACACACTGTAACCAACCGTCATAAATTGGACAGAGTTCAACGACTCGCCTCCAGATTCATATTTAATAAGTATCGGCGCGTGCACTCTCCTACAGAACTATGCAGACGTGCAAACCTCTCCGCTTTAGAACTAAGGACTAAGTTTGACCGGCTGAAATTTTTCTACCTAATTGTTCATAACCAGGTTAAACTTAATTTCACTGATTTCTGTATAATTTCACCAGATCAACGCTCCAGACACAAGCACAGTTTATACATACACCCGCCAGTTACACGGAATGATATATTCAAGTATAGTTTCTTTCCTAGGGCAATCAAGGAATGGAACGAATTACCCAATCCACTTGTCACATGTTCCTCTGTCAGTGCTTTTACTGCTGGTTTAGAGAATCTTATTTTTCCGGATATGACTGCCTCATAGCATTTGTTTCTGATGCGCATATTACGAGTTTTTTTGTCTTTGATCACTGCATGTCACTTTTTACAGATACTGCTATTGTATTGTTCTTTGTTCAACATGTACCGATATTTTGTATATGTGTTGTATTTCTATCCACTCCTGTAATGGTCCATCCTTGGACTGACAGTATAAATAAACAAACAAACAAACAAACAAAACAAGGCCTTTTGATGGGATTCTAGACGACATTATAAAAATTAGTCTTTCCATTAGTTTTACAAACCGTTCTGTCGTTTCGATGTTTCTGACGTTGTCGCTTTGCAAATGCGGATGAGTAGCTGCGTGCTCCTCATCCGCATGAGGATACATTCCAACACCCACAGCTGATCGAACCGCATGCCCCGGGTTGACTTTCTGAAAGCTGCCTCGAAACATGCCTTCACACCAAGGCGCTGCTTTGGAGGAAGGCCTCCGATTTTCTCCTCCAGCACAATAGCTGGGATGGACTGCGTGAGTGCCCGGAGGTCTTTGACGGTCTTGTTGAATATTTCTTTTGGGGGGGGGGGGGGGAATAAGTCAAGGGATTTTCGCTTCCTTGCATTTATTTGTTTCAAAGTCGCTAGTCGTTTCTTATGCTGCCTGCTGAACTGGTTCAAGATAATCTTTCTTGAGTATTTGCATCGTAGGCAAGTATTGCATATCGGATGTCGTCACAATGCAGGGTTTCGAGAAGTACGCTTTTCTATACTGTGTATGTTGGCCAGGTGAGAGAGGCTCAATCTAACAGCCGGGACAAAGTAGCAATTTATCTCGTCCTTTGAACGTAGCGTTCATCGAAATGCCTTGAGCACACGACACAGGTTTCGTCGAGAGCCTTGTCATCTCACGTTACATATGTTTCGAGCCCATTCTTGCAACCGATGAGGGTCGGACGGGGCGCGGAACGGCACTTTTTCTTTCGGCGACTTGTAGCCACCTTTGCAGAGCGGCACGAAACACGTGCGACCTTTTTTGCCGGCATTATCACCCGTGCATCGAGAGGCACGAACAAATCACGCACAAATCCCAGCCCGGGCGCACTTGCCAACTGGCTGGGTTTGAACGGCGCGCCTAGAACAGCGCGGCCAAAGCCGCTCGCCTTTAGAGTTACTGTATATGATACAGTAACTCTACTCGCCTTGTAGCTGCAGCGCCACCTACGCAGTGCATCCAAACTGGTTTCACAGGGGCCCCTTGAAATGGCGCCGTTCACGACACTAGGAAAACCTTCTAGCCTCTGTACTATGGCTACAATGGTCGGGTCTCTTGCTGATTGTCGCTAGACGTCAGGCGAGTGTCAATCCCCAATGCCGGCCCCCCATTGGGTGCCGAGGTCGGGCCAACCGTTTCGCAGTCGGCTAGAGACGTCGGGCCGATTTTGTAACGGGGACTTCCTGCTGCATGGGTTATTTAAAGGGACACTAAAGTGAAAAACGATTTCTTCTGCATCAGTAAATTACCTTTCTACAACACCAGAAACACCACTCTTACAAAGATAAGACGTTTGGTAAGCCAGAAAAGGCGCAAGAACGGGCTGTGACGTCTTGGATTTTGATGGCATCTTCTAGGGCCTACTAATTGTATATAGCGGTACAGATTGACTACATATTGTTCTAAAGGAACCAAATATTAAACATGGCAAGTTTCCGGAACCTTTACTCCGCCAACGCGGCCCAAATGCGAAAACATACTTTGGAATCCCTGACGTCACGCTGACGTACCGGCGCTGGGGTTTCGGCGCGAAATTCAAATACTGATACTTGGACCTTCATTTTCTCATCTAATATTCAAACTACCTTTTTGAAATGACTGCCTGCAGAGTTCTGAAACAATGCTTCATTAATCTAAACTGATTTATTGGTTCCTTTTAGTGTCCCTTTAAGAGGAAGCTTTAGCTCGAGTGCTCCTATCTAAATACACGTAAACGCAGAATTCGTTTTTCTCGGCAACCACTGCACCAAACTTGACGAGGTTTGTTGCATTTAGAAGAAAAAATGAAAATCTAGTGACTGTTGGTTTTGAATTTTTGATTTAGGTCATCATTTTTTAATAAAAAATTTGCAAAAATTTTTAGAAAACGAAACTACCAAGTTTACAACTCTGTAACTCAGCAACGACAAATGATAATACTATACTGGGAATCGCATCTAATAGCACATCTAAAACGGACAAAATTGATATATCACACATGAATCTAAAAAAAATTAGTAATATGGAAATACAGCTTTTGCAGAAACCTTGTAAACAACGTAACAAAATCACGTAAGATATAAAATGACGTATCAACTTTGTCCGCTTTCAATGATCTAACGGATGCCGTTTACAGAACCGCGATATCTGTTCTTCATGCAGAGGTACGAATTTGTAAACTTCGTGCTTCTAGTTTTTTTCAAACTTTCGAATTTTGAAAATTTTTAGAACAAAATTCAGGCCATAAATAGAAATTCCGCATCCAACAGTTGCTAGAATTTAACTTTCTTTCTCAAATGCCACAAATTTCATTAAGATGGGTCCAGGGGTTATCTCACAAAAGCGTTTTTGCATTTTACATGTATTTGAATAGGCCCCGTCGGAGTTCGGCCCGCGCTAAAGCTTCCTCTTAATTTCGTACGCGTTCATTAGCGCTGAATATGCCACGATTGTTTTGAACGACCTCATATCTCTACGAATAAAGACGCTTGTGGAGGTACAGAATCACCTACATTTGAAGCCTTTCGCAAGGTGCGATACTCTTCACGGACAACACTTTACATAACTCAAAATATTTCACCTACGAGTTACTTCATCGAAAACGGTTCAGATATCGCTGCTGCGTGGCGTCGTCTTCAATAAATACACTCTTTCAGAGTACAGAAGGCAAAATCACAGTCGTGAGGTTGTTGATCACAGTCTGTAGCGCATATTTGGAAGGCAAGCACAACAATTTTCCAAGCACATTTTGTTTCAAATTTGCATGAAGTGCCTGTCAACTCTCGAGCTGCTTCTGTTGGACAACTTGGCTTTTGCATCACATTTATTGGCTTCGAGATGTGTTCGTGAAGACCGATAATAACCAAGTCGTGGAATCGCGCCGTGAACAAGTGTCCATGTTTCCAGTGAGGAATCAATATATATTTGTTCTCAAGCATTCAAATGTAGATCGTCGTCAAAGTTGGTTCTTTATTCTATGTCGTCGTCCTCAACATGACGTTCACACACTTCAGACTTATCTGTGGGGCATTCTTTCTTTCGGTGGAGCATGTGTTTCGATACATACAACACTCTGCAATCGTGACGGTGCGAAAAAAATAGTGACGGCCAGCTTCACGTTGTGTCTGGCCGCTCGAGCAGGCGTGGGCAAAGCACAACTGCACAGGAAACTTCTTCCTATGATGAGACGCCGGTACGCATCTGCGCGAAACTTTTCACCGGAAGACCACACTAGCGACTGACAAAGCATCACCAACAAAATGAAAACAAAATTGAAAGCAGAAGCGAAACCAGAAGTTAAGACGCGATCGCAGCGCCGCTAGTTCGCGTGACTACCACTTCGGTCATATCCCGAGCGGAGCCAGGCGGAGTTGTCAGATGCTGTCAGCTGTCAGGCTGAAGTCTGCAGTGTTCCAGCGCGTAGTCAGGCTCTTTCATATAGAGAAAACCTCTCTACGTTTTTATCATTTCGCGTCTACCTCAGTGTTCATGTGGCACTGACTTATCATACAGTCTCGTGCCCGTACACATGTCGAAACGTAATCGATGCTCTGTTATTGGTTGCAAGCCCAGTGATCGGCCAGGGCCAGGGCCCTTTCGCCATAGGCTGCCCGTACATGAAGCGCAGCGCCTTGCCTGGTTGCAATGCATTGGCCTTCCGCCCACGCAGAAGTATGCGCGCGTTTGTCGTCGCCACTTCGCGCCAGAGGATTATATACACGACCCACGGGTGCAGCAGGAAATGAGCACTGTGTTGAGGCCTGTGCTGCGCCCGGGTGCACTACCAACGCTCTTCGTTCCAAACAGGGTGGTAAATGCTGCATTTTCATGCTCAATTTGCAATCTTTGCCCGCTTTAATAGTGAATGTGTTCACCGAGTTGCTTTGCAGTACCGGTTGCCTCGTGCGCGCAGTGTGTTTTTGTCTCTTTTATTTTTATTTATGCAATACTGTCAATCCCGTCAGGGAACGTATCAGAAAGGGCATTCAAAAAAGTACACTGACATACAAACATGACAATGATAACGGTTTAGATTTTTTAAATCAGGCAGCAGTAGAGGTATGTAGATTCACACAAAATAAAGCTGTATGGCCTGCAACGTACTTCAAGTACCACCGATTTCTTTTGTTTAGTGAATGAGCTAAACGAGTAACTTTTGCAACTGCCCTACCAGCCATGTCGTGCGCGCAGCTTTTATTTTTATTTAACTTAATCAGGCAGCAGGAAATATGTCGATTGAACCAATACTAAACTGTGCCGCCGTGCACTACACTTGAAGTACCGTCAATTTTGTTACCGCCACGAACGCAAGCTACCAATATGCATGCTCACGCCCAAATTAGTAATTAAAGAAGTGAAGTTTTTTTTTTTTTTAGAATTTGCCACAAGGCATATGGGGAATAAAAAGGATTAAAAAAAGAAAAACAACTGTACCTAGGCGGATTGTGCAGGAACTGCAGTAATGTCTCTATACTTCAGTGATAAGGGGAAGAACAGTGCAGTTCATGCACCATTATTTTTTACTTGCAGCCTGTGCCTGCACCATGGAGCAGTGCTTCTAAAGCATCACAAACAGTAAGTGTCGCATCATATCTGAATGCAATGACTGATTTTAGTGGTATCAATATCTTTGCAGTACGAGACGCGCACATGTAGGCGAGAACTATTGCGGTGCACAGCCAGCACCCAGACGACACAGGATGAGTGCAGCCTTCCTGCGACATCCAAGACTGGCACGCAAACCGCAACAATCCTGTGCACAGTTTCTACCCAGACACAGCAGCACCACAGTTCTGGAAGGAATGCTGGTGAGCATGGGCTGTCACACTGCTGCAATGGGTGGCCTTTCATGTTGAAATATACATCACATGTATAGAAAAATTCCAGTAGAACTAACGTTGACACCTTTGGAAGCGTCTTGCATAATATGTAACAATATGTTTTGTTGTGCCGCATACATATCTACGCACGTATTACATACGTACATGCACTTATTACATACGTACATGCACTTATTTTTTGTAATAATATGTGCTGTTGCCTCAAAACGTGACTCAAACTCACAATAGCTTTCATTAAATCTGCATGCTTTCTTCAGTCAGATTTTATTCCTGGTATTCAGCCCTGTTAATGTTGCATGTACATGAAATGCACTTGATCAAATCAATTTCAAGCTAAAGTTTGTTTATTGGTAATACCTGTTTGATGCTATACAAAGGTGGTTTGATGTAGTTTGATTTGACGAGTCTTATGTAGTAATCATAGTGGGACATGCCCGTTCTAGAAGCTTGACTGATAAACAGCACACATGTACTGGCTCATGCCAAGTGGCTAAATTAAAAGAAAATAAAGCGAATCAAAGAATCCTTAAATACATCTCACTAGTCCATTAACAGATCCATGTTCTTTAAGTATACCTCCAAGCTGACATATGTACAGATCATATGTACCCACTCATTCTTTTGTTATACAGAACAGAGGTGGGCATACTTTGTCAGCGTACGAGGGTTATAGAGGGTCATAGTTTAGGTTTATGGAACTGTTAATGATAGCCTGTTGCAGCTAACAATTGTCCTTGAGCTGGATTACTCAAGAGCACGAGAAATTGAAACAAACATCCACTTATTTACTTCCACATTGATTACTTTACGATGCATATTGCACTGAATGAATTATAGCCGATAACCTCGCAAGACATATCCACTTGAAATGAATTTCCAGGATAGTGCCAGTTTCAAGATATTGCCACCAACCATGAGATTATCTCAGCCTCTCTGACTTTCCGCTTGACGTTCTTTGTTGGTGTGTTGCTCACCATACAGACGGCATTCTTTCTGGTAAGCTTCCTAGTTCTTTTCCCCCACTGTGAATCAATGTTTTTCTTGTACAGATACCTCAACACTCTCCCAGCCCATTTACTTTCTTCCATATTGCTCAGTCCTTCTTCATAATTAATTTTACTATGAGCTTCCCTCACTTCAAAAGTTGTCCAGCCCATATCACCCTGCACAGTGTCATTTGTAGTCTTCCCGTGAGCGCCCAATGCGAGCCTTCCCACTGACCTTTAGTTGCCATTTAGTCCTAGTTGTACCCCTGATTTCAAGCAAACAACCACATTTCCAAATTTAAGTCCTGGAACCATTACACCTTTCCACATACCCCGGAGCTGCGGCGGAGGCGAGTGCCATCTGGAAGCGTTTCAAGGAACCGGGTGTACCGCTTCGTAGACTCCGAGGTATTTACACGCTGGCGTGCGCAAATAGCGGACGCCGACTCCAGTCGATGCATTGTAAGAACGTTGGAAAAAGGGTTTGAGTTATTGCGTAACAGAATTATGTTTTCTCGTATATTCAAATTACAATCCGAGAGCTAGCATGTCTGTAGGTTGTGTGTAAGTCGTAGTTTACAATTTTTCCACGTATTTTAGCTTGAGAGGTTCAGTTCAGTCAATTCTTCGCGTCACATGAAAGGCCTGGGTATGCGTGGTTCGAAAATCTTTTTGCCATAACGACGTCTGATGCCAGAGGCATGGCATCGACGCCGACACCAGGTTTTCTGCGACACAGGCTCCTTAACGCTCTCGCGTTAAAACATTGTTAGTTTAATATCCCACTTGCACCAAGTGGAAGGTCTCGAAGAAGGGAACTGACCATTGCACTTCCATGCGGTCACGCGCGTGCGTGTTTGTTCGCACATGATGTATCGAGCTGTTCAGCACAATAGATCGGCAGAGGCTGATAGAGTCTCTGCCAATTTATTGGCAGGGACTGTATCGCTATAGAGTACCACTGTCGAAGGCACTGATCAGTTTTGAAAACTCCCAAGTGTCCACACTGTGAATCGGCGTGGAAAGCTGCGCATATATCGGAATGGAGACTGCGAGGTACTTCTAATAACCACTAGTGTCTGTCGGGGTTATAATTGCGTCAGTGAAGCGGGTTGTCGCGAGTGGCGAAATGGTGAGCTTGACAACGTAGCGTGCGAGTGGTAGGTGATGATGATGAACCAGAAAGCAAGTCAATAAGAGGAGTAATGCAATGGTCCTTGGCTGGCGTCAGTGTCAGATCTGGCGTCTGCTGCGGCACAGCACGTGGATATCGTAGGTGTAGCCCTGCAGGCGATGTGCCCATCGGGCAAGATGGCCTGAGGGATCTTTGAAGGACGACAGCCAACCTAGTAGGTGGTTGTCCGTGACTACATCAAATGTACAGCCGTGCAAATAAGGCCTGAGCTTGGTGAGAGCCCACTTGATGGCCAGGCATTCTTTTTCTGTCACAGTGTAATTGGTTTCGGCTTTCGCAAGTGTGCGATTTGCATAAGCCACAACATATTCAGGAAACCCCTGTTTGCGCTGGCCAACACCACTGGCATCTGTGTGCACCTCTGTAGGGACTGTCAGGTTGTTATGGCGCAAGACTGGTGGAGACGTTTGCAAACGACGGAGCTTTGTGAAGGCCCTGTCACACTCGGATGACCACGAAGTGAGGGGCATGTTGCTTCTAAATAGCTTTGTCAAGGGCGATATGAGGGTTGCGAAATTGCGAATGAAGCATCTGATGTAGGAACACAGACCGATGAAACTGCGCAAAACTTTGACAGTCGTTGGCTTAGGGAATTCGGCGATGACACGAAGTTTGGCTGGATTGAGGAGAATTCCATCCTTGCATACGACATAACGTAGAATGGTCAACTGCCGAGCAGCAAATCAGCACTTCTTGAGGTTGTAGCCCTGCTTTTGTTACACATATTAAAATAGACCGGAGCCGTTGAAGGTCCATGGTGAAGTTGGGAACAAAAACAACAACGTTGTCAAAATAGCAAAAGCATGTGTGCCGCTTCAAGCTGCGCAGAACTATGTCCATCATGCGCTCAAACGTTGCGGGCTCATTACAAAGTGCAAAAGGCATTACGTTAAAATTCATATAAGCCACCGGCTGCGACAAAAACTGTGTTCGGCCGATTGGTGTCTGCCATGGGTACTTACCCTGAGCGCAAATCTATAGAGATGAAAAGAATTCTGTGCCTTGTAGACTGTCAATCGCGTCGTCTATGCGCGGGAGAGGGTAGACGTCCTTGCGAGTGATCTTGTGGAGGCAGCGGTAGTCCAAACAGGACCGTACAGCACCATCTTCATAACTAGGACAACAGGGGATGCCTATGGACTGTTCGAAGGTTGTATCACCTTGCGGCGAAGCATGCCGTTGACTTGTTCGTTGATTACACAACGTTCTGCAGGAGATACACGATACGAACGTTGCTGCAGTGGTGGTTGTGGGCCAGTATCTATGCGATGTGTAACAGTTGGCGCCCTTCCCAGGGAAGATTGGCTTACATCGAAGGAAGAACGAAATTCTAGAAGGCACAAAAGCTTAGATCACTGGACTGGTGGAAGGGCATTGGCGATAGAAGAACCGAACACATCAATCGGTGATGGATCACAAGTAGAAACAGTACCGAGCGCACTGGAACTAGCTCGGTAATTGTCATTGGGCGCGTCCATAACTTGCATGTCTTCAATCGCTTTTACATTGCCAAGACATCCCCCTCAGAGCAGCAACACAGGCTGTGGAAATGGGTTGCAAACAAAAATGGTGCTGTAGCCCAGTGATGTCCACTGTTTCAAAAGGAAGCAGCAGACCTTTCTGAGTGAGAAAGCAGTCAGATGGAGACAGTAGTGCAACAATGTTGTGAGATTCTGCTGCAGAATATGGGCATGACCGTTGAGGCGTTCGGAGGAAGGGGGTGTCGGCTTGGACAAGTAGTTTGCTCGAAAGCTAAGAATTGTTGGTGAGCGGCGTATCTAACGCAATGAATAACTGAAACTAACAATGAAAACCTAATCACAATGAATAACGGCATTGTGACGCGAGAGAAAATGCCAGCCGAAGATAACGTCAGGAGAGCACGAGGAAAAGATAATGAATTCTATGGCCTATAGAACGTCAGCAATGACAACACGAGCAGTACAAGCAGCGAAGGAGTGAATATGCCGAGCACTGGCTATGCGGAGGGACAATCCAGAAAGGGGCGTTATGACTTTCCGAAGTAAGTGGCAAAGCTTATAAGACATACGGCGGCTCCTGTGTCCACGAGTGCAGATGCGTGAACACCGTCAACAAACACTTCGATTGCATTCGAGGGACTGCGGTGAGGACTTTCACATTTCGACCTTGTCGCAGCCCTTGCCTCTTGGACTGCGACGATTAGTTTTCCTTGCCCCTAGTTATGGGGTGAGGTCGCTTCGGCAACAGTGAGCGACAGCATGGTGAAGATGAATGGCATGTAGTTGTTGCCAGGTGCAATATTGGCGACATAGCCAACAGGGGGCCGTAGTATGGACGGTTGACCTGGCTTGTAACAGGTGGTGCGGCGCTAGGTGGCTGCACATGATTTCGAAAACGTTTGGCGTGACTGGCGTAGTCGCACGCAAAGCATATTGGCCGGTTGTCGGGAGTACGCCACCGGCTCGCCGGGCCAGGTCCTATCCATGTCACAGGATGCATTGTATGGGGCACATACAATGCGTCCTGATGACATGACTGCACGGCGGGCGGCAGTCGGGGCCTAGGCACGAAGTCGGCAGTATGGAGAGGCATATTTGAAGACAGTGGCTGGGTCCTTGCAACGAATTCAGCGTAGTGGAGTGGTGCAGCCTCTGGGACCTATTGGGGCAGCGCAACAACATCAGCATAACTTAGTGGTGCAGCTGCAAGATGATGTTGGCTCTGGTCAGAAGACCTAGGTGATTTCGTGCTCGATCGCGTGACGTAGCGGAGGCATAAAATTCGGTGCAGGCTGTTGGAGATGCGGTGGTTGAGCGAAGGATATCAAGGAGAGCTGGCGTGCAACTTTCTTTCGAATGAACTTTCATTTCAGCAAGCAACGCTGACAAGTCGGAGATGGTAGCCAAACCAGCAATGAGGTCAACTGCCGAAGAGTACACATTTGGGCTGGTTGGTTCATGATAAAGAATAAAGACACTTTGGTTGTTAGTCAGCGCTGTTGTCTGTGTCCCTTCACTCCTCCTGTTGTTTAGCGCTGTTTTTATTGCTCGTAAGCAATGAGGTGATCGCACGAGGAGGGGCGACATGTCAACGAGCACTGCCTCTGTAATTCCTCGTAACTTTGCCATAGAGTGATGATGTCGATCATCGACTGAGGACTCTTGGCAAGTAGCATGTTGAAAGCATCGTCCTGTATCCCTTTTAAGAGATTTCTGATTTTTTTCCGACTTCGACATTGTTGCATTGACCTCTTACACAAGTCCAGCACATCTTCAATGTAACTGGTAAATGATTCACCTGGCTACTGTGCACGTTCTCACAAATGTGCCTCCACTCGCAGCTTGCGCACAGCAGGGCAACCAAATACAGCCACTAAAGAGGTCTTGAACGAGGACCACATTGGAAAGTTGGTCTCATGGTTGTTGTACCAGATACTGGCGACACCTGCAAGATAAAAGAGCACGTTGCTCAGTTTAGTGGAATCATCCCATTTGTTCTGGGCACACACCCTTTCGTATGTCGTCAGCCAGTCCTCGACGTCGGTGTCATTTGCGCCGCTGAAAATGGCAGGGTCCCTGTGGTGAGGCACACCAGAGCACAGGACCGACTGAGGAGGCGCTTGCTGGGATGGAGTAGGTGGCATTTGCTGGGATACGTCTTCAGGCATGGTTGAGCGTAGTGTACGGGATCAAAGTTCCAGGGTTCACATTGTAGGCCGAAGCAACCTCCACTACTTGTAAAAGTGTTTATTAGCAACTAGCGGTTGGGCCGACCATCAGTGCAGGGCATGGACTTTCAGCACCAGCGGCGTTCCCCGAGAACAGCGCTGGAGAGGATGGCCCACTACAGTGGTGTTCCTCTTCTTCGCTACAATATATATATTGTTACGGATGAGATGGATTTATTTACAAAATGATCGAGGGAGTGTAGAGACGAGATCGCAGGCAGATGGGCCTTTTCTACACCACGCGCAGTTCTTCTATGTCCTCTTCTTCGGCTCCGCCGTGCAGCGTAACATTTTTCTCTGGCGCAGACGAAGCTCGTCGAGTGAGTTAGGGATCCATATAATTGGTAGTTCTTGATTCGGGATCCCGATGAAGGTAGTGCTTCGGAAACTCGGTAATGCTACCACGATAGTCGTAGAAGTTGTCATTGTTAGCGGTGGAGTGTGGCTACGGGAGATGAGACAAGCAGTCAGCATGGGTATGACACCAACCCCTCTTGTAGCTGACTGAAAAGGTATATTCTTGAAGGCATTGTAACGCCAACGTGCAAGCCGTCCAGAAGGATCCTGCCAAAACTTCTGGATGGCAAAGACTACTGCCAGACATTCCAATTCAGTGACAGTGTAATTTCGCTCTGCTCTCGTCAATGTCCGACTTGCGTACGCAACGATGTGCTGGCGCTCATGATGAAGTTTAACGAGGACGGCGCCAACGCCCACACCGCTAGCGTCAGTGTGTAGCTCAGTCATGGCGTCGGGATCGAAATGGTGCAAGACAGGCCCAGAAGTTTGTAGATACTTCAGCTGACGGAATGCGTCCTTGCACCCTGTAGTCCAGACGTAGGGATTGTCTTTGTGAAGGAGGCACGTGAGTGGGTGAGCAAGTTGGGCGAAGTTCATAATAAACCGGCAGAAGTACGAACACAAGTCAAGGAAACTATGGAGGTCTTTTGCTGTCTTTGGTTGGCTAAAATCGCGCGCTGCAGCAATCTTTTCAGGGTCAGGTCGAATACCATCTTTGTCGACGAGAAAACTGAGCACTAAAGTCTGGCACTCACCAAAGTGACACTTCTTTGAGTTTAAAACCAGTCCATCATTTTGTATGCGGTCCAGTACGACACCAAGGCGCTGATTGTGCTCCTGAAGTGTTTTGCCAAAAATGATTAAATCGTCGAGATAGCACATGCAGATCTCACATTTCAATCCGCGCAGCACTGTGTCCATAAACCTTTAAAAAGTTGCTTGCGCATTTCGGTCATAAACCGAAAGGCATGACATTAAACTCGAAGGGACCGTCTGGCGTCACAAAGGCAGTTTTCTCTTTATCTGTCGGGTGCATTGGTTATTGCCAGTATCCCGATCGTAAGTTCATGGAGGAGAAGTAGGAAGGTGCATGAAGGCTATCGATAGCATCGTCGATGCGTGGCAGAGGGTATACGTCCTTCCCTGTGACTGTGTTAAGTCTTTGATAATCAACACAGAATCTCCAAGAATTGTCCCTTTTCTTAACTAATATCACTGGCGCTGCCCAGGGACTGCAAGACTCCGGAACAATGCCTTTCCGCAGCATTTCTTGAACTTGCACAGCCATTACTTTTCATTCCACGGGAGAGATGCGGTACGGCTTCTGGTGAATAGGCGTCGCTTGGCCTGTGTTTACGCAGTGTTGGGTTCGCAAATCAGGAAGTGAAATTGGACGCTCATCTTGCGTGAAATCAAAAACTGTCGCATAGCGGATGAGCATCTTTTGCAATTCTTTCTGCTCTGAAGAGGAAAGCGACTTGTTCATCATGCGGTAGAATTCCATAGAGTAGTCACAATTTGCTGCCTTCGCGTCAGTAGAAGCATCAACAGCATCAATACTAGCGGTCGCTTCTGAGTCGAAGGTGGCCAGCTTGAGTCTTATCGGCAGCAAAACTTACTCTAAAGATGCATTCACCATCCACATGTGAGCACGACCATCTACACATTCTATAACGGATTGAGGAACCAGTACATTTTTCTTCAGCATAGTATGGAAGTACGGTTCAATGAAACCATGACAGCGATGCGGAGGGCAATGCGTGGAAGTCACCGGAACAAATGTCGGCGTCTGAGTCGATAAAAGGACATCGTGAGACACAGAAAATACATTCTACTTGTCCGTGCCAGGTACTGCTGGTGTGGGTGTTACCGTATTTAGTCGCATAATTTGCGCACTTTTTTTTCACAATTTTAGAGCTCCTAAAAGGGGGTGTGCAAATTACGTGGAGATTTCGCAAACACATCTGAAATAACATGCGATGTGTAGTAACGCGCGTGGTATATACATTAAAAAGAAAATAAATTATAGCACAAACGAAGGGTACTTGTTTATTTAACAGAATTAGCACGTACTTTGACCAGCTGAATCCGGTCATGCACGGTTTAGTCGGAATCACTGGTCGAGAGGTCCGACTGGGAATCGTCGCGGCCGCTGTCACTCCCCTCCCAAAGCGTATTGTCCTCGGTTCCGTCGAGCGTGTTCAACAGCCCCGTCTTCTTGAAGCTCTTCTCGACAATACGGGGAGAAACCAGGTCCTACGCTGCGAGTATCCACTTGCAGGCCGTCTCTAGTGGCGGTCTCTTTATTCTGCCAGTGGGAGTAAGCCCATGCTCTCCACTGGCCATTTATTCCATGTACATCTTGTGCACATAGTGCTTGAAGGGTTCATTTACGGAGACATCCAAATGCTGCAGAACAGATGTTAGTCCGCCCGGGATGATAGCCAGGTTGGTCCTCATGTTCTGTAACTTCTTTACGTTGTCCACGAGATGGCCTTTGAAACTGTCGAGTGCACCAGCATTGATGGCAGTTGCAGTATGGCTCCTGGTCGCTTACCCCAGACAGTGTAGAGACAGTCGTTCATCAGTTCTTCATTCATCCAGCCTTTTTCTGGGGCGCGCATGTGAGTACGGCCTCAAACCTTCAGTTTGGGCAATGTCTTCTGCTTGAAGATCATGAACGACGGTAGTTTTTGGCGATCAGCTGTCATGGCAAGCATAACCTTGCAGCGTTGCTTTTCACAGCCGGTTGTCTGTATAGGAACGGACGAGACACCTTTCTCGCTCACTGTTGCATTAGGTTAGGTTAGGTTATGTTATTCTCCTGGCGGGAGAGAAAGGGAGATAGAGGGAGGCAAACGCTCGAGCAGTTCCAACAACCCATGAACAGGTTCGCTTGTTCGGGTACGGTCCCTAGAATACTGTAGTTCGGGGGCTTCCGGAGAAAAGAACGAAGTCTTCAGAAGAAGGGACTTCGCACTCGCAGCCCATCTTGTGTGTGACTGCGCTCGCCTGCGCGGCGAGGGGTGCGGCCATCCGAAGTCCCTGCGTGTGCGCGCGCGCATGCGAGTTGGCTCGGGCGGGATGGGGAGCGCAAAATATGCGAGTAAAAAAATTTTTTTTAAGCTGGCTAAATATTAGAGGTGCACAAATTATGCGGGTAAATATGGGGAAAACACGGGGAAGGCGGGAGATGGAAATTCAAGAGAATGAGCAACACGTAGCAGGACCCAACGTATCGACAAGTGGACTTGTCTTCTTCAAGGCGACATATGCTTTCCTCGCCACAGTGTATATAGGTGGGGAACCCCACATATATATACTGTGGCTCCTGCTTTCACCTTGTTCTCGTTTTGCTCATCGCGGGTAAATATGGTATCACGTGACCTCGAAGCAAGATTTCACCAGTCCCGCAATCTAACATTGCACCACATTCACCAAAAAAGTCAATCCCAAGTATGATGATGTGAGTGGTGTGTTCCAAAACAACAAATTCAGTTGGAAAAGCTTGTCTGCCCACACTCACTATAGCAGAGCAAACTCCAGCGGGCCACAGCGGTTCACCCCGAACTCCACGAAAAGTAGTCTTGTGGTCCCACGCGAACATCACTTTCTGTCCAAGATGATTCTTAAGCAAAACACTAATTGCAGAAACTGAAGCACTGGTATCGACTAAGGCATCAGTATTTAAACCATCAACTCAGACACACACTTTGTTTTTGTGCATGACGACAGGCGGAGGACTACTTGACCGTCCCGCGACCTCACCTCCATCAGTTGCACCAGCTAGTTTCCCAGCTGGGATAATGGTGAAAGTGAGCGACGGCGAGGTGATGGCGAGTGATGATAGCTGGTAGGGAGGAGTAAGGCTGCGGTCAGAAGCTGGAGACTCACGCCAGGATGCACGTTCATGCGGTTGTCGTTGAAGAGGCGCAGTGGTCTGCCACGGTGCGCTGACTTGGCCTCCTGATTGACAATCGGGTATGCCCAAAACTTGCTGCTGCCCTTGGCGACAATACCTGGTGATATGTCCACGGATACCTCAGCTAAAGCAAATAGGTGGCTCGCGGTACACAGGATAGTCAGAAAATGGGGCCTGGGGCTGGCTGTACTGGGGAGCAAGGCGTTGGGGTGGTGCGGTCTGATGACCTGCGAAGGTACGCGAAGGTTGCCGGGACTCCGCCATGTTGATGCGGACGCATTCATCATGCAAAGGCCGAATTTCACTGTTAGTTTGCAGTTGGCAAAACACCGGCTGTTCAGGACAGGGTACGTCTAGCGAGCATTGGGGGTACTCCCGTCCTGCGTCTCTACTTCCACCTTGTGCTTGAAAGTGCGCCAATTATTTGTTAACGAGCTGACATACTAGCAAGGCGATGTCGTGGGAGGAGAAGACGTCCACGCTTGCGACAATGGTCACATTGTCAAGTCTACCAAACTTTGGCAATACACGACGCATCTTCAGTGCCTCAAAAGCATGGCAGTGACATCTTAGATCAGACGGAGTATGCAGGTCTTCCTTCGATATAAAGTACCGTATTTACTCGCATAATGATCGCACTTTTTTTGTCAGAAAAATTGACGCAAATTCAGGGGTGCGATCATTACGCGGGGTTAAATTTTCCGCGAAAAAAAAAAATTTTTTTTTTTCGTCCCGCGTTTGCTGCGGGATGCGAGATTGCGGGTGCGGGACACCAAAACAAAAATGGCGGCTGGCGGAGCAAGCCGAACGCGCCAAACGCGATTTTTTTTTCTTCTCGTGAGTACATTACGTGCATTGAAACAGTTTCTTCCGTATCAGTGATGAATATTATCGTTAATATCGGCAAGTTTGCGGCAATAACGAAGCCATGTCCACTTTGAGGGGACAGAAACAGGTGGGCGCGCTTAGCTGCCAGTGACATAGAAACACATGACGGGCATGCTGCGGAAACTGCGGCATCTGTCTTCACTACTATCCTAATACGGCACGTTTCCGCTAAGGGTGGGCGAATATCTTAGCTGTGTTACAAGCGTCGGCGTATGAATAGGGTACACTTTTAACGTATCAGAGTAAACGTGGCTACTGTCATTGCCGCGCGCGATTTGTTGCGTGCTCACGAGTGCAAAAGCAGATGAAAAGAATCGAAATGCGCCTTTATTGTTTTTGTTGACATCAGCCATTACAAAGGCAACCCATAATAAAGGCAAGTTTGGTTGTACCTCATTTTGTCATGGAAGTGCGGAAAGTGATGAAAGTAATGAAATGAGGCATCTACTTAAGAATGTTTAGTGCGTGCAGGCCGCTTGGCTTGTCTTAAAGAGTCGTTCGCGTAGCATTCGACAGGTGGCAAGCGCGATCATTATTCGCTAGACTTAGCACACGATGTATGGCTGCGGCAAGTTCGGGGTGCGATCATTACGTGGGAAATAAAAAAAATCGAATTTTGACGACAAAATTTAGGGGTGCGATCATTACGCGAGTGCGATCATTATGCGAGTAAATACGGTAATTGGAGACATCTTCAGCGATGCCCTTCAGAAGATGGCCAACCTTATGTTCATCCGACATGCCCATGTTCACAATTCTGCACAGTTTCAATACTTCTTCAATGTAGGTTGTGCATGTTTCTCCAGGCAACTGTGATCTACGCGAAACCGTATGCTCAGCTTTCTTTCTTTTTGAAAGTAAGTCTCTGAAGCAGCTCTTGATTTCCGCAACGAACCTTTCCCACATTGTCATTGTGCTTTCGTTATTATCGAACCAGAGAAGTGCGGTTCCGGTGAGAAAGAAAGCAATGTTAGCAAGTCGCGCCGTTGCATTCCACCCATTGTGACCGCTTGCCCTTTGATAATACTTCAGCCTGTCGTCGACATCCTCATCAGCTTTGCTGGAAAAGATGCGCCGTTCTTTTTGAGGGATCCAGCAGATGACTTGCCTTGGGCGCTCACTGTCATCTTACATGCTTGTGTCATGGCTGCCACCAGCTGCATTAGGTTCGTTCATGCCTGTGTCTTCAGGCAGTAGTCCAAGCAAGTGCCAGCTTTGTCGGAGGGTTTGTAGAAGAAGATTGTCCAGAGCGGTTACGCAGGACTGTCCACCAAAGTTGTTACGGATGAGATGGATTTATTTACAAAATGATCAAGGGTGTGTAGAGATGAGATTGCAGGCAGCCGGGCCTTTTCTACCCCGCGCGCATTTCTTCCATCTCCTCTTCTTTGGCCCCGCCATGCAGTGTAACAATACATATATTGACGCGTGTATTCTACTTGGAAGAAGACGACGATGGGGGCATTAACGGACTCTATCTAGTGGGTGGCTGAGATTGGGTGAGGACGAAGAAGACGTGCCTCGGAGCATCCTCTTGCGGCGGCGACCAAGGAGCGGTTGTTGGAGGCTGGTGGTACGGCGGTGTGGCTGTGACGGGTGGTGGACAGCGGCGGCGTAAGTTATGGGATGCTGGTGATCTTGAAGATCGGCTGCCGGGAACGCCTGCCTGATTTCGTCTCGCACCACTTCGGCGATTGATGCTACGGGTCTATCCAATGTCGGTGTCAGAATCTTATGCACTTCCTCTCTGACAAGCTCTGGGATCAATTCACGCAAGGAGTTCTGATACTTGGCAGTCCCTGCGGCGGCATTGATTGCAGTGCTGGTGGACAGTCGATCGTACTGCCTGCATTGTTGATGAAGGGCCCGCTCATTAGCCGTAGCCTCATTGATAAAGTCAGTGACGGTGACTGGTGGATTCCACACAAGCCCCGCGAACAACTGCTCTTTTACACCTCACATGAGGTAGCGCAACTTCCTATCTTCGGTCATGTTCGGGTTGGCTCTACGAAAGAGGCAGGCCAGGCCCTCGGCAACCGGCAGACATTGTGACCGACTCATTAGGTTGTTGCACCTGTAGCTCCATCATCTGCTGGGCGCGGTCGCGTCAGTCGGCACTTGCAAAAGTATCTGTGATCTTCTGCCGAAAGTCATTCCATGTCGTCAGGCTAGCTTCACGGTTCTCGTACCAAGTACAGCCACTGTCGTCAAAGGCAAAATAGACATGGGGAAGCTGTTGCTGCTCAGTCCGCTGGTTAATCTGTGCGACGTGTTCATACCGTATTCACACGATTGTAAATCGACTCGAATGTAAGTCGACCCCCCCATATCGCATGACAGGAAAAAAAAAGAGAGAGAGCATACCCGAGGGCACATTCTATAACGAAAATTTATTAGTAGCTGACATGGTCACTGGACTACTCGTCTTCACTAGTGCTGCCATCGTCGTCGTTGCTGCGGTCCCATAGCGCGTTGTGGTCCAGCGAAATTTCACATTTGGCAAACAACCGCACCAGGACATCTTGTGGAACAGCAGCCCATGCCGAATGCACCCAACCACACGCAGCCGTCAGGGAGGCTCTTTTGACAGGTGCGGTTGGCGTAATTTCGTGGTCTTCTGCCGCCAGCCACTCGTACTCACGGCGGAGCAGGGCCTTAAACATAAGGCGAAGGTCCGGGCTTGTTTCATGACCATGTCGCACTTCAGTGGCAGGGACCGATCACGCATTTCAACGACGTACGCCGCAAGCTAGCCTGCAGCTCTGGAAAGCGTCCAGACTTCGGCATGTGGGAAATTTCTCACTTGCCGTCACAGGTGAAAATTTCGCTTCGCTGCAGTCGCCACTCTCACACCACCCGTTCAGAAACATCGAAATTGCGGCCCGCTGCGCAGTGGTTTGTTTCTTCGGCGTAAAGGATGGCAGCCCTCTTGAACGCTGCTGTGAACGAGTGCCGAATGATTAGTGGGCCTGGAGCACTCATGACGACTGGGGAAGCATAGAAGTAGCACGTAGCCGGTAGTCAAGTGGAACGCGGCGAACCAATGCCAGTGCCTTTCAGCAGAGAAAGAGAAACCTGCGAGTGGTATCTGCTCTTCCATGAACTACCGATACTCCCCGCAAGTGCTGCCGTTCTGAGGGTGCCGCCGCAAATGGGAACAGCGGCGCTTCCATCAACTATTGACCGCCCCCATGAGTGTTGCATGCACTGTAAAACTCTCAAAAATGTTGAAAAACCCTTCTGAAAGCGAACAGACATGCAGGATAGCGAAAAGATACGGGTAGGGCCATAGAGCAAACATAAAATTGTAACTACGTTGTAGCTCCCGTGGGTCTCGCTTTTTTGGCGGGGCCATGTTTTGGTTTCGATTGTAAGTCGACCCCCCAACTTCAGACTTTCAAATTTTAAAAAAGTTGTCGACTTACAATCCTGTAAATATGGTACTTACCACCACTGTGAAACATCACGTTCGCACTTGCCTCGACTGCCAGAGGCACAAGTCGCCTCCGTCGAAACCAGTCGGCCTCCTACAACCCGTCCAGATTCCTTGGAAGACCATTTGACCAAATCGGCATGGATATATTGGGCCCACTTCCTACTTCTACTGCAGGGAATCGCTTTGTTATCATCGCAACCGACTATCTCACACATTACGCTGAAATGAAGGCAATCCAGAGAAATACAGCAGCCGAGGTGGCGCGCTTTTTCATTGAGCATGTTGTGTTGCGACACGGCACACCAACCGTCGTAATAACATACCGAGGAACTGCATTCATGGCTGCACTTTTAGATCACGTCTTGCTGCTAAGTGGAACGTCTCATCGGAAGTCAACGGCCTACCATCCACAAACCAACGGATTCACAGAATGCCTAATCAAAACAGTTGAAGACATGCTCTCCATGTACGTGGATGTTGAACAGAAAAATTGGGACGACATCCTACCTTATATCACCTTTGCATATAACACGGCGAAACAAGAGACAATGCAGATGACTCCGTTCACCCTTGTTCACGGACGGGATGTACGAACGATGTTGGATGCAATGCTTCCACACGACTTTGACGAAACGGACGCCGATGTATTTACGCAACATACAGAAGAGGCTTAGCAACTCGCACGCTTGCGGATCTGCCAGCAGCAAGACTACAATGCAGGGCGCAATGATCTTAACCGTCGAATAGTCATCGATGACGTGGGCGACAGAGTGTGGGTTTGGACACCCATACGGAAACGAGGCCTCTCCAAGAAGCTGTTAAGATGATACTTCGGACCATATCGAGTATTGCGCCGACTCAGTGATGCCACGTACAAGGTTGTCCCCGATAGTCCCAGTTGTACGCGGCGCCGCACGCATTGTCCTGAACTTGTGCATGTTGTCCGCATGAAGCCGTATGTGAGCGAATAACTATGCGAGAGACTCTTATTTCCGCGAGTGACATTTCTGGTTTAGCATCGGGGCGATGCTCTTTTAGGAAGGGACAAATGATGCGTGTATTCTACTTAGAAGACAACGACGATGGGGGCATTAATGGACTCCGTCTAGTGGGTGGCTGAGATTGGGTGAGGACGAAGAAGACGTGCCTCGGTTCTGTTTGTTTTTAAACAGGTTGTCCTGTTGTTCTTGAACGTCTCCCTGTCTTCTGTCTGTGTTGTACTGCGACAATATATATACCATATTTAACTGCTTTTTGAGAATGAAGACGATTAAGCAAAAACAAAAAGCATGATTTATTTAATCTGCAGTTCATTCTGGTGTCCGGCACTGTTTGGGAAATGTACAGATTGTGGGTTAATTTACGTACGATATATCCAAGAAATTTCATGCATTCTTCAAATGATAACAAACTGCCACCTCATTTAGATTTTGAGGAGGCCAGAACTGAGCATGAAAGTGCGATATTCGCTGGGTCTGTTCTCCAAATACATGACCACTGCTTTAGGAAAGTGCATTTTAAGGAAATTAAGCTTGTCGGGCACACCCCCACTAAGCTTTCTTCAACGACCACTGACAGGTGCAGTGCAGAGAAATGAAGGCTGCAGTCTGATAGAATCTTCGGAGATTTATTAGTGGGAACGCACATATTCTGTCCATGAAAGCATGCCATATGCTTGAAAGGGGCCATGCCTGACGAGTTGGTAATGAGCTTCTCCATCGCAACCCTTCAGCAACAAGACCATGGGCCGCACTTTCCCTTTCCAATTTCCTTTTCCAAGGTGGTTTAGGCTGAACCAGAAGAAAACGCGCATTTCAAGCTTGACGAGCTATAAGTTAATGATTTAAATTGTGCTCTTCTAGAAAAAGGCTTACACCGACCTTTGTTACTTTCTTGCTTTTCAGGGCTTGGAAAGGGCAAGAAAAAAGGGAGAAAACGAGAGGCATCCTGAAGTCGTGGCGCTGAGACATGCACCAGTAAGGGGTGCAGAATAGAGCATGCCAGCCTTCCACTCCTCGAGAACCACTTCAGGATGGGAGATACGTTGAACCAGATGAAAAGAGGCGCGGAAAAAGCACCGACAAAGAGAGTCCGAGAAGTCGCAAGCTTCTGGAAAAGTTTGTTTCGTTGAAGGAAGGGAGTGCCCTTTATAGTGTACTTTAACTAGTCAAAGAAGTCGCTATACCTGAGGACAACTTTCTGTGGCTATGAAGGGAAAGCTACGGAGGCAAAGCGCACACAATTAAGTGAGAGCGCTTCTGAAAAGAGTCCCATGTTTTTGTCCATGTTAGTTTAAGCTGGGGAAGAGAAAATATAAACACCTTCTTATCAACAGTTAAATAAGACAAAACACATAACTGACCGAATGTAAAAGTTTACTAATTTTGCGCCTTTTCCCTTCCGTGTCTGGGTAAACGTGAAACCGTCGCATGTGGAAGTTGCGTCGCTTCAGCGTCTCTTCCAAGCAACTAAAAGCATTGTCAAACACTGGCGAACTACTTGGCGTGGTAACACATGTGCAAAAGCTCCGCCCCCGTAGCTTTCCCTTCATAGCCACAGAAAGTTGTCCATTAGTATAGACCGTTTTATTAAGGGCGCTGCCATTTTGCGATCACAGCACCGTCAATCGTCCAGCACCATGCTGGTATGAGGGATCATGCTGGAGGGTGCACTGTGAACGTGCTGTTGGCGACGAGTGGCATGTTTTCGTGCCTTCCCGAGAGGTGTCAACAAGTTGTTTGGATTGGGAAACCTCTTAGCGTGTCGTCACTAAGCATTTAGCTTCGATATAGCCGCAATATTGAACGGCAAAGAGCCTAGAGGCGCTCCCACAACTCTGCCAAGAATCGAAATAGGAGGCGAGTCAAAGCTGAACATTGTTGATACATAATGTACACATGTAACGTGTTATTATTGTATGTCTAGCCTTGAACTCTGTTAAGGTATCACTCAGGCGACAACAATCAGAGGTGTCTCCATGTGCCATGCAGTGTGCATCCCAATACAGGTAACTGCGAAGCTTCGCGGAAACGTGCCTTGATTGCGTTCATGCTCCTAAAATTTTCACGGTATGATTTTCTAAACATTGTTTATCTGGCACCCGGGCATCAAGCTCTACGAAATGAATAACTGTAAAATAATTCGATCGAAAGGGTTGTTAAACTTGGATAAAATGAGCAGTGGCTGCGATTATGCCACGATTAACCAGACGCATGCGATGCGTTCCAAGATTATGCGCTCTTAGGTCTCAAATGGTGCCTGTGCTTGCAAGAGCACCTCGCCTACTCAAGAGATCTGAAAAATGAACAATTACTCTTTGCAACAGCAACTTTACTTTCTGCAGTAATACAGTGCGCGATGAGCGGCGTTGACAGCTAGCCGGCAAGATTCGGAAGCACACAAGAGCCCATGTGAACTAGGGCTGGCCGGCACACAGTAGGCATAGCTTTGGTTACAGAAGAAAAAAGAACACACCTTCATTTCTTAGTCGGCACATACTGTTTTCATAATACGTCCTTCGTCAACTTCCCCCAGAACGTTGGTTGCCAAGCATGATAATCTTAGAACACGTTTGAACAGAATAACTTCATCCATTCGCAACAGTTGACCGACTTGAATATGCACCTTTCTTTCATATCTCAGTTCGATCATGGCTGCCGAGTTCAGACTTGGTCGCTGAGAACAAAACCTTCCGAACATACACTTGATGCATCAAGTCCTTTCTATTTATCTTGGCAATACAAAGCAGACGCTTTTCTGCTATCGCAGCGGCGGTGTCCACGAAGTCGCCGCTGCTGAAGGTGCACTTCACGCTTGCTTCCGAAAGTTATTTTTGCAGCTGAATACACCAGAGTGGTAGCTCATCGACCTTGAGTCATCTGACATCGCAGAAATCCCAGACAGAGCACATTAGAATCCGCACTAATTCGCAATTATACCGCTATCTTTTCAAGCTTCTGCAGAGAGAAAACAGGATCCGCACATACCAGTCTGAGGAGGAGAGCGGCACGGGACGCTGGTTCGAGGCTATGTTGCTCCTCGCCGAGAAAACAGTCTATAGCCTCACGGGTGGTGGGAGGGAAAAGAAGGGGGCAGCGGTTGAAACTAATAAAAGCACTTAAAGATCGTAAAGTAGCGATACTCACCTCCGCCTTCACTCCTCCTCATTTCTCCTCCATCTCACGCTCCCTCCTCGACTGTGGCGCCGCCTACACCACTCGAGCATAGCAGATGACCTTTCGCAGAGTGAATGCACGCATAGCAAGGTGGTGCAGTTTAAGCAGTGGCTTTGGCTTTCTAGCTTCGAGTAACTTTGTGTACAGCACAGAATTTCTATACGGGCAGTTATACAAATTCAGTGATGGCAGCTTTTTTTTCCTGTTTTGATAACTATTTTTTTAAAAGGTGTCTGAACGAGTGCTAATGCTCTGCCATGACGACTCCGAATGTATCGCGTGCGCTACAATTAGGTACGCAACATTTGTCAAGCGCGTCACCAAATATTGTTGCAAATGGTTGTAAATAACACATTTACGATCAATCGCCAAGATCCTGACCTCCAGCAAGCCCTCAGTAGCCTAAATAATCTGTGCCGTCCCTAACATGTGAATTCGCGGTGCGTATCGGCTATAACGTACAAAGGCTGACAGGGGGCACGAACGATCACAACTCTGTTAGTGCTATTATGTTTCTGGTGCCTCAACGTCGATAGAAATACCGTGGCCAATCATCGAGTCAGGACTAAAAAGAAAATCAGTTTTTTAGCATTGGTTCGCGAAGCGAGAACGTGATAACAGCGCTTCACTCAGTCTCGGACAAGAGCATGGTGGGCTTGAGTACATTTTTTCAGGTTAGTGACTTATCACGAATAATATTTAATCGTGCATTTGCTCGTCTGTTCATATGTGACGTACTTGTTTCGAACCGAGTTGCACTACACTCTTTAATGTACACCCTTCGGGTCACATCTTGCCACACAACAATAATCGTCATCTGTCTTGCTTGCATTTCCTTTCTTGAAAACGCTGTGCCTGCCACTTTCCTATCGAGAATGCTCTGTCATGCTAATAATGCGCATGCCGTTTGTGACTTGGAAGTACTGGCTCGCAGCGTTAAAGAAAGGAAATGCAAGCAATACAGATGATAATTATTGTTGTATGGCAAATATACACCCCTAGGCCTAAGGGCATACATTTGTTTCATCATCATCATCAGCCTGGTTACGCCCACTGCAGGACAAAGGCCTCTCCCATACTTCTCCAACTACCCCAGTCATGTACTAATTGTGGCCATGTTGTCCCTGCAAACTTCTTAATCTCATCCGCCCACCTTACTTTCTGCCGCCCCCTGCTACGCTTCCCTTCCCTTGGAATCCAGTCCGAAACCCTTAATGACCATCGGTTATCTTCCCTCCTCGTTACATGTCCTGCCCATGCCCATTTTCTTTTTCTTGATTTCAACTAAGATGTCATTAACTCGCATTTGTTCCCACAACCAATCTGCTCTTTTCTTATCCCTTAACGCTACACCCATCATTTTTCTTTCCGTAGCTCGTTGCATCATCCTCAATTTAGATAGAACCCTTTTTGTAAGCCTCCAGGTTTCTGCCCCGTACGTGAGTACTGGTAACAGCTGTTATACAGTTTTCTTTTGAGGGAGAATGGCAACCTGCTGTTCATGATCTGAGAATGCCTGCCAAACGCACTCCAGCTCATTTTTATTCTTCTGATTATTTCAGTCTCATGATCCGGATCCGCGGTCACTACCTGCCCTAAAATGATGTATTCCCTTACCACTTCCAGTGCCTCACTATCTATTGTAAACTGCTGTTCTCTTCTGAGACTGTTAAACATTACTTTAGTTTTCTGCAGATTAATTTTTAGAACCACTCTTCGGCTTTGCCTCTCCAGGTCAGTGAGCATGCATTGCAATTGGTCCCCTGAGTTACTAAGCAAGGCAATATCATCAGTGAATCGCAAGTTACTAAGGTATTCTCCATTAACTTTTATCCCCAATTATTCCCAATCCAGGTCTCTGAATACCTCCTGTAAACACGCTGTGAATAGCATTGGAGAGATCGTATCTCCCTGCCTGACGCCTTTCTTTATTGGGATTTTGTTGCTTTCTTTATGGAGGACTACGGTAACTGTGGAGCCGCTGTAGATTTCTTTCAGTATTTTTACATACGGCTCGTCTACACCCTGATTCCTTAATGCCTCCATGACTGCTGAGGTTTTGACTGAATCAAACGCTTTCTCGTAATCAATGAAAGCTATATATAAGGGTTGGTTATATTCCGCACATTTCTCTATCACCTCATTGATAGTGTGAATATGGTCTATTGTTGAGCAGCCTTTACAGAATCCTGCCTGGTTCTTTGGTTGACAGAAGTCTAAGGTGTTCCTGGTTCTATTTGCGATTACCTTAGTAAATACTTTGTAGGCAACGGACAGTAAGCTGATCGGTCCGTAATTTTTTGAGTCTTTGGCGTCCCCTTTCTTATGGATTAGGATTATGTTAGCGTTTTTCCACGATTCCGGTATGCTCGAGGTCATGAGGCATTGCGTATACAGGGTGGCCAGTTTTTCTAGAACAATCTGCCCATCCTTCAACAAATCTGTGGTTACCTGATTCTCCCCAGCTGCCTTCCCCCTTTGCATAGCTCCCAAGGCTTTCTTTATTTCTTCCAACATTACTTGTGGGATTTAAATTCCTCTAGACTATTCTCTCTTCCATTATCGTCGTGGGTGCCACTGGTACTGTATAAATCTCTATAGGACTCCTCAGCCACTTACACAGTATACATTTGTTTAAGAGTGTAGAAACGGTTGCACCCTTAGGGGTGTACATTTGCCAAACAACAATAATTGTCATCTGCACTTTTACACAAATGTACACCCTTTGAGGTGTATACTTGCCAAACAACAGTAATCGTCATCTGTGTTGCTTGCGTTTCCTTTCTTGAGGACCCTGCGCTCGCTACTTTCCTGTCGAGAATGCTCTGTCATGCTGATAACGTGCCTGCTGTTCGTGACTTGGATGTACCGGGCTCGCAGCGTTAAAGAAAGGAAATGTGAACAAGGGTATGGGTATTGTTGTGTGGCAAGATGAGACCCAAAGGGTGTAGTTCTGCTTAAGAGTGCAAAGTGCATGCATTGAGGATGGTTGCGCTCGCTACGAAGTAACATATGCGAGATATGACTTTAGTGAATGATGACAGCGCAAACAATTGCCGCACTGTGACATGGCCAAAATTGCGTTAAGTGATATGTTTTATAGAGGTTAAAAGGATATGAAACAGCATTTGAGTTGCAAGTTGATAGCTTATTTTCAGCATAGATGCTATACAGGTTTGCTTTTGCAGTAACAAGTCGCAGGAAGTGCATCTCACAGACATAGTGGTCGTAGGAACGAATAGTCGGATGAACGAGTGCGCGAAGGACTAAACGAGCGTGCGAACCAAATGAACGAGCACGAACGATCACTAAACCAGCCAGGGAACGAGCGGGCGATGGCATGCTTTCTGCACATGTTCCCTGAAGCCAGGAGCGATAGGTGTAATCTTTGTGGGGCGAGAGGGACCTTTGACCGCATAATATGGGAATGCCAGTACTCTTCTGGGGGAACGCAAAATATAGGTAGTAGAGACACCTTGGAGGCCCTGCTGCACAGCTCGGACTCTGAGCTCCAGCTCTGGCTCATCCAACTGGCTGAAGAGGCTGCTGGGACCCAAGACCTCCCAGCCTGCATCTGAGGCAGCAGCACCCGCCCCCTGACCTGTGTGTCGGGGGGTGGGTAGATCACCATATCTGTTGAACAATAAAGTTTATTCTATCTATCTATGCGAGTGCTCCACCGCCAAATCTCAACCTTCGCACACTTTAAAGCTCACGTGAATTAACATGTATGTCTCAATGATCTCTGATGCTGTGGCACGGAGACGAACGCACCATGTTACTTGGTTTCAGGAGAACATGCACGATTTTCATCAGTGCTTTTGTATCGCGAATCCGCCGGGTGGCTGCCAACAATGAACGTGAACAAATGAGGCAAACAAAGATATTCTAGCTAAAGAATGCTAGTAAGCAACCACAAAAGTCAATTTTCCGAGGAGCTTCTTTCCTAAGAGGAGATTTCATGATCGAGCCTGAAATTTTGTCAAAAGGACTGTCCTGTATCTTGAGAGTTTTGTAATCATGTTATCACAAGCAGCCTCGCGTGCCCGCGAGTTTAAGCTGGTTGGCATGAGAAACAATTAAGCACACCAAATATGACTATAGCACGTCCTCGTTGGTGTAAATCGACACTGCCGTAGCAGTGTTTGTCCACTGCATGAACCACCGCCACAATATAATCATCATGGATGTCTGCGAAGTGATAAAATCGGGGAGAGATTTTTACTCTCTTTTAGACTGCCTCTTTTCCTGAATGGATGTGCAATTCACTCTCTGTACGTGGATGTGCAGAAAAAGTTGTCTTTGCCAGTGATAGAGATGCAGCATCTCAGTGATGGCTTGCACAGCAGGAATGAAAAGCTTTCTTGTTATCCTTGTATGTCTCGCCGAAGTCATCGCTACAAACAGCAGGTGGGCAATGGAGGCTAGCGGTCTGCTTGAGTAAATGAACTTCTCGTTTCTTCCCATTTAATTAGTCTATTTACCATGGTACTTGGCAGCCTTAAGGTTCTTTTGGACCTATTGCAATGTAGACACTGCAATATTAGTTGGGCATGCCTCAGGCACGCACAGTCATTAACGAGTTCTATGAAATGAGAAATTTGCAGATTGCAATTAACACTGCCTGGGCGCAAACCTGCAGTATGTCTGAGGAAAACGTGGTGTCCCAAAGAGAAAAGCAGAGAATGACTCGCCTTGCACTTCATTTAGAATAGTATGTATTGAGCAAAAGACAGCCTGTTGAAGCAGTCTCCAGATTCAAAGGAAACATTCAAAATCAAAATTTTCTACCTATTTAGGACCAGCTGACTGCGGAGCTGACCATGCGGTTCATGGAGAATAATGATGTACTCTGCGCAGTCGGCACCCTCCAGCCCTCGAGTGAGAATTTTATGGACATCTCCTTACTCAAGCCTTTCGCCGAGCACTATGCATGCGACATCAAAAGCGTTGAAGTTGAGTGCAAGCTGGTAATGAAACTTCTTCAGCGCATCAAAGCTGAAAGGAAATGCAAGATAGAGACACTGCTGCAATTGGTGACTGTCTTGGGAGGATATAAACTAGCCTTCCATGAACTACACAAGCTAGGTGTTATCGCCGGGACGACACCGGCATCGTCATCATCTTGCGAGTGCACTTTTCGTGCCTTCGAAGATTGAAAACTTATCTTCGCAGCAAGATGATGAATAACCATCTGAGCGACCTAGCTGTGCTTGCGGTCGAGCGATCTCTTGCCACTAAGATAGATATTCAGTGTGTTGACATGTTAATATTGGTGCTGCGCGCAGTAATGGACGTATGCGTCTGCACGAGTATGCCAGTATAATGATAGTCCATCGTATCTTTGCGGCGCCTTTGCGGGAAAATTCTGCGGCATGGGCATAGGACTGATACTTATATCAGTATTAGAACACCGGCTTGACCATCGAACAAATCCTGGCTGTGTTTTTCTTGTGCTGTCACAGTGCAGGCGTTGGCATCTGTGGTTGTGACGAAACCTTCCTCTGTCCTTGTCATTGCTTTGAAAGTGACTCGATATAGGGTGCTGTCTGAGGCCATGTTGGTGGCTTAGCTTATATAGTGAATAGTGTATAGTTGGAGAGCTGTTATTTGCATTTGTGAAATATGCTGTACTGTATGGCCAAATACGACACTGACTCAAATGATTATTGTGTGCTATTTTTGCAGTTCTCTCACCTATTTGTTTTGTTATTCTTTTCCCATATACCTTTTGGTTATTTTTGTTCCCGCTTCCATAGTTTAGAATCAGCCGGTGCCACAAGGGTTTATTAATTTTTTTTTTGTAATCTGGCATGTATTTACTAAAGTTAGAATTTATATGCACATTGCTCAGATGTTTTAGTTCTCTATCCTGTTGTGAAATATGCTCTTTTGAAGCTATATTGCGATCTAGTAAAACTGATGTTATATTGTTGCTGCTGGGTATCCATTTTTAAAAATTTAATTCTGTTTTATGTGTGTGCTTTACCATGTATTTAAGTTTTCATTTTCTTAGCAGAAGCACTGCTGTGTAAATATGCTAAATATTCATTTATAGTTTACTGTGATGTTGGAATATCTTATTCACACTGGTGTGTTTAGAAGGCCTTCAGCCTAGCTAAACATTCTCAAAACACAATGCATAAGTTCCCCCCCTGCCTCCCCCCCCCCCCCCCTCCGTGTGCCTCCCAGTAAAAAAATCCTGGCGACGCCCCTGGCGTACACCCTCTATCTCGCCACAGTACGAGCAGCGATATGCCTAATAAGTGTACTGGCAGGTCTTCAGAGCTTTTTCGGATGTGCCTGTGGCATTTTGTGCCCTTAAGCGTAGTAAAAGACATTGCATTTATTTTAAAGCGATACTTTCTTTGCCTCTAACTTCGACTTTCCCACTGCTGCTGCTGCTGACTGTCACACCGCGTCAGGGGGTGGTTCGGAGCGTATGTATACATGACAGGAGCGAGTCAGAAAGGAAAATAGATGCAAGAAACTTGTTTGGACCCCACTGCGTCGAATGTGCACAATGCCCTCTGGAGCTCCCTGGGCGTCGCCACATTAGCCTCTAGACAGCTGTAATTATCCGTGAGCCCCTCAAAAGCATTGCAGAAACTGCAGCGCTTCCCTTTCTACTAACGTGGGAGTCCAGAGGGGCCGTAGATAGAACTGTAGAGAGGAGGGAGAAGAGGCAGTTCCCATATAAGCGGGGTGGGGGAGGGGGGGGGGAGGTGATGTGAGAAGGCAAGGAAACCCTACTACAGCGGTTGCGGGGAAACTGAATAAGCTGAAGTTCAAGGTACAGTACAGTACGTTCCTGCTATTTCTGAAAAAATAAACACCATGCAAATATATCAAGCGGACAAATTGCACAGGGCGAGCAGAAGCAGAGCCGCATCAATTAAAGCGCACTGCAGGCTCCAGGCGACACTACGAAAGCGGTCGACCGTCAAATCAACACTTTTGTGCCCGCCGCGATAGCTTTGCAGCTGTCGCATTGCTGGAGATCGCGGATTTGATGCCGACCGCGGCAGCCGCATTTAGATGAGGGCAAAATAGAAAACGTGCACTTAGCTTTTGGGACACGTTAAAGGACATCACGGTGTGAAAATTAATCCGGAGGCGTGCCTGATAATCCGATTGTGGTTTTGGCACACACAGCCCCATAATCCAATTCAAGTTTAATACTTCTGCCACGATGCGATGTGACATGTGAGGCAATGACAATGCTCAGCCCTTTCAGAGGTTATGAAATATGGCACACAACTACGCCTCAAGCAAACCTCTCCCTGTGTGTTCTGTGGACTATAGCAGACCAACAGCAGTGGTGCACACAAGGTAACGTTTAACAACTCGCCACTCTTCTATTAGACTAAACGTTGAAGAAATTAAGCTTTCGCTGTCAATATCACCGCTAATAATCGTCAATCAAAGCGACCAGTACAAAAAGCTTTGCTTACATCGATTCCCACAGTGCGTACGTGAGATCTATCTGCATAACTTCTTTCCAACTGGCCGATTTTTCGAACGTTTTCGTGGCTTCTAGGGAGTCTGAAAAATCGGACGTTGACTGTACAACTGACGAAGAGGATGCTTCGAATGGTCCGTGGGGCGAACGCGTGGCGGGAGGAACACGAGAACAGAAATGACCTACGCATTGAGGAATTAACGGGAAAGGAAGCGTGCAAGGAGCTTGAGCTCTAAAAACGGTGTTGGCTGACGTCGGAATGCAAATGTCACTCATGCAATTCAAGATAAACTCTTATAGCAGTGAAACGCAACACTGAGGCGTTGTGCGCGGGCTGACAGTCGGAGCGTTTGCTTACGCTCCGTTCTGCGCACATTTCGCGCGCACCGGTGGCTGCATGGAATGCGTCGATTTCGCTTATCTAACTAGCGCGTCTCCCATAGACTTCAGTGACGTGCTCTCAGCTTGGCTGTAACATGACAAAGAAAGCAGCTAGATGCACCCTGACGCTCCGCTCAATCGGGTTCCCAGTGGAACGTGGTCAGCGTGTTAAGTTGCGCTGTCACTAGCCCTCTCTTTCCTTTCACATTCAAGCTTTCCCTTTCATCCATGTCGCTCTTTCGGAGACCACTTCCTGAAACTTTCTGTTCCGTGAAAAAGGGGAGGGGTATGTCAGAAAATTTCAGGGGTAGGGGTTCCTGCCCCCGTCCCCCCTCCTGGCTACACCAATGCTTCAAATAGTCTATGTACTACTTCCTTATTAACACATAACATAAAGCAATCAGTGTAATAAATGTATGAGCGTATTAGATGTCTCAAAATTAGTTTAGTGACAAACCAGCCTTGTGCACCTGTCACATGGTAATTAACAAGTGCTTGCCCAGTAAAAGACAAAAATATAGCCTGTGTAAATGTTAAATTTCCAAAGAATTTTTAACACCCTGTACGAACACTTGGATGCATGAGCTCATGCTCTGACCTTTTAGCCTTTAATAAAGAAGCAGTGGCGCTCGTGGCCTGGGCCACGAGCGCCGCTGGTGGTGCTGAACCCAACAATTCAGACTCTCCGTCCACAACAGAATTCCTGCACTGCGCAAAGTAAGCTTGTATACATAGGCACTGCAACTTTGCTGAATTGTTCAAGACTATAACCATAGGTTTAGAATATCGCGTGAATGTAGAATATATATTTTGGAAAAGCGGTTATGTGCTTCACACTACTGAGAAATGTTGGTTTAACGCAATACAGACACCAAGGAGTGCAGTCAAAACAAGAAAAAAAAAGCATGTTCTATGCATGTGGGAGAGGGAGATCCCTCTCCCACATGCATAAAACATTGCTGCCTCTACCTCATTGCTGTGGAGTGGGGAGTCGGCGATAAAATTTCCAAGCAAAGATGGGACGAGCGCGTGCATAAAACTTGGAGGCCTTGTTGCTCCCCACCAGGCCTTTGTGTCGTCGAAAAACTTATTTCTGGTACTTCACCGAATCGTAGACCACGCTGTGCGAAAGAAAAGCATTCAGCAAATTATTGCGACTTGCTTGTCTAGGAAACGCATAATTAGCACCCCTCCCCCTTTTTACAGCGAAGCTGTAGAGCTCTACCTCCCAATGGGTCTGTCGTTTCTGTGGGCAAATACGGGAGGCACGTGCCACCTGCGCCGCTGGGTTCCTTGCAACACCGGCAGATAGCGCTTGCCTCGGCGCACCCGGCAGCTGTGGCATCAGCCGTGTGAGAGAAAGAAAACAAACGAACACGAAAACTCGCCTGTGCGCATAGCGTTTTCCGGTTGAGATTATGGTTGCATAAGCTGCAGTTGCCGAGGGGTGGAAACTAACATACGAAGCAGGAAGTGACGTAACTGCATTTTCGCATGTACCCATTGAACCACCAACATTCTTCAGGTGCCGACCAGATGTCCAGAACGGGACATTCAAACGTCCCTAGGAAATATGTAAGAAGCCTATGGATCATTCTTGGATGTCCATGGGATCGTCCCATGCACGCGAATTGACGTTCGTCGAAACGTCCCACGAATGTCACAAAGGGATATTGGGACATCCAAGAGATGTTTAAATATGGATTGTTCTTGTTGCATAATCCTGAGTATGCCCTAAGGACATTTTTGTCAGCATGTAGGACACCTCTGGGACATTTTTGTGTTACCAATCGTCCAAAGGACGTTTGTGGGACATTTGGTTGTGGATTTATGATATCCAGAAGGCATCCATATTGAATATAGATTAACATAATGGGGACATTCCTCAGTATATGCTCTAGCAGTGCAGCAGGCCTACTGCATTTTAAATACCATTATAGAACCCACATGGCAACTGATTTGTATTGTGACAGTGCTATGGGAAGGCCACGTATAGTGGATTCTCGAAGAGCAGCGTGCATACGAGGCGTGGCAAAAGTCGTTAAGCGCATTTCTCTTTATGCTGGTCCACTCTTTGTAGGTGCACGAAGTAGTGGTGCAAGCCAAGTCGCAGGCCGTTGAAACATATCTATGACTAATAAGTAGGTAAAGTGCATGTGAATGTTGCCTTAGGATTAATTTCAAGCTACGTTGCAATATGTAATCATTCTAGTTGTCGTTTACAGCTTCGCTGTCCAACCACCTTCACAACGTGGATTGGAGACCATTTCATACGTTTAGTCACGCTCACTGGCATTCACTCGAGTTCATATTCGACTTCCGAATTGCAGCAACCAGTGCGGAGAAGGACTCGGAAGCAAACGGACGCATCGTGCCGCGGACTCGTGTGACGTGGTGGGAACACTGTCGACGGCCTCACGCCAGGCACTCGGTGAAGATCTTTCTATTTGTGTGCGTGTGCGTGTGCGTACGTGTTTGCGTATATGACCTGAACAAATGGTCGCGCAAGGCCACCGGGCCTCTCCTACGGGGCCTCGCCAGACATCGCCCGCTCTAGTTATAAAAATTGTCCGCTTCTCAAAAATATTTAAATCGTGGGTTTACTGGCCCTTTAACAACCTTCGTGACAATGGGTACGTTGGTCAGTGAGAGATAGCTTCTGCGAAGGCGAATAAGGAGACGTACTTGGAAGTTTTGTGTAAATGTTTTCTTTTTTTCGCTCAGCTACGAAACCTCGAATAAGAAAACATGTATACTCATAATAATTACTGAAAGTTAAATACTCTACTCCAATAGTTCTGGCCTTAAAGGGGTTGAGACAGCAAATTTTGAGGCTACAAAAAGCATGTTGCAGGCTGCTTCCGTATGCAAGGACACCCAGAACGAGGTATCGGACGCTGCAAACATTTAAAAATAATTTTAATTCAGCTCCAAAAAGTCATTAAAAACTCCTTCTCGTAGTCGAGACCCATCGCTAGCGCGGCAGCTACTACGTCACAGAGGAGGAACGAAAATATTGACGTCATAGCACACCAGCACAAAAACGTGACGTATGATGAGTAGCGATGAAATGCCGATTACGGAGCCTGCTGAGCCGAGCGACCGAGCATAACCTCCACTATGACCGAGCTACAGGCATATAGAAATCCTTTCTTAATGCAAAGAAGGGGTAAGGCGTGCAGACACAGACACAGGAGGAGAGAAGTGGACAACACGAACGCCGCACGGCGGCCCACGAATGGCAAACTGCGTGCAGCGAGTTGCCGTGCCGACGGGCCTTTGCACGTTTGAGTGTAAAACAGTAGCCGGCCGACTCCGAAAGGGACGATACGCGGCGTTCGTGTTGTCCGCTTCTCTCCTCGCATAGTCGCATAGTTCGGCAGCTCGGAGCGGTCTCTCCTTCGCTTGGCCTTTCTCAATGTGAAGGCCCGTCCACGTTACCGGCACGGAAACTCGCCGCACGCCGTTTGCCGTTCGCGGGCCCCCGTGCGACGGCGGTTTTGCTCGCGAACGGCCAGATTTCCTAGCTGTAGAGAGCACGGGCCCGGGACCCATTTGTGCGGCAGCCGTACGGCGAAGCGGCCAATCAGCGTCCGAGGAGTGGTCACTCTGTGCACCGACGGCAGCTTCACCGCCTCTGATCGTTCGGCGCCGCCGATATCGTGGCTAGGCCTTTTCCGGTTCACTTCGAAGCTAAAGCTTACGAAGCTTCGGAATGAATCACCGACTCTCACAAGCCGCAATATTTTCTTACCGTTGTTGTCGCTCTTCGCAATAATTATAATAATCGCGACATGCACTTCGAATCGCCAGTTGACCTCTGCTGGCAGAGCACTCGTATGCCCGAGCAGACGACGCAGCATAGTTTTACGTCACTATTTTTTGTGGCCCACGTGACCAAGCCATGTTGCGTTTCCTCCTCTGTGACGTCATAGCATCCCCCGGAGCCCAGAAACCGAAACCGAAATCGCTCGGTATAATAATGCTATTATTAAATTATTTATCGGATATATATGAATCCCGCTGTGTGTACCGTGCTCCCTGAAGCATGACGCAACGTTTGAATCAACAAACGCATGAACGAAAATTTTGATGTCTCCACCCCTTTAAGCAAGTGCCCCACTCCCCTCGCCGAAAAAAAAAATCCTGGGTATGGGCCTGGCGGTTACCTCTCGCTGGTCACCGCCATTAACACAGCAAGAAACGTGCCAGCTCTTTGTACCGCATGTCGTGCTGAATAGCGGGCTGCGAAAATCTTTTCACAAAGGGCACTATATCCGGAACCATGTCCACCGCCGAACTGTTGGGGTGCACGCGCTGGCAGTGGAGTGTTTAGGCACGCTCTGCCACAGTCCAAAGCGGCACTTCTACGGAATAGTTTACACTAAACTTTTACCGAGTCTTACTCAAAGAAATGGACAGCTGTCCTTTGATGCGCGCCGCCGGCAAGTAAACTGATTGAAGGCGAGTAAATGTATTGAAGGGCGCGCGAGGTAGGGGAGAATGAAGTTTGGAGATTATTTTCGTTTTAGAGCGCAGCTCTTAGGTGCCCGTTCCTGCGGCGAGCGTCCGCGTCGTACCTCGTAACCGAGCGAACCAGCACAGTGAATTATGAAAAAGTGACTGCGGAGCGCAACGGGTAATGAAAGACGGCGATAGCGAAGAGAGCGCGAGGAGGAAAGTGGAGGAGGAGGGTACAGCGGAACCATGAGTCGGAAAGCGGAGAAGGAATGTATGGCGAAAGCGTGAGAAGAAAAGCGTAGTGCCGCGCAAGACAGTCTGTTCGGCGACGATGGTTACGAGAGGGCGCCAGAGTAGCGCGCATCGTCTGTATGGAAACAAAGCGCTGCATGAGCGGATATTTGCCTGCGGCGGGTGCTGTGAATCGCGCCCACGCATCACCCACGCGCTGCCTCTCGCGATCTCTCGATTATCGAGGCAGTCGCGTCACACGTCGCTCCGTTTGGAACGTGCCCCACGAGATAGATTGTCCGCGCCAGCTAATATATCGCGAAATGAAAATACGGATAACGTATAGAGCTGCTCTCAAATTTCGCATTAGGGAATATCGTAATCACCTGTGAATTTTTTTTTTTTGCACTCAAGAAGCTGAAGTCAGATGAAGCAGGTGTTGGCACACTCAACATCGTTCTTCCATTTTTCCGACTGCGTGAATGGCAGTCTCATTACGTGAGCAAAGCATTCTTGCATGCAAATGATAGAAAAGGGACTCCCCTTTCGCAAGGAATCGTGAGTTTACGTTCATGTTCTCGACGTGCGACGTGGTAACTTTATTCACTTTCCTCCTATTACTCACATCTTGTTTGGAGCCACTTAGCTCAGAAAGTCGAAGCCCACATTTGGAAGGGGGGTACGCGTGCTCCGTTCTCTCTAGTGCGGTGCACGTCTTCTCATCTCGGCTGCTTTTTGCGCGCCCGGCGTATACTTATATGCCACGAGGGGAGCCAGGCATGGAACGAAGGAGCAGTACAGAGGCAAGCAGTAGTCGACGTGGCACCCATCTTGAAGGGATGTTGCGGGCGCGGCAGGTGAACGAGACGCAGTCGAAAGCCTAGCGGGAATTTATTGCGCACAAGCGATCGAAGCTTTCGCTCCCAGTCGACATAAAGCGGTTTTTACTCAAGGATATTTATCGTCATTTTCTTATTTTACCAGCTCGAACCTATGTGAGGTCCCTGTAAAGCCAGGAGAGCGGGAGGCGGAGGAAACCTGAGGGACAAATGGGATCGGCACGGGCACTCGGCCTCGCCATCGCCGTTTGTAGACGCATGCGAGCGTATTCCCGGAATGTAACTAAATATTTCAACTGCATGGACGCCAGACAGTTCTGCGTGGTGGCAATTGGTTGACTTTTGTGCACTCAAGCGCTGCCGCATTGTCTCGTCGAAATAAAGAAAAAAAAAAAGAGAGAGACAGAGATATAAATCTTCAGCTCGACCAGCAGGGGTGGCGGTGCCGTGTTTTCGAAGAAAATCTCGGTCGGGACAATGTACCTATTCTACTTCAATGATATTCGCGCTTCGTCGTCAACATGGGTCCATCGTGAACGGTGGATGACCAAATAAAGGAACGAGCCCTTGTTCGGATGCCGATTTTGAACAGGTTGTGTGTAGACTTCTAGGTGTGTTTACGGAACACCTGCGTCCGCTGGAACTTAAGCATGAGATATACCTTAGGACAATTGTGTAAGATTTTTAGACCTGAAGCTGTGCCTTTCGAGTTGTCGTGTATTCTGGCACTTTTGTATTTTACTCGGTCAAGCCCCTTTTATCCTTGCACCCAGCATAATGACAACTGGTGAAAAGGGGTGTTATTAATGTTTGCCTTATTAGCACTCTTAAGAGGTCATGCCAGCGCTCAAAACAAAGTTTCCAAGCAGAGGTCGGGCGCCCTTCAAGCGCTCGTTACCCGAAGGCCTTAATATCTGCTGTAGCAGAAAAGCTTCCTAAGCAGTTCAAGCCTGGTGCGAAAGCTCAGCCACAAAGTGCGTCAGTTTAAAAGAACCGTGTTGCCGTGCTCTTTTACCTGCGCAACGTATCGCATAGGCTGAAGAAGTTTGGGCATCGCGTTGGCATCACGGTTGTTTTTCGCTCTGGAAAAAGATATCCAAGCTTTGCAAGCTTGTGAACGCTCCAGCCCCTAGCCGAGTTTGATACTCTGTGAAACACAGAACGTGCTTTGTGCCCTGTGCCACCGCCGCAGTTTATCTGATTCCGCTGTCCTCTGGGAAGAAGTATATAGGGCAAAGAGGCAGGTGCTTCAACGATCGTTTAAGGGAGCCTCACAGCAATGTGCACAACAAAGTTCAAGGTAATCTGGAATTCACGGCCGTAACTGCGATTGCGTGCCCCTCTTTGAGTGTTGCGATGTCTTAACTAAGCACCGCTCGCAGCTGACGCGCGAAACTGTTGAAGCGTACCACGTCAAAACGTTTGAGAGCTTGCGTGTAAACTCCCCGTCAGTTGCGCTAATAAAAAGGGTGAATACGTATCTCAATCAATTTTAAACCTTGCACATGTGCCTCGCGCATAGTCAACCCATGACAAGTAATTTGTTATTCTATAGTCATCGATACGGTTTTGTTAGCTGCCTATGTTTCTGCAAATGCCTCCGCACTATATATACATGGTCATCCCTTCGTCAATAATATTGTTGGAAGTAGCGCTGTGTGTCTTTCTTCGTTTGTCCCTGTTTCTCGCGCTGTTATTATTTTGAATATGAACTACCAACAGGCCCAAGTTTCTACCCTTCGAGCCTAATCGTTGCAATCCCACTCGTCACCGTAAGACGTCATAGGGAAACCGGTTACATCGGGCATCTGGTACGGTGCTGATTGGAATTCTCGTGGAAGGTGCCTTTTAGTCCCTTGGATTTAGTTTCACCACGGCCTTGAGGAGAGTCAGAGAGGCCACCAGGAGGAGGGAAGCAACCGGCGGGCAGCGCGAGGGTGAAGGGGAGCGGAGGGTGGTTAGGTAGATGCCGCAGTCCAATGAAGAATGACAGGTTTCACTGCGAATTTGTTTTATTGTAAAATGCCCAAGCCAACACTTATGGCTGGGCGGATAATACGCAGGACGGATCATACGTGCCAAAATCCCGATCTGATTATGAGACTGGCCGTTGTGGGGGACTCCGGATTAATTTCGACCAGCTGAGGATCCTTAACGTGCGCCAAATGCACGGCACACGGGGGTTCTTCCATTTCGCCCCCCACTGAAAAGCGTCCGCCGCAACCGGGATTCGATCCCGCTGTCTTCGTTATCAGTAGCCATAGCCGATAGGCGACCACGGCGTGTGCTGAGGAAAGCTTGACAGATGCGCATTTTGCAGTGTTGTGCAAGATGCGAGCCGGTTTCTGTCGATAAAGGGCGCTCTTGCTTTTCACGCGATTATTAATGTAGGGGCCAATCTCAGAGTGTCTACCAACCGGGAAAACCGGGAATTCTCAGGAATTTTGAATAGTCTGAAAATACTCAGGGAAAACTCAGGGAATTTGTGCTTCTATTACGGAAAATTAGCTGTACTTTTATTCAAAGGGAACGAAAGTCACGCTAATGCTGGCTTCGAGTAACAGAGAGGGATCGTAACGAATCGTCTTTGACGCCTTGTCGTCGGTTGGTGGAGTTGTCAGTGTACAGTCAACGGCAGATTTTTCGGACGACCGGCCTTTGGGACATGCCCGATAGTTCGGACGGCTTCGCGGCACCACCACGTATCCTACGGAGTCAATATATAGAAACTCCTGAAATGTCGGACATAAGAACCCTTCGCCGTCCGATTATCCAGCCTTTTTGCCGTGACCGCAGGTCCGAAACGGCATTAATCAAAGCCACCGCCGCCGCCATTTTGATTATCTCGCCTCCTCGAACCGGCGTTCTCGCACGCAGATCCGCTGGCAGCCATAGCCACAACCGCGACAACGCTAGGCCTAGCTGCTTCGACGTTCGCTATTAAGCTTCTTGTCATTCGGTGCCATAGTTTTCATTGAAAGAATTCGCCGCTGTCAGCAATGGCACCGACTCCGCCTCCCGCCGCTGTAATCATCGCGATTGGCTTTGAAGCTCTGAAAGCACAACGCGTTGCATATGCCGGTTTTTGAAAGTTAGCTTCTCCTCAATACAGAAATGTGACGTGGTGAAGCATGCACAAAGTATTGCGGTGAAGCTTAACAAGCGTGGGAAGGCGCAACTTTCACTGGACAAAGTATGTATTTCTTAATTATATACGCGTGCACACACCATCTCCTGTCACATTACGAGGACCGATATGCCTAATAAGTGTACTGGAAGGCCTTCAGAGCTTTTTTCGACGTGCATGGGGCGATTTTAGTGCCTTGGGGGCAGTAAAATGCATGCATTCATTTTTTTCTGGTTGCCCGATTTTTCAGACGTTTTCGCGGCGCCTAGGGAGGTCCGAAAAATCGGGCGTTGACTTTGCAACTGTCCAAGAGGATGCTTCATGTAGTCCGTGAGGTGAACGCGTGGCGGAAGGAGGGCGAGGATAGAAAGGACCAAACCCATTGAGGAATGAACGGGAAAGGAAATGTGCCGCCGCTTTTTTGAAGGAGCTTGAGGAAAAAAAAAAAAAAACAGTGTTGGCTGACGCCGAGATCCAGGTGTCCCTCATCCAAACCATAATAAACTCTATAAAGCAGTGAAACGCAAGACCGAGGCGTTGTGCGCGGGCTGAGAGCATGTCGCGACAGTTGAGGCTTACTATCCAGCTGCTGAGAGAGAATCTCACTTGTGACAAAGTTCGGGCCTCATAGCAATGAGCTATCAGTTGATAGAAATAGCTCATATTCGAAACTATTTGCTTCTGTATGCATCTCTTTTTATTCGTAATTGAAAATGTTTGACTGTATTTGCAAAGGGCTGTGCCATTCTTTTTTCGAAGATATTCGCTGTGCATTTTACTAAGCCCTCTTTTCTGTTTTCTTTTTGAATAAAATAAACACTACTACTTACTATTCAAACTGGATTAAGTCATTTTATTAATTTTTTAACATGCTTACTAGAGAGGGACAGCATCGGGCGACATGGTGTCAGCCCGTCTTGACATAGGACAAAATTCTGTGTCAATCAGGAAATTTTGCAAGGGCACTCGGGGAAAACCTGGAAAACTCAGGGAATTTCGAAATGTCAACTTGGTAGACACCCTGCAATCTGTTCGACGCATCGTTTGCCACCAGTGGCGTAGCCAGGGCGTGATACACCGGGCACGTGCCCGGTGTGAATTTCGCATATGTGAACTGCGGCACAGCGCATTTTAAATGCATTATTATAGTATACATTTGAACTGAAACTAAGCAAAATTCAATGTAATCAAAGAAGGACCGAATAATTAAACCACCATGTTATCCTCTAGATAGAACGTCTCAGGAGGCATGTTCCCACACGGAGTTCGGTCATTTGCGATGAGTTCACCTCTCGGGCGAAGTTCAGGAGACCAAAAGGCTCCTTAGCTGAGACAGTGAGAAGTGGTATTAGTCGCCCAGGTTGCTGTAGTTATGGGACGCCGCATTTCACGACCGGGACGGCGTCTCTCCCGTGGTGGCGGTCGCGTCACCGTGATCTTTGTTCGGACTCGTGGCTCCCCGGCCTCATTGGTTCCGTTCAGGCGCCGTTCCACTGAAAGTCGGAATAGTGCCCCCCATTTTCTCTCTCTCTCTCTCTTTCTTTTTGGTAAATGCTGCTTTTTCGTACGGTTGGTAGTATCGATGAACGATTATTCGATTAAAAGTATCCTGCAAAATTATTAATCGTCATGTATGCCCACCTTTCATTTAATCGATTAAGCATGTTCGATGAATAGTTTTCTGGAGTTTGAAAGGAATTGCGCGAAAATTTCGAAATAGTACTAGAATGAAAGAGCACGAGCAGGGACTGTGCGGCTGTGGTAGAGCGATTGTGGACTGTTTTTGCGAGTCCCCAGTGATGCCGAGTCGAGCGCTTCCCTTACACGCTGCCCGAAGCCGGAGGCTTGAAATGTCCTCGCAATTCATGGCATACTATAGAAACCCAGTGGTTGATCCTCGTTTCACTCCCAGTCCACTAAAGACGTGGCGCAGCATACGCGCCGGTTTGGAGCATGTATGTTGACATATCGAAGGAGTTCACGTCCATTCCGGCAAATCTATAGCTTCCGAGCGTCTGCTCTCGCATCCTCGTTGTGTAGCCATTCAAAGAAGGTGTACGTTTCACCCAAACATGCCAGCCAATTGACGTTTCCTTCGCTCTGTAGGAAAGAGCATGTGACTTAAAATATTAAACCAGTAATTTTCTTTTCCCCTGTGCATATTGCAGTTTCTTGCATACTTTAGTTGGACCTCACCTTTAACTTCTGCCATTTTTCTTATTTCTTATGTGACCGTACAGTACAGGAATTCACTAGTGTCATGTAACTTGTTTAATTCTGCTCTAATTGCCATTTTATAACACATATTCTTTATCTTTTCAAAGGTGACTAGTGCCAACTGTATTTAGTCTTTAACAAATTAAAGAGTACTCTTTATCAAACTTTATTAGCCTCGTGCGCGACCAATGGCGGCGTTGCGAACGGCGCTCCGATGACGTAAGTCGGCGGACGCGTCTCTGTCGTCTGCTACGCTCCGGCTAAAAAATAGCTTCATTTTCATGCGTTTTCTCATGCTCTGACTGCGCCTCGCGCAGCACGGCGCCCTCCAATTACTGTCCGTATTTTTTCTAGCTTTAGTTCTATAAATGTCAGCATTAGGAAGATTAACTGAATACTGTAATACTGGGGCTTTGCGTGCCAAAACCACCATTTGATTATGAGGCATGCCCTAGTGGAGAACTCCGGATTAATTTTGACCACCAGGGGATCTCTAACGTGCCACCAACGCACGGGACACGGACGTTTTTGCATTTCGTCCCCACGGAAATGCGGCATTAGCGAGACAACAAACGTTATGTACTTAATGTATCTGCTCTATCACCGCCCAGTGTGGTAGCCCAGTGGCGTTTCACTGCTAAGCTCGAGCTCGCTGATTCGACCCCGGCTGCGGCGATCGCATATCGATGTGGGCGAAATGCGAAAACGTTGGCGCATACTTAAATTTAGGTACACGTTAATCACAGGCGGTCATAATGAATCAGGAGTCCTCCGTTGCGGCTTGCCTCATTATCATATGATGGCTTTGGCATGTGAAATCACAGCATTTCATTTTTTTAATGTTTCATATTTTCATGTTTATTTTCATATTATAGTAAATTTTCATATCATAGCAGCACCCGAAGGCAGGGACAAAATCTCGTGACTCAGTCATAAAACATTGCGCCAAAAGAGTAAATGAGCCTACGCAGCTTTTGGAATGAAGTTCGATCGCAAGACTCATTCAGAAAATTTTGCGTCGGCTAAGCGGCATTGTAGTTGAACACAAATTTTAAATTTCACTAACAGTTCTAATCACTTGGTGATGCATATACGTGTAAAACTTTTGCCGACCAGAAAAAAAAATTTTTTTTTCAGTGACGAGCGTTTTATCTTGAACATTAGTTGCACCACGCTCTATAACGTTTCGCAATCGTCAAGCATGCTTTACACTATTTTCTTGCAAGTAAATCTCATTACCACTTTCTGATGCAAAAATATTGTTTGTTTAGGTTAGCATAGGACTGTTTCTGTTCAACGCACTTCCAGACTATAGGAGACCACTCAGAAGACATCACTTCATCAGCAAAAAAATAAAGATATTGTTATGAAAAAAAGGAAAACGCAGGAACGCCACTGGACATCGTATTGCGCCTATGTACGTCTACCATCCCTCTCCGTGCCCTACACTTGTATAATTAACTTGGATCCACCTCTAAAACATTAGGTTCCTACAGATGTAGATAACTGTGTTACAACCCTTTGAAAGTACCCGGCCAAAATTTTGATTAATCAATTAATCGATGAAGAACCCTGCATCGAAAGTGATTAATCGATTGAAGGCTAAAACGATGAATGATTAATCGTAAATTGAATAAAAAAATTAATCGACCTACTCTTTCGCACATGGTGTTCGGCTGCTGCGGCATTTCTGCACCTCCTTCAACCAGAAGGTTCGTAGTATGCAGTCGAAACCGTACACCGTCGTCGCTGGATTGTTTTCGACAGCCCGCGCGTTTCTCGTTGTCTCCCTGCGTCAGCGTTTCTCCAGCGGAAGTGGTTCTGCTCGACACAAGCGCCGCGGGTCATCGGTGCTTGTTTTCGCTGCAGCCGTGGTACTTTAGAAGTGGCCCCTGGCTGTGGGTTGAGGAGGGCGGTTGAAGACGCACGGAAGGCAAGCGCAGGCGGGAAAGCGGCCGATGCGAGATTTCTCTCTTTTTCGCTGCATGTTGGGTACGGCAGATAAATAACCGTAAGACCAAAAAGCACCGGATGCCCTGGAGGAATTCTACACTTCGTAAGCGAATCAAAGAAAAGAACTCGTTGTATCATACGTTCGTTCAGTCACGAAATGGAGACTTATTTGGCAAATACATAAGAACTGCAGAAACACTCTGAATTCCGATCGGAAGAAAGCAAAAAGAGAATATTTTCAAAACATCTTTGAAAAGAAAATGCTAGACGAGCGTAAAAAAGGTCTGGGAGGTTGTTAACACCCTGACCGGCAACGGCAAGCAAAAATGTAGTGGTTTCACCACAGCCACTTCAGATGGTTCGATTCTAAGCGGTCAGCCTTTGGCGGAGGGTGTGTATACGACTTCTTTATCAGCTCGACTTCTTTATCCCAAGTAACCACGGATATCCGGGCGACGTCCGACGGACGTCCTTTCTGGATATTCGGGATGTCCCTGGGATATCCATGAATGTCCGACGTACGTCCGAGGGACATCCCTGGGAAATCCAAAGGTAATCGCTTTGGCATCCGTAGTACGTCCGACGCGGACATCCAGCATGGACATTCAGGGGACGTTCAGGATATATATATATATATATATATATATATATATATATATATGTGTGTGTGTGTGTGTGTGTGTGTGTGTGTGTGTGTGTGTGTGTGTGTGTGTGTGTGTGTGTGTGTGTTTGTGTGTGTCTTCCCGGGGATATTCCAGATATACACATGCCTTGAAGCGACAATAGTGGCCGGGACACATTCAAGCACCGGACCATTATATATATTACATTGGTCTAATGCTTGAAAGCATTCTTGTTTTAAGTAAACGAGAAATGAACTTACACCAACTTCCAAATACAATTAAACGTTTATTGTCACCTTATACATATACATAAAAAGACCAATAAGCAGATATATGCGTACTGTTCAAAGAAATAAATACACGGATAAAGAAGAAAACTTGCAATTTCAATAGCACAACAACAAGGTAGAGAACAGCAGAACAAAAATACTTATTGCCCACCCTGCTTTGACATTTGAGTTTGCAGCATGGAATAAAAATAAAGAGCAAAAACACATCAATTAGCATTATTAAGCAGCGAAAGCAACAGAAATGACATGAAGGAATTAATCTTGACTACATCACTTCACGAGCACTCTGCGATACGGGCACAAAAAATGACATTAACTGGCTAATGCCTTAAACTTTAATGTCATTCGCGGGGTGCCACACGGACATGCTTAATGGTATTGCAGCTTAAATGTTATTCGCGACGTAGTGCGTTCTCGTAAGTCAACTTGCCGTCAAATGCGTACTCTCGTTCCCAATGTCTCCACATTCTGACGTGGCTAAACGAACTATTACTGAAGAACAATCAATATATTCTTCACTTTCTTTAAACAATAGCTCTTTCTCGTGGCGTAGTGCGTTCTTACAATTATTAAAACTCACTTGGCCATCGAATGCGTACTCTCGTTTACAATGTCCCCGCCGTGGCCGTAGTGACCATATTCTCACGATATTAAACAAACTTGTAGACAAAAACAACTAATATATTCTTCACTTTTTTAAAAGGAGCTTTTTATTTTCGTAGAGATCAGCAGGCGATCTTGCCGCTACTGACGGCTGCAGCTCTGATCATGAGCGCATTAGCCAGGAGAAGCTGTTTGCCAGGAGAATCAAAGGGCGCCGATGAAGAGTACGCGGTAGCTAAAGCAAATGTAGACTCCGGGGTGCTGCTTACCAGAAAACCAGCATTGACTTGTGCGTACACCTCTCCTAAGGGATCCTGTTCCGTTCTCACAGCGAAGTGAACCATCCGAAGCGTCACGTAGAGTATATCCATCAGGGAAGCAAGGCACATTGTCCTTAGTGCGCGTAGTGACAACCACCGTCCTGAACTTCCGATGTCGCCTCGGTGCAGCGACCAGCATCACAAGGCGTACAAATGTTTGCAGGGACAGCCCGAACGCACATGTTAATGCATGCGTGCGGGGTATGCGCGCCACTGCACAGTTCTAGACTTGCGAATTCTCGAGCTGTTGACTGCTGGCTGCCGGTGCGAGATCCGAAGTCCTCGAATATCGTCTTTGTTTCCAGCGACGCTCTTTTTCGCGCGTGCGGCTTCTCCCGCAGTCTAGGCATCCTGGAACCTGTGAAGAAAACACATTTCAATACCCAAACGAATTAAAAAAGAAATCGATGTAGCTGTCATACCTTGGTAGCTGAGTAGGAGACTTCGGCAGGCACGGAAGGTGACAAACGCTGCTCCGTTGCCCTTAAAACGATCGCAGAATGAAAAATGGCGTGGCGACGATGGCTAGAGCTTGGATTGGGTTGGATGACTGCAGCGTTCTGCTTTGCCAAGGTTGTAACACTTCCACGTGCATCTACGCAAACATAAATAGGTTTTTAAAATATTCTATTATTACACAGTGAAATATTTACTTATTCTGGGAATACTAGGTATCTGATTTTCGAGTTTTTAGTTTCTGCTAAAGCTGTCGGCGCCAGAAAAACATAGCCTTTGAGATTACTGTCAATGCATGGCGGCTCTGACGCATTATAGCTTTCGTAATCGCTTTCAACGCACGCAGCCACCAAAAGCGTAGCCTTTGAGATTTGTTTTTGTTACCTATAATGATATTATTGTATGCACAATTGAACACTGCAGACAACTTCCTGTTTTAAGAAACCAGCCAAAAACAGGCGCACACAGGAAACATACGAGAAGACAGGAAAGAGGCTGGAAGAGGCCTGTCTTGTGTATGTTTCCTGTGTCCGTCTTTTTTTTTTTTGCTGGTTTTTTCTTAATACAATGCACCAACTAGCCTAACAACGTGTTTTACTTCCTGTTTCAATGATAAACCTGAACCTACATGTTCGGAGGTCAGGACCAAAACTCTATGATCAGGAACTTTTCATAATGAGGGATAACTTGAGTGCTTGGCTCTAGGTCGAATAAGTGGCTTCAAATGGGCGCTTGTATATTCTGCTAGTCATCCACAAGCATTTTTTTTAAAGCAAACTACAAATTGTTTGTATGACCCACCGATAGAAAAAAAAATCGTATTTTAATACTGCGATGTTAAAGTGGGCAGAATTGATATCAAGTTGGAAATATATTTATTTTGCTTTGAAAAAAGAATGAGCTGTGTCCGATAGAGAACAAAAATAAACAAATATAATATGAACAAACTAAAATTTCCGGCAATATATTTATGCTAGTTTATATATAACTCCCTAGTGTATATCCTGGGCATGCCTATTTATGGACAGCCAGCGGACGTTCAAAATGGGATGTCCCATGGACATCCCGGTGGGATGTCCTTCGGACATCCAAACAGGATATGGACTTCTCCTGTACGTCCCACGGACGTCCGTTTTGGATATCCGGATGGATGGACGTTGGGACTTATGGTGGACGTCCCACGGATATCCGTGGTTACTTGGGATCCAGGCGGTAGTGAAGATACGCGTCATGAATTCTGCAGTGCATATCGTCCCGATAAAATCTTCTCTTTTCTTAAAAGCGACTGGCCCCGCAGAAATCGCACAGGCTATTGAGAAATTAAAGAACAATGTGGCAGCTGGTATCGGTGACATAGGTCCTGTAGAAATTAAGTGTACATCACCATTAATATGTAAAGTTCTTGTCCCGCATTATTAACCTTACTCTGAGCAATGATACCTTTCCACAAGCTTTAAAGATAGCAAGAGTGACACCCATCTATAAAAGCGGTAGAAGGGATATGCTTACAAATTATCAGCCGGTGTCAGTCCTACCCACTATATCCAAGATTTTCGAAAGCATCGTACACAGTAGACTAATACCATTCATAAATAAGCACAAAATATTAACCAAGAGTCATTATGGCTTTCAGAGAAATAAATCAACGGAGCAAGCTTTGACGTTCATTAAGGATAAAATAATAACAACTATTGAAAAAAGAAAATATATGCTTGGTTTGTTCTTGGACTTTAGGAAGGCTTTTGACTCCATTCATCATCAAATATTGCCTAATAAATTGTCAAGGCATGCTATAAGGCGGACGGCGTTAAAACTAGTACAGAATTACTTAAAGGATCGTTTTCAAGTATTTAAGGTAAATAATATATTTTCTTCCAAACAAATGTAAGCACAAGGTGTCGCACAGGGATCAATTTTAGAGCCACTTTTGTTTTTTAGTTATCGAAATGATCTAGTAAATATTCCTGATTCCCCTGAAATAATCATGTATGCAGACGACACAAACGTGTTCTTCGCATCAAAAGAGCTACAAATACTCGGAACATATGTAAACCATTATTTGTCAGCTCTTTCATGCTGACTAAGGGTGTATTCGAATGCAAATAAATACAAGAAAGACCACATACATCATATTTCATGCAGTTCATAAAATGATAAAGAACAAGTTGAAAATTACAATTGGAGAAGAGTCTATTATTAGAGTCAATGCACAAAAATTTCTTGGTATAATATTTGAAGAGCACCTCTCTTGGAAAGCTCATATCAATAGTTTAGCAGTAGAGCTTGCAAAGTGTGTAGAGTGTTTATACAAAGCGGCCGCTTTCATCCCTGTGTGGCTAATGAAATCTATGTATTACGCACTGTGTTACTCCAAATTATGTTATGGAAACTTAGTGTGGGGAACAACAACACATGGTAATTGCAAAAAATTATTTGCATTGCGAAAACGAGTACTTCGCTGCTATGAACGCTATAAGGGAAACTCACGGGATCTCAGAACACCATCTTTGTTTTTAAAGCATGATATGTTAATTGCTGACCAAATACTTTATTACAAGCTACTACAATTTGTGCACCATGAAAAATTATACATAAATAGCAGCATTTGTAAATCGTCTTACTACTTTATAGAACAAAAACGACACAAGCCAATAACTCGGACTAAATATGAAAAACAATCCATGATATATCAATAACGTCGCTTCTTAATAAGATTTTGACTTAAAAGTGAGTCGAAACTTCTTTAAGAAACAGTTAAAGAAAGTATTATTAACCAATGCATCACCTTTTACTTTATCCTATTAAATTTTTTTCTTTCCTTGTATTCCATGTATTTTTTTTTTGTATTGTCTGCAAGACATACCGCTAAATTGATTATACCACTGTGCATACGAAGCTCTCGTAGTTGATTGTTAAGTAGGGTACAAATATCTCAGAGTGCATTGTGAATATACCACTTTTTTGTTGTATAAAAGAGAATTGCCACACGCTGCGAACTTTTTACTATGTATGTATTATATTTATGTATAACTGGTACAGAGGCTTCTGTCAGGTATTGCCATGCCTTTAGCTTCTGTACCTTTCTTGGGAAAAATTCAAGGAAAAAATCATCTCAATCTGAATCTGAAACAACGTGGAATTTGTGCAAAATGTGGGCTGCTATAAAATTTCGAACAGCATCGAGTGAACTATCCGAGTAATTTGGCCTCTTTATTTAGTTACATCTTGGTGACGGCTAGTTGGTTATTCTTAAGAACTATGCTGTAACAGCGTGACTGAAACAAGGACGCAGCGTTTGTTCTGTGGTATTTGTTTCTCTGCGTGTTCTTGCTTCAGTCGCGCCGTATGAGCGTGGTCCTTTTTTATTTATTTGTATGCAAGGGACGGTATTTGAGAGGGTGATGCGGTGGTGTTCTGCACAAAGGGTCGCAACACTATCGGCGCGTCTAGATCCACGCGTACGCACTGAATATCGCAACCTTTATTAAAGTAAAACATTTTATTTTTTGCGCACTTCTAAAATGCAGGCAACATTCTCACCCTTACGCATTTCAACATCTAGTAAAAGGGCACAGTAATTTGTCAAAGTCACGGCATACCTCCTGTAGCAGGGGTTTCTGAGAGACTACTGGTAGTGTACAGTTTAGTAAAAGTGCACAATAATTTTTGGTATGCTTCGATAATTAGCGGTATCATAGAAATAGAGGACAAAAATGGCGACCTACGCTGTTGGCGTCTACAGAAGATACAAAATTCTATGGGTAATAGAATAATGGAGTTTCTGAATGGGATCGTATGGGCATGGCGAAAGTGCTGTCATGAAGACTGAACCGGTCATTCTGTTGTTACAGGTTTTCCTGTGCAATGCACCCATTTCGACATACACTTCAAGCAAGGAAACAGCCATCGCCAGCTGCGAGGTACGTCGCATCCAAGGAACATCGTGGCAGCTTGCTACTTCCGGACTGGAGCATGCGCACGGAACAGCACCGATAACGACAGTGACATCCCAGCGCAGCAGCTATATAAGTGCAGTCGGCACGCAGCAATCCTGTGGGCATGGCGAAAGTGCTGTCATGAAGACTGAACCGGTCATTCTGTTGTTACAGGTTAGTAAATTTGAGAAGTGCTTCAGAAGTGACAACCGGTTTATTATTGTTCTGCCATGCCCCAAACTATGTGCTTCTTGTGCCCTGGAATGTATTTCCATGTTGCTGATACTGTCTGGTGATGTTGAGCTTAATCCTGGGCCCAAAACAGTTGAAGGAATGCTCGCGGAAATTTTGGAAGGGCAAAAACTAATGAGTGAGGATATAAAACAAGTAAGAACAACGCAGGCTACCTTTTCCAACCAGTTAGAAGTCATAAACAAGAAGATATCGGAGATGGAATTGACCATGAGAGCTGTAAAGGAAAATGAAGGAAAAATAGAGCGCCTTCAAACAGAAATTAACAACATAGGTAGTGCTCTGCAGTACAGCCAAGAAAGAATGGCTGATTTAGAAGATCAAAGTCGTAGAAACAATTTAATTGTCTTCGGAATAACGGAGAGTACTACTGAAACGAATGATGAATTAAAAACGCGAGTTCTGCGAGATGTATTTGAGGAGAAACTTGGAGTGAAAGTCAGTACAGTTGAAAGAATTCACAGAATTGGAAGACAACGGACGAATAAATATCGACCAGTTATTGTAAGATTTTTTTACTACAACGAGAAGGCGAAAATATTCGAGAACTGCAAAAAGCTAAAGGGCAGCAGTATCTCAGTTGCAGATGATTTTTCCGAGGTGACGCTACGAAAGCGTAAAAGCCTTTGGGAAAGTGCAAAAGCTGAAAAGGCCAGAGGAATGAAGGTTCGCCTCGTGCGTGATAAGATCTTGATCGACAACGACACGTTTACCTGGGACGAAGAAAAAAAATGTCGAAAGAAGGTGGTTAAGGGAGGGTCAAGCTCGCGTATAACAAAGTGACAAAGAGAAAGCAAACCCAGAGATTTGAACTTGATTAATGTCAACGTTCGTAGCCTGGCAAACAAGACGGTCGAATTTGAACACCTTCTTTTACAGTACAAGCCAGATGTCGTTGTTGTCACAGAAACGTGGCTACGCCCCGAAATAAAAGACAGTGAATTAATCCCTCCGGGTTATATCATGATCCGCAAGGACCGCGGAACGCGTGGTGGAGGCGTGGCTGTTGTTTGTAAAGAAGACATTGAGCTGATCGTTCTGTATGATTGCCCTAATACTGAAAGCATTTGGTGCAGAACAGAGTTTCTAGGCGTTCCTTTTATTATTGCAGCTGTCTATCGACCTCCGGATGCTCCTCCTTCATTTGTACAATGCCTTCAAGATTATATGTGCAACAATGTTCCTCTTAACACTCGTGTCATTATTGCAGGAGATTTCAATTTACCGGGAATAGATTGGGTTGATCTTGCAGTGGGTACTACAGATGTTGCACATTGTGAAGCTTTGTTAAACCTGACTTTCAGTTACGACCTCAAGCAAATAGTTCCTGAAAGTACTAGGGTTACACAGACCTCAGAATCCTTACTTGATCTTGTGCTTATTTCAAGCAATGTACCAGATTGTAGTGTTTCCGTCAAAGACGGAATTTCTGATCATAAAATGGTTTTGCTTTGTGTAAAGGAGGCCGTCCCGACGAAGAATTCAAAGAGGCCAACTATCTGTATAAGAGATTATAGCAACGCCGACGATGTTAGCATCTTGGACTGCCTTGAAATGTCGCTGTACTCGTTCGATGGGGCGACTGACGTCAACATCTTGTGGAATAAGTTTAAGAATACGGTGACCTACTGTGTGGAAAAGTTCGTGCCAAAGCGAATCAAGGTAGTAAAGAAGCGCAATCCTTGGATTAACCGCAATATAATACAGCTTAAACGAAGAATAAGACGCAGAAGTAGGAATAAAGAGAGGAACAAAATGGAGATTTCGCAGCTTTCCCAGACCCTTAAGCACATGCTCGTAACGGCGAAAGAACACTTTTACTCGCAGACGCTACCCAATTTCATGAGAGATTCACCACAGCGTTTTTGGCGTCATCTTGCCCCGTCGCACGAACAAATACAATATGTCTGCATTGATGGCAACATAATTAACAACTGTGCTCAAATTGCTGAAAAATATAATGAATATTTCCATTCTGTGTTCGCTCTACCGGAGCCATCTTCCACTGACCTTGATGAAAATCGCACCGAGGGTAGGTTGCCTATGCCAGACATCGTTTTCTCTGAAGAGGGGATATATGCACTACTCCTTAACTTAGACACAAAAAAATCAGCCGGTCCTGATGGCATCCCAAATGAATTTTTAAAACGATACGCGGAATGGATATCTAAGTATCTCTGTATAATTTTTAAGGCGTCCCTACAGCAGCACAAATTACCATCTGACTGGCTGACAGCTAGAGTTGTTCCCATCTATAAATCCGGCAACAGACACAGCATCGAAAATTATAGGCCCATTTCAATTACCTCTACATGCTGCAAGATCATGGAGCATGTAATATCAAAAAGCTTGTTCAAATATTTGGAAAATGCTAATATCCTTCTTCCTAACCAACATGGTTTTAGGCAAAAATTGTCAACGGTTACCCAGCTCACCGAAACCATACACGATTTTTCAAGCGTACTTAACGAGAAAGGTCAGTTAGATGCTGTTTGCCTCGATTTTTCAAAAGCGTTCGACCGCGTTCCACACCCAGAACTTCTTGATAAACTGCTTAGTCTCGGCGTTAACATAAACATTGTCAAATCGATTCAATCATATTTAGTAAGAACACAGTTTGTGGAAGTGAATGGTGCGACATCCGGAGTGTTGCCTGTAACGTCAGGAGTCCCTCAGGGATCGGTGCTGGGCCCTGTCCTTTTTCTCTGTTATATAAACGACATTGCAGACCAGATTAACCCCGTTATCAAAGTTCGACTTTTTGCAGATGACTGCTTAATGTATACCGCAGTATCCAGCCGCAATGACCAGATCGTCTTAAATTCCGCATTAAAAAGAATGAGCGACTGGTGTAATAAGTGGAAAATGAAAATAAACTACAGCAAGACTAAGTATATAAGGGTAACCAAGAAGATAAAAAATATACACTCCTTCGATTATGAGATAGATGGTAAGGTCGTAAGCCGCGAAAACCACATTAAGTACCTCGGAATTACCATATCCAGTGACCTCAACTGGAAAGCACACATAACGAACATATGCTCATCAGCTGAAAAAAAGCTCTGGTACTTGAGGCGAAAGTTAAAGCTTGCTCCTCAGCAAACTAAATTAGCTGCATATTTAACGCTTGTTCGTCCTACATTAGAGTACGCAAGCGTCGTGTGGGATCCGTTTAAAAAAAACCTGGTAGATAGAATTGAAAAACTTCAAAGAAGAGCGGCAATATTCATCTTGTCAAAATATCGTTCAACAGACTCCGCAACTGAAATGCTTAGGAAGCTCAACCTGCCGCCACTTTTCGAACGCAGAAGGATAGCTAGACTGAAATTTCTTTACCTGATTCGCCATAACTGGTTTAACCTTAATACACAGCAGTACATAAAACAGCGTCTGTCTCGAACAGTACGAAGCAGCAACCTAGAGCAAATTCAACCCATTCCAGCACGAATAGATACACACAAGTACTCATTTTTCCCTAGAACAATAGAGGAATGGAACGCGCTACCACCTGAATTACTAACAGTAGACAACGTAAATAAATTTGAAACCACACTAACAAAATTCTTTACGTCGGCTAGAAGTACATAACTACTACTTTAATAATGGTACTTGTCTTATGTTCCTGGTTCTAACACACACGATAATTCCAGCGGCAGTGGTACAATTAATACCACCCTACTGCAATTTGTTTTTGCTGCTTCTTGATTTGCATTGTGCATTTGCCTGTGTGTATGCCTTATTTTGTCTATTTTGTCTGTTCTACACAGCGGCAGTGCTGCTATCTTGTATTGTTTGTCTTGAAACCACCCTGTAACGGCCTTCGGCCAACAGTATTGTTAAATTAAAAAAAAATAGTAATATCAGTTTTCGTGGAGACCGTTTGATAAAGAAAAACCCATTTACATTATTTGGCACACGTACGTAAATATGTTCACAACTGGGTCATCTGAGAAGCTTGTAGCTGGCAAATTGCTTTCAGTTATGTGGTGAATTATCGCATTACAAGTGATAGTACAAGGGAACAACATCTCGCCCGATGACATGCATAATTCTGTACCCAGTGAAGGAGACTAGCGCAAGACTGCAGCACCGTAAATTATTTCAAAGGAATGCAAACATTGTGAAAACAAAATAGTAATTTGCTTTGCCTAAGTGTAGACAACAAATTCGTGGGCTGCCTAAAAGAGTGGAATTCTCATTAGATGATTTGAAATTTCTCGGGAGGAGCCATCTGCTTCATGCGTTGGCTCAGGAACTCGAGCCTCTGCACAACAGCCTCGGCTCTGCTGCTGTCGAATTGCTCGACACAGACCGTATACATTTGGATGGGCGTTTCTACCGCTTTGTTCGTACAACTGCTATTTGAACCTATACAAACGAACAGAAACAAATATTCGACAATTTTGAATAGCGAATTATTGAATCGAAAAGGAATCGAATAGACAAGACTATTCGACGTGTATTCGAAATTTCGATCATTCGCGCACCCTTAATGGCTTCGTTATAGAGTGGCCAGTCAACCATGTCGGTTGGAAAGAGCCGTGGTGTTATACGGACGCGTGTTTTTAATGCCTCAGTAGACAAATAAATTTCGAAGGGTTTGCAAATGCCTGGCTTGCTGGCGAACGAAGTACAGCGAACGCTTCACCGAGCGCAGGAACCTGTTCAGTTGAACTTCCCACGAAGTGGGCATAACGGGTACTGTCAGTTCTTGTGGAACCGCGTTTCAATCTGCTAAACTGTTACAAACAGGCACAGCGGTCACCGCCTGACCTCCGAATTTGTTTCGATGCCTGATCTGAGCAATCTCTGAAAATTGTAAGTGGAATCGCGTAATGAAAGCTGCAGCGATAAGCGCGAAGTGAGCAACGTCTTTAGCTTCCTATAGTGCTGCGAGCATCTACGTAGGCTTCAGATTGACTTTGATCGTCAAGGGGTCTTTAACACGATGAGAAATCTCATTTCATGAGAATTATTGGGACCCGTCGTGGTTGCTTAGTGCGCGGCTTAGGCGTTGCACTGCTAATCACGAGGTCGCGGGATCAAATCCCGGCCGCGGCGGCCACACTTCGTTGGGGGTGAAATGCAAAAACGCTCGTGTACCGAGCCTTCAGTGCCCTTTATATAAGCCCAGGTGGTAAGAATTAACGCGGATTTTGTCGCTGCGGCATGCCTCTTAATCAGATTGTGGTTCTGGCACGAAAAACCCCGGACTTTAATTAATTAATTGATTTAGAGCGCTTGCGCTACATCTTCGTATAAACGCGACCGGCAATCAGACCTTGTGCTCAGCATCATAAGGCCACAGAACGCGTAAACGCGCACGGCGTTTTGGGCGAAGCGAATGGATCGAACAGGAAGGATCGCCTCAAAAACCGGCGAGAATTTTTGGATCTCTCATACATTCGTTTCGTTGAAACTGCCGTAGCTTTCGACCTGCGGCGGCTGGAGCTCCAGGTCGTTCCGGCCGTCGCCCCACGTAAGCCCTGCGCGTATAACGGCGACACTCAAGGGGGTCAAGTACCGCGCGCATCAGACGCGTTCCGAGCGCGAAGGGAGCGGCGTTATACTGCGACGATAACGCGGTCATCCCCGAGCGCCACAGCGAAACTCGCCGACGCTCGTATACACACGTGCCCTGGAGAGATTCCGGCTGGCCCGGAGTGCTCGTTCCCCCTCGCAGCCACCCAGCGTCGAGACATGTGCGCGAATCGATCGGTGCATTGTGGCAACAAACGCAGTCAGGGTCAAAAAGGCGCGCAGGGAGTGTACGTGTTGTCCAACTACCCAGCACCGTATTCCAGTGGCATATTAGTTCAGCATGGCGCCGGAGAGAGAGGCTGTTTCATCGCTCACTATAGTATGGTCCACAGTTTGTAAATTGTTGCTCTCTGTCTTGCTGTCCCGGCACGAAAACATGAAGCGCATCAGCAGTATGATGTCATCTAACAAGTCAGGCAATGTGGCTAACAAAACGTGGCTAAACCCACGAAAGGAATGGGAATTTCTTTCTTTTCGTCAGGGAGCATACGCGAGGTTGATTGTCGTCATTATTAAGCTATATTTTCTTTGTGTGATCAAAATAAACGGTGAATATGGGAGGCCTCGATACGTCGCACACGCTCGTAATTGCCAATAGAGAGAGTCTGCACATCCAAAACGGATTTTGTAAATGTACTTGGGACGAAATTTTTGATATTGTCGTTACGCGAACTGTTCTAACTTTTGTCTTCAATAGTTCAGAACTCGAAACTGGTTTTTCTGTGTTCATTCGTCCGCACGTCCGTCCTTTCCGGTACATCGCCGTTGTCGGACCGTTTCCTCGCTTTTTCACATTCGCCAGTGAGAATCCAACTCTTGCTTCTGCGGCAATGTATAGTTGGGGGCACATCGCGCTTGGCAATTTGTGCAGGGTTCTGTACTCCGCACATACTCTGGAAAGTGGTGGCGTGCATGCATCTATTTCGGAGGCCACAGCGTGCAATACTTTAGCGGATGAAGACGACGATGTCGACGAGTTGTTAGAAGATGGCGGTGTCTGTTGTGAGAATGTGCTGCTGTTATGAGTCCAGAGCCAAAAAAAGGAAATCACTGAAGTCTTGTGACGTTTAACTGCCTATTCACGATTACGAACTAGGGCCTGTATCGAAAATAAAAGTATTATGCTAGAATTTGTTCGTAAGAGAAAATTCCAGCCAATCCCGATGCTGGACGTAATATTTGCGAAAGCGACCGGCGCCAACGGTGAAGACCACTTGCAAACGAAAAGCTTTCTGAATTCGGGCCCGGCTTAGTGAACGAGAAGCGGTGTAATTATAAGACAGGAAGAATTCTTCAGAGACTGAAATGTTCTCAGTTCAAATTCTTCAACAACAACAATAATAATAATAATAATAATAATAATAATAATAATAATAATAATAATAATAATAATAATAATAATAATAATAATGAATACGTGATAAAGAGCTCTTCTTTGGCAGCTGCATTTCATTGGCCCCAGGTTGCCTTCTCAAATAATACGTTCGCTGTCATTATTGTGGGCGCCCGTTCTTACAAGCAGTTTTAGCTAACGAATACCTTTGCGAATGCCGGCTTTGATGTTTTCATTTCTCTATACTGCATGCATGTGTATTAACGTATCTTGGCAGCTCACAGAGATTTAACATGATCGATCTTTTAGACAAGTTAGTCGTATATAACGGTAAAAAAAGAAGTTAAGCAGGCTGTTGCCGTATGTAATTTATTAAGAAAATGCATTGCTGCGTGCTATAAGGTTTCGACTGAATGTCTCTATAGAAGACTGTTTCCTAGCATCTTAGAGAAGTGAGTCCCTTTGGACACTTTTTTCTTTCTTTATTTATTGATACTGTTAGCCATTACAGGATTGGAAAAAGAATAAAATAAAACAAGCAATGGCAACACATCTGATTTGGGCAAAGCGCGCAATGCGTATGACAAACATATGAATACAGAGTACAATAAATTTGCAATGCATATGCATGGAAATAAGGAAAGCAGAAGAACCAGTCAATGTCCCTTGAGGCATGTAAAAATAAGAACAACATACACAGATAATAATAACAAAATCACAATAGGAACGTCAGATGATTAACGCACCGCGCTCTCGGTATAAATAACAACATCTAAATTACTGGGAAAATTATTAAAAGAAACAGACTGCACTACGAAATTGGAACGCATGTTCCACTCTTTTATCGTTCTAGGAAAGAAGCTATATTTAAATGTATCATTACGGGTTACTGGAGGAGGAATATACATGCTGTGGCGGTGTCTAGAAGATTAATTAGTAGAAATCTCAAAATAGTTCACCCAATTAATTTTTATTTCGTTATGGATAGTAAGTAACAGGAATTTCATCCTCTCAAACTTAGTCCTTAATTCTAAATTGGAGAGATTTGCAAGCAGATATAGTTTTGAAGGCGAGTGAAGACGACCATATTTGTTGAAGAAGAATCGAGAAGGTAACCTCTGAATCCTTTCCAGTTTCTTACGGTTTTCTCTGTATAAGGATCCCGGAAAATTTTCGCGTACTAAATAATAGGCCTGAACAATGTTCTATAGGCCAAGGTTTTAACTTCAGTGGTCCCTCTGCGTAAATTTCGCCTTAGACGCCAAAGCGCATTATTCGCCATTTTACTTACTTCCCCTACATGTTTATTCCAGCTTAAGTCGCTTCTAAATTATAAACCCAAATATTTGTGCTCGTCTACCATTTTACGCTTGTTGCAATGTATACTATAAGGAAGTTACAGGGTATTTTTTTCTTGTAATATACATGATTACTGATTTAGTGGGATTTATAACCATTTGCCAGTCATGACACCGTTTCATAATGTTTTCAAGGCTGCATTGCAATTTAATTTGGTCACTGGAAAATTTTATGTTATTGTAAACAACGCAGTCGTCAGCGAATACTTATAGTGGAACAGAAATGAGGTATGGAAGGTCATTAATGAAAATATAAAATAAAAGAAGTCCTAGGACAGTCCCCTGAGGTACTCCTGATAACACCGGTGTAGACTGGACCTATGCGCGTTTATCTGAACGTACTGCTGATGGTTCTGTAGGTACGAGGTGAACCACTTTGTGAGTTTAGGATTCTTAAACAGTGTGTTAATTTTGAGCAAAAGTTTGCAGTGGAAAACTTTATCAAACGCTTTAGAAAAATCTAAAAAAATTAGGTCCACCTGTCTACCTGAATTTATCGTTTGTGAAGCATCATGAACCAGTTCAACTAATCGTGTGGTTGTAGATAGCCCTTTACGGAATCCATGTTGCACAGGAGATAACAAGTTATAGATTTCAAGGTATTGTGACAAGTGTTTGGATATTACGTGTTCCAGGAGTTTAGAGCATCTACTTGTGAGGGAAATTGGTCGGTAATTGCTAATGTCTGAAGTGTTCCGGGTTTTATGAACTGGTACCATTCTCGTTAGTTTTATTGCGGTAGGGAAAGAACAATTCATTACTGAGAAAGTAAATATATTTGTAACGAACTTAGACGCCCACTCAGCATACCTTACTAAGAGTTCATTAGGAATATCGTCTTGTCCAGGGCTCTTTTTAGTGTTTATATTGAGCAAAAGGTTTCCTCAAATGGTTTTTATTGGGCAAAAGGTTCCACAGTTATCTCAATATACGAAATGAGAGGGCGGGCAGAGAATTCGCAAACGCTAGGCACTGCACCATCATCCCTTGTAAAAACCGACGAGAAGAAAATATTAAATTGATCAGCCCTTTCAGCATCATTAATTTCAGCATTATAACAGCACTGCTTGGTCGGCGGATTTACATAACGCCAAAACTTAGCCGGTGCTTCTAAAAGGAACTTCTTCAATGTTACGTTGTAAAATCTGTCTTTCGACTCCTTAATTAGCCGCTTCAATTCATGCCTCGTGTTTCAAATTGAAGTTTTGTCATCTCTATTGCTATTTTGAGAACGTGCTTTCCGTTTTCTTTTAATTTGCCGTTTTGCATGAATAATCTTTCGGTTCATCCAAGAATTTGTCTTCCCGCAACTTTTTATTCTTCTTGGGAGTAAATTGATTCATGCAATGAGTTACTACATCGTAAGAGAAATTCCATAAATCATCAGTGCTCACATTCGATTTATTCAAGTAGATAAATTCATCAAGGTAGCTTTCAAGATAGCCTAAGACACTCACACCATCTCCGGACTGAAAATTCCGAACTCTTTGAGTCACCCAGTGAGGGGGATGGAGACATACTGAAATTAGCTATTGGCATCCTGTGGTCTGATGTTCCGTTTTCTACATCGCAGTCTGTCAAGAGATAGAAAGCAAGGGCAGCAAAGGCCGGGAGGTCAACCAGAAGAGCAACCGGTTTGCTGCCCTACACTGGGGGTGGGGGAAAGGGGAATAAGAAGAGGAAAAAAGGGAGAGAGTAAGCACTGAATGTGTGTGGGAGGGACACTATACAGAGGGACACTATAAACAGTCTCTTAAGCAGGTGCACTCCAAGTATTGCACTAGTGCACGAATCGCTTTTCGTGCCAGTGACGGGTGTGGCCATGGTCCGAGTATCTGACTCGGTGAACGGTCTTGAGTCCAGTCGGTGCAAAGTCGCCCGCAGAGAGAGGCGTTATAGAGAGGCGGTGCGAGGGCAGCCTGTCAAAAGCCCTACTAACCCATGCGACAATAAAATAAGGTCCAAAATATATGAAGTTGTATCACAAAGCCTGGTGTGTTCTCGTACAATTTGCTCAAAATTATAAGAGAACGCCAAGTCCAAAAGCTGTTCGCAACTAGCCACATCCACCTCCCCGGGTGAGTATGAGCTCCATTTAATTCCCGGTAAGTCAAAGTCGCCCAGGAGTCGCCCAGGAATTCCCTTAGGCTAGTCATTACATCAGGTAAAGTATTTGGGGCCCTATCGTATACACCTCCAACGTAAACTATTCGATCGGCAAGCTTAGTGGCAATCCATACAGCACTATTGTCCGATTGTTAGAGGGTAGTACACAAAATGCTTTGCTTAACAAATATGGCTACGTCGCCACCTCTTCCTCCTCAATCCCTTATGAATGTTTTGTAACCAATTGGCACAACTTCGGCGTCTCTGATATTCCTATGTAACCATGTTTCTGTTATGACAATAATGCCAGGTTCATGTTCCAAGACCACCACTTCCAATGCATTGGCTTTGTTTATTACGCTCCGCGCATTCATGCTCATTATTTTAAAGTTACCCTGTTTATCTTGTTGGCATCAGTTGCCAGTTTCAATTACCTTGAAAATTTGGTACCTCACATCCTTGTCCTCATCCAATCCATACCATGCATTATTCATATTTAGTTTATGAAAAACAAGCTTGGCTTTCGACCTTTTTTTTCCTTTCCTCGGCACACGAGTCCCACAGTTCTTCCTAATCGCCACTATACGTTTGGAATAATCATCACTAATACTTATCTCTGTATCTTTAAGCTTGGTACAATTGCTCAAAATCTTTACTTTCTCCCTGAAGTCCACTAGCCTAAAAATAATCGGGCGATTTCTACCAGGTGTTTTCTTTCTAAGCCTGTGATTTATTTCAATGAAGCTTACTTGCACTTTCAGAATGTCTCTAAAAACTTCCCCAGTGACTTTCTACATCAGTTCCACTTCGTTGTCCTGCGCGCCCTCTTGCATGCCTCGAATTATTAAATTATTTCTTCAACAACGGTTGCCCAAATCTTCAACCTGTCTAGCGATTATCGTAATGCCTTCATCATTCCTATCAACAAGTGCTTCAACGTTTGTAAGCCTGATCTGAGTATCGTCAAAGCTTTGTAGCTTCTGTTCAATTGTGAGAAGTCGACTTTGCATTTCTAGCATTCTCGTTTCAGAGCTAGCCTGATTTGTCTCAACCTCGGTGAGTTTTGAAAGGATCTCTTTTTGGTTCTGGATTAAATTTGCTAACATCGCTTCCGTTACCGGTCCAGGATTTTCTTTTATGTCGCCCGACAACTTAAGCAGCAAACACGCTAATGATATACACTCTGAAAAGCAGCATAACACAGTGTGTGGGTAACTCTATAAGACAAAGGTCGTCACTACGGAAGCAGTATTTTGCATCACTAACCTGCACAAAGAGCGGTATGTTCGGTGAGATAGTCACGGCTGTGTTTCCGTGCCCACTGAAGCAGACCCTCGGTGAGCTCCAATTTATAAGCAGCAGCAGGTCATTGTTGGGAGTGGATCCCGTGGTCATCGTGCTCGACGAAGATGCGCAGAAGGTGATTTCCACGTGTGGCGTCGGCAGCAGTACCGTGCAGCTTTCGTCAGCGATGTAGCGTAATGGCTGTCTGGCTTCATACGCATCGATGCGATAATGCTGTAGCGAAGCTCCGAGCATCCATCATCCGAGTGGGCTGTTATCCCGTTGAAAACGAAGGCGTTGCATGCGTTGCGCGCGCGCGCGCACACACACACACACACACACACACACACACACACACACACACACACACACACACACACACACACACACACACACACACACACACACACACACACGCACACGCACACGCACACGCACACACACACACACGCGCACACACACACGCACACACACACACACACACACACACGCACGCACACGCACATGCACGCCCTCATACATACATTTATACATACATACACACGTACATACACTCATGCACGCACACATATGCACATATAAGCGGGAACAAACACACACACACGCATGCACGCACGTACACACGCACGCACACATATACACATATAAGCGGGAACACACACATACACGCATGCACGTGCACGCATACATACAGGCACATACACACACATACAGGCACACATACGCTCGTACACACTCACACACGCGCATGCACACACACACGCACACGCACGCACACACATGCACGCCCACATCCATACATACATTTATACATACATATACACGTACATACTCTCATGCACGCACACATATACACATATAAGCGGGAACACACACACACACGCATGTGCACACGCACACACACACACACGCACACACATGCAAGCACACATATACCCATATAAGCGGGAACACACACATACACGCATGCACACGCACGCATACATACGCACACGCATACGTACAGGCACATACACACACATACAGGCACACATACGCTCGTGCACACTCACACACGCGCACGAACATACGTCACACATACAAGCGCGCATGCACACACGCGCACGCACGCACTGAGAAAGAAGCTTTTCACTAAATCTATTAGTCAGAGCAGAGGCAAGTCAATCAGATTTGGACACGTCATTATAGTGGAGGAAGCCAGCTAATGGCAAAGAGCTCTAACGAACGAAAAGCTTTGTTCATTTGTTAATTTGGCCCTAGGGTCCGTATTCACCCACAAAAAAGGTCTTAAGCTAAAGCTGTTCTTAAGATGCTAACCAATCGGGATGCCGATCGGCCAGGAGGCCAGCCGAAACGGCCACGGCAGCCGCATTTCGATGGGGGTGAGACGCGAAAACACCCGTGTACTTAGATTCACGTGCACATGAAAGAACCCCAGGTGGTTCAAATTTACGGAGCCCCCCACTACTGCGTGCCTCATAATCAGATCGTGGTTTTGGCCGGTAAAACTTCATAATTCTTTAATTTAGGAGGCCAGCCAATGGCAGAAACCTCTTACGAATGAAATGCTATTTGAATTCGGCCCCTGATAACTAAATAATGGTAAAAAGGACGAAGGAAAGCTTTCCACTAAAGACCACGTACAGAACATCAATGTCAGGTTAGTAATTGTCACTGAGCCTGGCTTGTTGCAGCATTATCTTGCGTTTCGCATAAATTAAACCAAGCTTACAAAAGCAAGAAAGATATTGCACTTTGTAGGCGAATAAGGTAGACGACATATCGTGTATAGCAAAGATAGCTGTGTTCTAAATATTCAAAACAACGCCAGGAAACAGACCAAGAAATTGAGAGACAGTTTCTTGTCCTGTTTCCTGGTGCTACTTTTAATATTTAGAAGTCACGTACCAACTGGCCCAACAGCCATTTCCCGTATAGCTGCGTTGTTTCTGCCATGAAGGGCTGTCCAGCAGTTTTAGGTAACGAAAGAAAATTATCGCGCGTTCGTGAACGAGGAGAAATGGCGGCTTTCAGATGCAACCGGCGCTTTAGGTTCATTCGTTTAGCCTCGCTCCTTATTGTGGCTGATTGGGCCGTTTATCCGCAGTTCTCGTCGCGGCGCACTTTGTGTTCGACCGCGCCGGAGTGCGCAAGTGAAAGGGCCGCCGTTGATCAATGGGGGGCAGGCATACAACAGTTAACTGCCCGGCTTGCTGTTCTTTGAGCGCGTGGCGAAGGAAACTGAAACCACGCGGTACGCTTGTTTGTTGGTTTCCCGCCGGCGCAGGAATGGATCGAAAGCGCCAATAAAGCTCGGGAACATTGCCAGGGAGGCGTTTTCGCTCGGTCGAGGCGCATTTGGCCCCATTGATTGTGAACCGCGTTACCGAACAGGGTGTACAGACTTTCTCACACTTTGGAAGCTGAGCATGCACTCTCGTCTGCATGTAAATAACGTGCAAAAGAGCGGCAGCACACAGTCACACAGCGGCTACAAAATATGTGTCCGTAATCAACGACGCTTTTAAACAGGAAACATTTCCGCCTCTGTAAGAGCCTGAGATTGTTACACTTGCCACAGCAAGACGCCCTTAAACGTCCACAGAAACCCTCGAGAGTCTTGTCAGGCCCGAAAGGAGGAGGGGATGGTGTGGTCTTGGCACCATCGATGTTTCCATGGCCACTTCGTTGCCCAATTTCCCGCAAGAGGAGCGATGCATGAAAGATGAACGGGCGTACACTGGGGCGACACCTGCAGGTTCAGCACTTCTCACACAAAAGGGTACGCTTTATCTTTGCATGCAAGATCAATGAAACGGCTGCCCGCTGTTGAAAACATTTTGTTATTAGTTCGTGGCTTTAGCTCAAATTTCATGTTTTTGTTTTTATCCTATGTACTATTCTTGGCGTTGAGACAACAAAGTGAATGTGAAAACGCAGCTCAAGGTGACAGCATTACAAGGACTGACCCATAAAACGGTGTCCGCAGTTTTCTAAGAGTGAAACGTAGAGATATGTTACAACGTTGCTACAATCACTTAGCTTACTCCAGTCCGAAATGTAGTTGTGGCAATAATAATTACCACATTAGTACTGATTACTGTGACAAACTAAACGACGGGAAAACAAGGGAAACGTGCGAAAATACAAGGGGCTGACTGATGCTTTTGCAAGCTTTTGCATAAATTAAATAATATTTTAAATAACCCTAGCCTAGTTACCAGGATCTCTAGTTTTCTCTCAGATAGGTCGCAATACGTTTGTTTCAATTCTGCTGAATCATCTACGGTGGCCGTTATCTCTGATGTTCCGCAGGGTTCAGTTTTAGGCCCGCTTCTCTTCCTGCTGTATGTAAATTGCCTACTTAACAACGTGCTATCAACTAAAATCCGTCTTTACGCCAATGGCGGCGTTATCTATCAAACAAGCATTTTCCAACTTTTGTACTTAATGTAACGAATGGCAGGGGAACATCAATTTTGGCAAAACTGTCTCTGTTCTTCTCGACACGTACTACACAATTGTGCCTTACCTATTGTTTCAATGGTATTCCCCTGGATAAAGTTTCTCAATATAAGTACCTTGGCATTCTATTCACACATGATTTATCCTGGTCGAAACATACTAAAGCAACCTGTTATAAAGCTCTAGAACCTCTAGGTTACCTAAAGCGTTCTCTGCGCTGCAGCCCCTAAAGAAACAAGATTGCTTACCTACAAAACTCTAGTGCGGCCCATCTTGGATTACGGGTGTGCCATTTGGAATCCATATCTGAAATCCGACATAAAAATCTCGAATCTGTCAAAAAAATAAAGATATTCGAGTTATATACCGGCGTTACGACGAGGGATTCTCCCCCTCTTCTAACCTTCCCTCCTTGAACCTGTCTTCCGTATAGTAGAGCGGCGTCATGTAGAAAGCCTTAAACTGTTTTACACCACTCTTAACTCTGAACGTTGCTCATCTTTGTAATGCATTAAGTTTGCTAAATCGTCTAACACACAGAATTTTCACCCTCTAAATATAACACCTGAGTACGCCAGGACTGACAAATTCAAATATAGTTTTTTTTCCTCCCCGATCCATCGAAATGTGGAACCCAGCTTCCCTCTAACATTCGAAAATTCTCATTTGATAATTTTGTTAAGTCAATCACCGGTTGACACCTGTGATTCCTTGGACCATGTATTGTATACTATGTATATATACATATATGTATGTACTGGGACGATTTTTTTTCGTTTTCTTTTTTTTCAACATATTCCTTGCACTTGTGCTTTGCTGTGTGCGTGGTACCTTCGATTTTGTAGCCCACTCCTGCGATAACCCTCATAGGGGCACCCTCCGTGGTTGCTTAGTGACTATGGTGTTGTGCTGCTAAACAACGAGGTCGCGGGATCGAATTCCGGTCACGGTGGCTGCATTTCGATGGGGGCAAAATGCGAAAACACCCGTATACTTAGATTTCGGTACACGTTAAAGAACCCCAGGTGGTCGAAATTCCCGGAGTCCCCCACTACGGCGTGTCTCATAACCAGAAAGCGGTTGTGGCATGTAAAACCCCACAATATAACCCTTATAGGGTTGTAGTATGTATGTGCACACACTGACACACATACATACATACACACAACTTTCGCATTAGGCGTGCGAAGTAATGCTGCGAAAGTTGAGGGTTCGGCTCCCACTGACGGCTAGTTATGTTTTTGCCCACTTTGTTTACCTTTAATTTATCATTTCTACACTTCAATTTAAAAAAAAAAACCACTACAACAACTTCCCTTGCGTTTTCCTTGGCTTGTGGTTAACAAAAAAGCGGGCGCCTTAAATCCCCTCCTTCTTGTTCATTATTTATGTTATATTATTTATTTCATTTATGTACTTATTTATTTTCTGAAAATGCCCAAGAACAGCTTTCCGCCTTAATATGAGTGCACTTGTGTTACACAAAGAACATAAAACCGAAAAACAAAACAGAATACCTCAAACAACAGTGGTACAAAGCGCAACAAAAACTGAATTAATCAAAGACAGAAGTCGGATAATGAGCAAGTGGTAGAGCTGAATATATAAAGATCATGACCCAAGATATTTTGCTGTTTTACAAGACATGCTATAGCGTTAGAGGTGCAAGAGTAATTCACGTAGAAAATGCTAGCATTACGCAAGTTTTGGCGAGGCATGCAGAACGTTAGAACTGATAGTAACCGTGGGCAGGACAAGACGTTGTGAATTAGTTTATACAAGAATAAGTTATCACAATATTTCCGCCATGTGTCTAATATTAAACATGAGCAGTACACGTTCATGGGCATAAAATACACGGCGTCCAAGAAATCGATCCTACAGGACACGAATGAAAGGTCGCTGAAGACATTCAATTTTTGCAACATTGGTCAAATTAATATAGTTCCGTATAAAAGAACCAAGCTCTAACTTCGAGTGGACAAAAGAAGAATACAAGAGAATAACGAAGTTCACTTTCGTAAACTTTTTAGTCATCCTTGATATGAGGCCTAACTTCCTGTAAGATGCATTAACGATGCTTGAAACATGTTCTTCAAAAGTTAGACGGGAGTCAGCCAATGTTCGTAAGTCGCGCGTACAACTGGCTCTTTTCAAAGAAATGTTATCAAGTGAGTATTCGTGGGGTGAATGGTATATTTTGCGATTAGAAGAAACAACAAGTGTCTTAGTTGGATTAATGCGCAAAACGTTGGAAGTGCACCACTCCGCAACAGAATTTTCATCTTCCTGTAATAATTCACAATCCTGCTGTGATTCTATTTCATGGTAAAGTTTAATGCCGTCAGCGTACGATAGGAGACGCGAATAACGCAAACATTCTACAAGGCTATTAGCAAAGTAATGGAAAAATAATGAACCGAAGATGATTGACCCTTGCGGAATACCGGAAGTTGATTCATAAGGCAGAGTACTTAGCACCTACGCGAACATAATTAACCGAGTGTGTGTATATATATATATATATATATATATATATATATATATATATATATATATATATATATATATATATATATATATATATATATATATTTATATATATATATATATATATATATATAGGGTGCCCCACTTACCTTGAGCGAAGAATTCAGTAAAAATGAAAGGCGCGTCAGAAGCGAATGGAACCGTACACTTGCTATTCTCAATAGCTTATTGTAACTGAGGCATTTCTTTGTTTTGTCCATAACTCACGAATTAATTAAGTTTAATCACACAACTTCTTAATTATTGCCTGAGGACCCCAAGTAGGATCGCAAGTTTGTAAAGCACTTTCAGAAACCGCCGATCGACTATACGTCTGACGTAGTGCTTTTTTCCGGGTTGCAAAGAAAGCCCGCGAAATATGAAAAAAAAAAGCCACGTGTCGGAGCGCTCGCGCAGTGATGTCGTGCTGCTCTGAAGCGTGCGTCCGGTGCACAAGGTCGCCTCTCGTCGGATGACCGCGCAAATGCATGCTGCTGGCCGAGCACTGCCGGGGAGATAAAGAACGCCCTGCCGCTTCCTCGTCGCCACTCACGATGCGTATGGGTGTCGTATTGTAAGAGTTGGGGTCGGGCATGTCAAAAGGGGCAGGTGGCCCATGCTGTCATCCGACTTATCCACGCTGAGGACATTGTTGAAGGGAGGAACAGGTTCCCGTCGAGAACAAAGAGTACTGGGTTTATTTACATTATCTACATGAGGAGTAGATAACGTTACGCCTCAAAAGTCTATCATGACTGCATTGAAGCACACTGAGGAGCCGAAAAAGATCGCCTAAATCCCCGCTGTTCTCCATGCATCCATCGGCCAGGGAAATGTGCCGTCACACCTTCGTCCAATCGGAGCGTCCAATGTCGCCGAATGATCCGCTTTGAGGGCGAGGGTGCGCACAATCGCTCCGGCACCTTTGTTCACTGATTACAAAGACGGCGCCGAATAGAACAACACACTAAGAAGGGAGACACGAGACAAGCACGCAGGATTGTAATCATGCTTTATAACCAACTAGCCCACCAGCACATGCTCAGTGACTTTGTTCACTGAATACAAGCGGAGAAATACCCCCAGGGCAACCCGGCCACTGCCCCAGAGAAAGGAGGAAGGTTAACGCTCGTAGATGGGTTGTCACGCTTGAATCAATTGGCGCGTCTTGTTTGGTTTCTGGGATGGCCCAGCAATTAGCTGTTGTGTCTGTCAAACGGCCTTGGCGGATAGCAGTGACCGTGAGGGAGCGCCGTAGAACGCTCCTTTCCAAGATTTTCATGGTCCCAGCGTCGGGGTCGGCGGCAGTGTGGCATCCATCAGCACTCTATTTTGTCTCGCCTTGGTGTCGCCGCTGGTCTGTCCGAGGGGACACATTGTTAGCTTCACGAAGCGATTCGTCATAGTAGGATAGGAGAGGCTGGAAGGTCACTTTCCCACGGTGGCCGATCGTAACAATATAACCGAGTGAGGGTGTATGGGCAGTCTTCGTGGTCTTACAAAAGTTGCAGTAACTTCAAACGAAGAACAAGAGAAACCGTGTGTCCGTGTTCACTTCGCGCTACAATCCAAGATCATAAAACACTCGTCTGGCAGCTGCGATGGCTACGACCCTTCGCATGCTCTATCCTAACATGTGACCACCGTTCCCTTGCATTCCACTGGCTGCGTCTTTCCATTTAATATTTCTCACGCCCCTCCCTTGCGGACGCTACAGAATTTACGCGTGCTTGTATCCATAGGCTACCTAGGCTTTTTTTTTTTTACTTGAGTGAATGTACGCGTGTTGGCATTCATGACGCCGTATGTTTTTTAAATGCGTAAGCATTTCTACGCCTACTCAATGAGAAATTCCGTCCGTCATGTAAAGCTGGAACCGCATGACGCGTTTTTTTTTTTGGCGCGATTGACGCGCGGCAGAGGGCCCAGTACATCGTTTCGACGAACGCGCCCAGGAAATTCGCGTAGCCGCGTCGTGCTGTCGCGTCGGCGCGCCCGCGGCCACCAATGGCAGTGCAGCGCGAGTGGCACGTCATGTCAACGTCACGCATTAGTTCCCCAAACGTCTCCAGATGGTGTTGCCCTACGCGCATCTTGGCGTAGCATCATGGCGGGACACCTGGCGAACGATCGCGCGCTTTTCAAAACCCCTTGTTCTAGTACAAGTGATGCGCGTTTGCTAATCGTGCAAAATCACCGTTTTCTCCTGTCGTGCTCCCGTACTTAGCATAGACAAAGACATATTCAATGAGGCCCTCATCGCATTTGAAGAGTACATCTGCGGAAAAACACCATTTCCTGCTCTGGGGATTTCTCTTGTCTGCCAAGCCCGACAAACGCGACGCGGCAGGTGCGGACTCTCCGCATTCAGGCGAGTGCTGACGCGTCGCGCAGCCTCGCTTCAGCGCGAACTAAGCGGCGAGAACATAGCGCTCACGAAGCTATCAGCACTCGGCGCACTCAGTTCCCATCGCAGATCGTTTTCAAGATAGGGCCCGCGCGGCCGCGCCATACTCAGCCGCCGCCAGAGTACGGTTGATCACGATTGATAATGGTTTCGCATCGAGGGAGGCAGCGTCATCGACCACGTCTAGGTACGAGGTCTACCATACCTCACACTCTTCGATTACTTCGCTTAGTACAGCACGCATCGACCAGTGTTCACCTTCCCCGAAGCATGCAGCGGCCTCATACGAACGCACAACCATATAACGTGAGTGAACATTGTCTTGTCTTACAAGCACTGGCGCGTACCCACTATGGGCGATTGGCCAAGAAGCAGGCGGTTTCCAGTATATATGTAGAATTAAAACAAAACTGAAAGTGAACATTGTTACCACTCGCTTTTTCATCGTCTCACGCTGGTCTCGGTTAACATTTCGGTTCTTGGCCAATACCCCAGAGTGGGCATGTGCCACTAACCTCTAGGCTCTACATCTGTATTTACGTATATTTCGGTGTTGCAACCGCGCTTCTCCGTTTCACCATTATTTCGCGGTGTTTCTCGCAATTATACCAAACACAGCAGCATATGACGACGAAACAGCAGGTGATTAGTGACAAATGCTTATGCATCATTTCGATAACTCCTACGGGATATTCTGCGTGCAATTTTAGAGTGTAGCTTTTAGGGGGCGTCCGTTCCTGTGTTTAGCGCCGGCGTTCCTCGGCGTAACCGCGCGAACGCGCTCGTGCCACTGCTCGCGCGTTCGTCGTCGTCCGATGCCGCTCGTCATGCCAGCGTTTCCACACTGCCTCTACCTCGGCGAAGGCACTGACGGCACTGGCCCACTGCCAGTCGGCGCGGTGATATCGGTCTTAAATTCGTTGCCTCAATATATTGCGAAATGAAAACACGTACACAGCCGCGCTCAAATTTCGCACTAGGAAGTATTGTAATCGTCGAACTTGTTTTTTAATATTTCATTTCATTTATTTCTGAAAGGGCCCAGGAACAGCTGTACACCTTGGCATTGCGGCACTTGTGTTACACAAAGAACAGATAACCTGAAAGAACAGTGGTGCAGGATGCAACAAAAATGGAATTACATCAAAGAGAGAAGTCAGATAAAAAGCAAATAGAAGAGCTGTAGATATCAGGATCATAAACCAAGGTATTTCGTTGGGTTACAAGACATGTTATAGCGTTAGAGGTGCAAGCTGAATTCACGCAGAAAATGGTGGGATTACATAAGGTTGGGCGAGGCAAGCAGAACATTACACAGCCGACAGTTACCGCGGACAGAAGTGGTTGTGAGTTAGTGAGTGAGTCAAAAACTTTATTGAGCTCTAGATTCGCTGGTCTTCTGCGGTCTTCAGATCGCTTCGTCCATCTTCTTGCACAACGGTCGGTTGCCCTCAGCCCAGGGCTCCGCTGGATGCTGCTGCCAGTTGTGCTCGCCGAATCGGACCTTATTGGTCGACCCGGCGATCGCTGGAGAGCACTCCCTCCCATTGCTCCGCACTCGGGTTTGAAAAAAGGGTCTTCTGGCATGCTCCCGTTATGTGATACAATGTGGGTGTTTCGGGGCACCAGGGGCATTTGTCATTGTATTGTGTGCGACACATTTTGCTGAGTACGTTTAGGTTCGGGTACGAGCCCGTTTGTAGCTGCCTTCACGCGACAGAGTCCTCTTTGCTAAGGGAGTTGTGCGGTGCTGGATACCGCTTTCTGCAGCCCTTGTAGTGAATTATTTTATACAAGGATAAGCAATCACGATATTTTCGCCTTATTTATAGGGGTATAATATTCAATATGCGCAGTACACGCTCATAGGCATAATATACACGAAGTCCAAGAAATCGGTCGTACAGGATATACGAATGAAACGTCGCTGAACACATTCAATTTTTACAACATTGGTCAAATTAATACAGTTCCATATAACAGAACTAAGCTCTAGCTTCGCGCGGACAAAAAAAGAATACAAAAGAATAACGCAGTTCACATTCGTAAACTTTTTAGTCATCCTTGATATGATGCCTAGCTTCCTGTATAGGAGGCATTAACGAAGCTTGAAACATGTTCTTCGAAAGTTAGCCGGGAGTCAACCAATATTCCTAAGTCACGCGTACAACTCGCTCTTTTCAAAGGAATGTTCTCAAGTGAGTATTCGTAGAGTAAAGGGTATATTTTGGGTATATATATATATATATATATATATATATATATATATATATATATATATAACTTGAGCAGTGCTGCAAGTTAAACAGAAGTACTTAATATCAACAGTTTCGGCCGGTGGATCGATCTTCATCAGGGTTAAAGATCGGTCCACCGGTCGAAACTGTGGAAATTAAATACTTCTTCTGTTTACCTTGTAGCACCGCTCAAATTCTTTACGTTTGTAAGGTTGCCTGCATAATTTCTCTTACTATATATATATATATATATTAGCAATGACTACGACGTTCACCGCGTCTGCCAGTAGATGCGATGTTTTTGCAGCGGTAATACCAACCGGTCTATTATTGCGACGTCTCTGAAGCCTTTCTTTTCTTTTTGCCAAGAAAGAAGAAACATCTTAGTAGTGCAGTCTCGCCTAAATCGATTCTCTAGGTCCAAATTTCTTTGACTCTTGGCTGCTTTACGCTGACAGAACCGCAAGCCCAGAAGGCGGCTTCCCCAGCGAAGTAGGCCTCGCTCGAGATAACAGAGTCCAATATCGAGATGCTCTGCATTATGCAAGCCGCCTTCCCGGTGTTACTTTATTTCCTGCCGGACACTTCGTTTTCTTTTAATCAACGCTTTCGGTTCCCTTGCTATCTTGGTCTTTCCGTTCTGTTCTCCTGCCTTCTTCTTTTCTCTTTCCTCCGTTCTGTTCTCTCTTCTTCGGTAAAATTTTCCGAGTTTAGCGTGCAAGCTGGATAACACATGCCTTTTTGCCATGATTTCTCATTTCACCTTGCCTCACAATCTTGCAAACATCGGTAGGAAGAATAATTCGTCCTGCAGGGGCCATCCTCGACGTCGCAAGGCAGGGCTTTTTCCGGGAGCCGTTTCCATGGTCGGCCTTTTGTGTCAACGATGTAGTGATTGCAATGGGATGTCAACTCGTGCGTACCTATGAGCTTTAGAAATGCGCATGCGCGGCAGCAGAAGCCTCGAAGTCAGGGTGCAGAGGCAGCTGCTGCATTGTGGTGTACCGAGGCCGCAGATTCTCGCTATTTAGGCAAGCGACGTGAGGTATAAGGGTAATAGACATAGAAAACTTTAGTGTGGCTCAGTGATGGTTGATGGATAGGCAGCCTTAGTCCAGGTCTCCACTTGAGGCGTATTTTAGGTGAGATGCAGTTCTGATTGTGTGGTCAACTGTAGCTCAAACAAGATCCCGTCTTTTTCAGTCGCTTAATAAGACAGGTTGTGGTATGCGGTGTGCGCAGATTAAGGAACAAAACATCGATGGCTGATTACCTTCGAGACGACCAAGGCAAATGTTGGACCAGCCGGAAGGAGGGGAAATTTTCTGACAAAAGATTGAGGGTCTGCTCGACTGGCTGTTAACTCTGAAAAAAAAAAATACGAGCTGGAAGTGTGTGCGTACACACACACACACACACACACACACACACACACACACACACACACACATATATATATATATATATATATATATATATATATATATATATATATATATATATATATATATATATATATATATATATATATATATATATATCATAAGTCATACCATAAGAAGACAACAAATAAGCACACCGAGGGCAGCGTATAGGGGAAATTATCTGCAGTTTTTAATTGAGTTGACGACATACTGAATGGAAATGTAAGTGGATGAAAAGACAGCTGGCTGCAAGTGCGATACAAACCTACTTCTTCGCACTGCGCAGGCGATGCTTTTACTAGCTGAGCTACCGCAGCGCCTTCCACTTTCTGGGGTATTTATGTTTACGTACTCTAACCAACGTTAATAGACTAGGTACTAGTTTAGTAATGTTGACTCTAACTAACCCTGGGAGTGTTAGCCAGCGCCACCACTCACGGCCATGAGTGATGGCGCTGGCTGACACTCAACAATGTGACGACGTGGTTTCAGATACCACCTGCGGCCAGTTATTTTTTTCGTCCACTGGGGTTTCCATTTATTTATAATTTCTTTAATTCAATTAAGAACTGCAGATAATTTCCCCTAGACTGTCCTTGTTGGCTGTTAAGGACATGACTAATAAAAATCGGGCCCTTTGGTTTCCTTTCTGCTCGGTTATATATATATATATATATATATATATATATATATATATATATATATATATATATATATATATATATTTATATATATATAATAAGAAGGTAGCATAGCCCGAAATATGTATTATACATGCGTTGTATGGAGAACAAGAGTGTTAGTGAATTTTCTTTTTTTTTTGCATACCACATGTCGCCATTTGTCGTGAAATAAACAGTGCGGTTACGCGGTGCAACAAATGCTTATTTTCAATGAAATCTATTACAGAAATGTGGTTCTCCAGGCGTTGAATTCGACCGCTTCCGAATTCTTTAAAGAATTCGGAAGTGGTCGAAAATCAGGTCATTCTGTCGTGAAACGAAACGCGCGCATTCTCGCCCTGATCCGAATTGTTTAAAAGCTGACCACCTGGTGGCGGCGGTGTTGCAGCACGCGGTTAGACTGGCATGTTTGACCCGCAGGCCTAGCTTGCAAAACGCGACATCGCTTTAGTACCGCTCTGTTCGCCTTGTCAGGATTGGGGGCTCAATCCCATCGTCCGTGGTCCTTTGCCAAGATTGGAGTACGGCATGAATTCGAAGGTAGCTGGCCCATGCCGTCGTCCAACTTATTTACGCTGAGATCGTTGATGAAGTGAAGAACTGTTTCTCATCGAGAACGAGGAAAAAGGGTTTATTTACAGAAATTAAATCAGTCTAACATGACTGCTTGAGAAAAAGAGTAACAGTCCAACATGACTGCATGAGAGAAGTGACTCAGTCTAACATGACTGCTCAAGAGAAGTGTCCTCAGCATTCGCACAACCACAGTTTTTATACACTCGATCCGCCGGTCCTACGACGCGGCGACTGTTCGTTTACTCATCACCACCTCGCCGCTGCTCTGCTGATCAGTTTACAGACACAAAGGCACACACATTCCGAAGCCCAAGCGACGGCGTTGAAGGGGGTGCCGTTCCGGAAAGTATCGACGCCGATCGAGGGTCGCTCGTTGTTTTGCGTCTGCCGAAACGTGAGAAGCGCAAAAATACGTCGTTCCCGCGGCAGCTTGTCCAGGCGTGTCAAATCAGCTCCGCGTTGGGGAACTCTGGAATCATTGTCCACACACCGAACTCGTCCCGTCATAATGTCGATGGGGCTGGAGGAAGGAAGCGGGTTTTCAGCACAAAGGCCGCTTCTTCGAACGCCTCCTAGCTGCAGTGACGGAGAGGGAGCGGAATGCGCGTCTTGCACCCCTTGTCGTAATCGGGTGGCAAGGTGGCAATCTTGCTTAGCGGCTCGCCATTCTTGACAGCGCCTCCATGGCCCGGAAAGTCTCGACTGTCTAGCGCTGACAACCGCTAGGCAGGAAGAGAACGGCTGCTGGTCAGGGGGGGGGGGGGGGGGATTGATGTCTTGGCTCGCAGCGACCACTTGTGCATTGATGTCACCGCCCCAAAACATCCAACAAGGACAGGCAACTGCAAAATGAACCCCACAACACGGCTCTGCGCCGAGATGGCGTGCATTGGCTATCACTTTAGACTCGCTAGGCTTCAAAAAAAAACAACAACAACATAAGTGCAGAAGCAAACAAAAAATGCTGCATTTCGCTATGCCAATTTCTGAAGCAAATTCCTGCTGACACATTCAGCAATCATGGAGGGAATCCTGCCAAATGAGAGGGGATCTTCTTCGCTTAATAAAATTAACACTAGTAACCCTAAAATTTAGGCGGGACCCCCAAACGCAGAATTCAAATTAGCCTGCTCAAACCATCCGCATTGCTATGCAACTTTCCCTTCTTATATCTAACGGAGAAGTTGTACTCTTGGAGAGTGAGGCTCCATCGGAGCAAGCGGCCGTTTTTGTGTGACATTTGATTGAGCCACGTCAGAGGACAGTGGTCGGTCTCGAAGATGAACTTCGCTCCGTACAAGTAACACGACAACTTCTGGGCGGCCCAAACCAAACAAGCGCATTCCTTCTCTGAAGCGCTGTAGGCTTCCTCTCTTACATTTAGTTTACGGCTGGCGTAGAGGATAGGATGCTCCTCGTTATCGTCGCCGACCTGACTAAGTACCACGCCCATACCTCTGTCGCTTGCGTCGCATTGAAATATGAATTCCTTTGTGTAGTCTGGCGCGCGAAGCACAGGGCGAGAAACCAATAGCGTTTTCAAACTTTGAAAAGCGTTCTCTTTGTCCTTATCCCAGTGTACGTTACTAGGTGCTCCCTTTCGGAGGGCGTCTGTTAATGGACTTGCCAATTGCGAGTAATTCGGAATGTACCGTTGATAGTACCCCACAAGTCCCAAAAATGAACGAAGGTCCGTTTTCGTGCGCGGCTGAGAAAAATCTCCAATCGTCGCTATTTTCAGCTCAGCCGGCCGTCTCATGCCCTGACCGACAACATGGCCCAGATAAGTAACCTGCGAACAACCAAACCTACACTTTTCCGCTTTCATCGTTAAGCCGGCTTCCCTCAACCGTGAGAACACCTGTTTGAGGTGCGATACGTGTTGTTCCCAGCTGTCCGAAAAAATGGCCACATCATCAAGATAAGGTAAGGCGAACTCCTGCAAGTCCTTTAGGACAATATCCATTAACTTAGAGAAGCTAAACGGCGCGTTCTTCAGCCCGAAGCTGAGTGCGAGAGGGCGAAAAGTGCCTACAGGCGAGATGAATGCGGCATAGCGGCTGGCACTTTCTGAAAGGGGAACTTGCCAGTACCCCCGCACGAGATCTATAGTTGAAATGTATTTAGCAGCGCTAACTCTTTCAATTCGTTCCTCAATGTTGGGTATCGGGTACAGCTGATCCCTAGTGATCGCATTTAACTTCCTGTAGTCAACACACGGACGAGGGTCCTTGTTAGGGGTTTCTACGAGTATTAGCGGTGACGTGTAGTCACTCTCAGCGGGCTCAATAACTCCCAACTCTAGCATGCGCTGTATCTCTGCCTCCATAATCTCTCTCTGTCTTGGAGACACCCTGTAAGGTTTTGATCTTACTGGTTCGGCAGAGGTCAGCTCAATTTCATGCGTTATCAGTTCGGTTCTACCCGGCCGATCGCTGAATCTGTCGAGATATTCCCCTAACACCCCTTTTAGCTCATCTAGCTGCTCCGGTTTTAGAGCGTGCGAGCTTACCGAGTGCTCTACTACTTCTTCTAGGCCGATTTCAGAGTTTGAGGTCGCCCTATATTCGTCAAACTTGTTACTAGTGCCATCCGGCTCTTTGACGGTATAGTTAACGACTCCGCTCCGCTCTACATACGGCTTCATCAAATTACAGTGATATATCCTCACTTCCTTCCTGCGACCGGGCATTCTCAAAGCATAGTTAGTATCTGAAAGTTTGTGCAACACTTTAACGGGCCCGTCCCAGTGAACTTCAAGCTTGTTCTTTCTTGAAGGTTTGAGGATCATTACCTGGTCTCCGGCGTTAAACGTACGAAGCCTCGCATTCTTGTCGTAATAGAATTTGGCGTTCTTTTGAGCTAGTGCCATGTTCTTTCCGACTAGTTCTTGGGTTGCGCTTAGCCGTTCCAGTAAATTTAGCACGTATTCAACCACGGTTGGACTCTCCCCTCTTTCCTCCCACATCTCTCTTAACATTCTCAGTGGAGAACGGAGTGTCCTCCCATACACTAGTTCTGCTGGTGAGAACCCTGTCGCTTCATGTGGAACCGTTCGCAAAGCAAACAAAGTTGCCGGCAGACAGTTCTCCCAGTCCTCCTTGTGCTCGTAACAGAGCGCACGCAAAACTCGCTTAAGCACCGAATGCCACCTCTCTACACTGTTTGACTGAGGGTGATAGACAGAACTGTGTATTAACTTTACCCCGCACTTTTGCAAGAATGTGGAAGTCAGTGCGCTCGTGAATACTGACCCTTGATCTGCCTGAATTTCGGCTGGAAACCCAACTCGTGCAAACACTGTCAAAAGCGCGTCTACTACTTCGGTGGAGCTGAGCTCTTTCAAAGGGATTGCTTCTGGAAACTTGGTAGCCGGACACAGCATGGTAAACAAGTACCTGTAGCCCGATTTTGTTTTTGGAAGAGGCCCTACCGTGTCTATTACAAGCCGTCTGAAAGGCTCTGTTATTAAGGGCACTACCTTCAGTGGAGCTTTCCAAGTCTCTCCTGGTTTACCAGAACGCTGGCAGGCGTCGCATGATCTTACAAAGTTTTCTACATCTTTGAAACAGCCAGGCCAGTAGTATTCCATAAGCAATCTTTCCATTGATTTGTTTATGCCTAGGTGGCCGGACCACCCATTTCCATGACAAAGACTCAAAAGGTCCTGCCTATACTTAGTAGGTATGACTAACTGATCTAAAATCCTACCCTTTCGATCTCTGTAATGCCGATACAACAATCCTCCTCTCTCATGTATCGTTACGTTGCGCCTAGCAATGTCTTCTTTAGCTGTGTCATGTAATTTTGCTAAGCTCTCATCATTCTTTTGCTCAGCTGCCAGTGACTCTCTATCCACGCGTAAGAGTTGATCAAAGTTCTTTGAGGCCGGTGATAATAACGACCCTGTCTCGCTTGTGAGCGCGTCTGCTTGCTCTTCCTGCAGGCTAGAACTCTGACACTCTAGTGCTACGCTCTCATTGAGCTGGTCAACTGGCAGGCTCTCCTCAACTGTTCTTTTGTCCCTCGGGCCTAGCTCGGATTCGGGTATTGAAGTTATCTCCTTTTCTGCTTCCGCTGGAGGAGCTTGAGCATTTTCAGCCGAAAGCGCCGCGATCTTACGAGCTTGGCCTCGGGTCAATGCCTGTACTATGCCCTCTCCCAGTTTGAGCCCTCTGTCACGCAGTAACTGATTCGAACGATTCGAAAAGATGTAGGGATACTGCAGTGACAAAAATTTGGAAACTGCAGCCTCAGTCTCTAGCTCCCCGAATGGTCCACTGATTTTGACTTTGGCCATGGGCAGACACACGCTGTGTTCTTCTACAACCTGTTTTATCCATGCTACTTCTCCGGTGAAGTCATCTACCATCACGTAAGACGGATGGACAATGTCCAGCGTGGCGGCACTGTCTCTTAGCACTCGGCATGGTTTTCCATTAACTTGCAGGTCGTGGAGATGTGGACTTAAAAGTTCCATATTCTCATCCTTTTCCTCCACGTAGGAAAAAACTACGCTAGACTTCTCGCAGTTTACAGCTATATGTCCCAGTTTGTGGCATTTGTAACAGCGAATTGGTCTAACAGATTCGAATTTTCTTTTCTGTTCTTTTTGTGCGGTTTCTCCGTTAAGTTTCTCCTTGCTCTTTTCTGCGGGCTTTTCCGCCATGTCTACAGGCTCGGATCGTCTAGTTTGCGCACCCTTTTTGAACGGAAATGGTTTCCGCGGTCCATTTCGACCGTCCCAGTTTCCCTCCTCGGCGTTCAATTTTCTACGGGTTGCGTACTCTTCGGCTAATTCAGCCGCCCTTTCCACAGTGTTTACATTACCTCTGTCTTGCACCCACAGTTTCACAGCTTGGGGGATGGTTTTGTAAAACTGCTCTAGACACATGCATTCAATGATCATGTCTCTGCTGTCGTACGCTTCCGCGCTTTTAAGCCACTCGACTAGGTTGGCCTTTAAGCTATATGCAAACTCCGGATAGCCCTCGCTATCTTTCTTGCCTGTGCTCCTAAACCTTTGCCGAAAAGCTTCGGCTGAAAGGCGGTATTTCTTCAGGAGACTAGCCTTAACTTTAGCATAATCATATGCATCCTGCACACTTAGTCTGGCGATTACTTCCGCCGCCTCACACGGCAACATAGACAGCAACCGCTGTGGCCATGTACTCGGGCCGAAGTTCATCTTTTCGCAAGTCCTTTCAAAATTGCTTAGGAACAAGCCTATGTCGGTCCCGACCTCAAATGGCTTTAATAGCCTGTCCATGCGGTACGATTCTGCCTCACTTGATCGTCCCAGAGCGCCTTCACTTCCTTGAGACATCTCCAAACGTTTGCTTTCAAGTTCCAGTTGCATTTTTCTTAACTCGCGATCTTTATCGCGTTCCTCTCTCTCTTGTTCTTTTCTCTCTCGTTCTTCTCTCTTTTTCAGAAGTTCAAACCCCATTTCAATTTCTTCCTCACTGGCCTTTTCGGAAATTAGCTCCAATAATTCCGATTTGAGCATTTCCTTGCGTACATCTAGGCCCAGTTCCTCACCAACAATCAACAACTCGTCTCTCAGCAGTGTCCTTAACTCCATGACTGCTGCTTTACTGCCTTGATTCTGCTCTCTAAATCTAGCTAGGAAAACACAACCTAGCTAACACACAACAATCTAGCTTCCCTACTGTTCTAAACAGAACAACCACACAATGAAGCCTAGAGAGTCAAAGCAAAAACCAAGCACTCACCGCAGATACAGCACCATGTCGCAAAGTCCATCTCACCGCTGTCAGCCAGTTGTCAGGATTGGGGGCTCAATCCCATCGTCCGTGGTCCTTTGCCAAGATTGGAGTACGGCATGAATTCGAAGGTAGCTGGCCCATGCCGTCGTCCAACTTATTTACGCTGAGATCGTTGATGAAGTGAAGAACTGTTTCTCATCGAGAACGAGGAAAAAGGGTTTATTTACAGAAATTAAATCAGTCTAACATGACTGCTTGAGAAAAAGAGTAACAGTCCAACATGACTGCATGAGAGAAGTGACTCAGTCTAACATGACTGCTCAAGAGAAGTGTCCTCAGCATTCGCACAACCACAGTTTTTATACACTCGATCCGCCGGTCCTACGACGCGGCGACTGTTCGTTTACTCATCACCACCTCGCCGCTGCTCTGCTGATCAGTTTACAGACACAAAGGCACACACATTCCGAAGCCCAAGCGACGGCGTTGAAGGGGGTGCCGTTCCGGAAAGTATCGACGCCGATCGAGGGTCGCTCGTTGTTTTGCGTCTGCCGAAACGTGAGAAGCGCAAAAATACGTCGTTCCCGCGGCAGCTTGTCCAGGCGTGTCAAATCAGCTCCGCGTTGGGGAACTCTGGAATCATTGTCCACACACCGAACTCGTCCCGTCACAATGTCGATGGGGCTGGAGGAAGGAAGCGGGTTTTCAGCACAAAGGCCGCTTCTTCGAACGCCTCCTAGCTGCAGTGACGGAGAGGGAGCGGAATGCGCGTCTTGCACCCCTTGTCGTAATCGGGTGGCAAGGTGGCAATCTTGCTTAGCGGCTCGCCATTCTTGACAGCCTGCACAGCGGTTTGTCACGAGGGCGCCTTCGTATTCGGCATTCCCGCGTGTACACGATCGCGATGGAAAAGGGTCGCGCATTCCGGTCACGAGGGCGGCGGTAGACAGCTGGAAGCGGAAGGAGGCCGCAGCAAAACCGAGCGCTGCTGCATTGGTGGCAAAGCAGCGAAAAGCCTGGCCAGGCACCTGAACGAGCGACGAGCTAGACAGCTGGAACGGGCTCCTTCGATATCGCCACGTGTGCGAAGGCAGGCAGTGAAAGCGCGCCCCGTCGCCGCGGGCGAGTCTGATGTTCGCGCCGCTCTCATTCGACGCCTTTCGCGGAAGCGCAGTAACAAAGCTGATCGATCTGAACGAGCCAATATTACAATGCTGCCACGATTCGGTCTATAGTGGGCCGGAAGTTTACGCGGAATGCCGACGCTGTTGCAGCTTGACCTGGTTATCGTGTGCCCGTACGCTCGTTGATACTGCACCGTATAATATGTGGTAATGGACGCTTTTTCCCTTGTCTGTGCGTCAGTAAATACAGTGAAATGAAGATAATTTGCTTCGGTTTGCTAACATGGATAATAAAAGTGGGCCTTGAGCTCCTTTTCGTGATGTGTTTTCTCGCTTACCGATAGCGAGAGAGAGAGAGGGCAAATGATAACGAAAGCAGCCTGCCATAGGGGTATTGCATAATCTTTAACCTCTACATTTGTGCGCTTAAGCTCTATTGCATAGTTTTTTTTTCATGGGCGTCGCCATATTGCGTAGGCAGTGGCGCCATCTCTGGACAGTCAACATGCTGGCTTGGGCTGCTGTGTGCGAGACATGCTCGGCGGCAGTTTCTGGTGGTTGTTCTCGCGCTCGCGCGGCCTAATTGTTTAACGTGGCATCTTCTACGTGGAAAACGGTTCTCTGAGACGTATTGAAGAGATTTAAGTGTGCCTGGGCGGAGTTTCTGCTGGCGTTGATGCAGGCGGAGCACCCAGTGCGATGTGTTCACGCGTGCTTGAGCCTACAATCAGCCTCAGAGATCAGCTGCGTATTTATGAAAATTTGTTTCCCGAATTTGACCTTACTGCAGCATTCTCACTGTAAATAGAACCAGGGGCTTAGCAGCAATGAATAGTTACGAAACACGTGGCGGTCCGAACAGTGCCGGTACCGTTCTGCTGCGGAATAAGTTGTGTTGTTTAATTTGACAAGCGTTCAAATTTTGGTGTGGAGATACATTGCGCAACTACCTCGTCTGTTGGACGAGGTTTCCACCCACGAATAAAATAGTTTTGGTTAGTAATAACAGCATAATGCAGTGTCAACCACACTTATCAAGTGGTCGAGTGACCGACTGCGGACTGCACGAGCGTCAGTAGCAGCTGGGTTATAGATCCGATTGCTCCATACAGCGCTTGATCCAATCATGCAGCGTGACCATGTGAGGTCTTCTTGCGGCGATATCTGGTGTTTTCCTTTTTTTCGCAATAGAAGAGGATGAAAACCGAATAGTTTTCGGTTAGATCTTGCTCGCCCAATCCTTAACGTCGCACTCACCCATCTTAAAGAAATAGTATCCTCACAAATAGCGGTCATGTTCTTTTTATGCGATCCCCTTTGGATATTACTGGTTTACAGGGCAAAAAGGCAATACCGAAGCACAAAGCTTATGTGTATCATGCTGGTTTACCAACCGCAGCGATCGCTGTGCTGAGCAACGCCATCGGCATCATACAGGATATTAACCTAGATATAGCATAGTGGTTTCAGGTCTACTACATTTGAAATGCGCGAGAGCGATGCCGGTGGCTGACGCAGATATTTTATAATGATTGGCGCTTAGATCAGTCGAGGTTGCATTAGGTTGGCCGCACACGAGCACTTTTATGCTTTATTTCTTACGCCAAGCGATTAGATAATGAGCAGGTATTCTAATTAACTCTGACAGTTCAGAGAGGCCGCTGCTTTTTGGTAAATAAAAAGCGAATACAGCCAATACAGTTCACAGCACATACACATACTGCGGGTGATGATGCGCGTCGCATGTTTGCTCATGCAAGAGAAATTTTCCCATACTGCAGTTACAGCTGCACCGAAAGCCTACACAGGGGTTCTTTGACAATCTCCTATCAACTGACATCACACACATTTCACGGAGAACGAGCTAAAACATCTCCAAATCGTTCCGCAGCACGCGACGGCAACACATTCAAGCAGCGCCGTGCCCACTTGCACAAGTCAGAGAGGAGGAGAGGCTCACTGCGCGCCGCCATGTTTGATCACGCGGTGACGAGTCCATTGCTTGCTTCAGCTGCCTCCGTTGCCTCCATGTTTACAGTGGATGTGCATGACGACCCGCTATGACTCAGCAAAGCTCAGTTTCGACGTATATCGTAGACAGTGAATGTGTGGACGACACGAATTTTTGGCCGCAGCTTTAGAGGACATGTAAGCGCCTTCGGAACTCATTACGCTTTGTACAAACGGCGCGAGCAGCGTATACGGTGCTTGCACTAGAAGCGGTGCTAGAAATTGTGTCCATGTGTGTATGAGTGTTGCATATGAGTGTTTAGAGAGAGAAAACAAGGGTAGGAAAGGCAGGGAGGTCAACCAGAACAGCATCCGGTTTGCTACCCTACACTGGGGGTGGGGGAAAGGGGAATAGAAAGCGGAAGAAAGGGAGAGAGTAAACACTGAGTATGTGTGGGAGGCACAAGTGTTTAAATTCTAGCAAGCTCGTAGTATGTGGCGACATAGAAGTGAACCCGGGTCCAACCGTCGAGGAAATGTTCCAGTCATTAATGAGCGGCCAACAGGAAATTAGAGAAGACATTGCTTCTTTGAAAGAACGCCTTGAGTCGACGGAGAAAGCGATACGTGGTTTTGAAAAGCGTTTAAACAACACGGAAGGCAGCATGATTGAATTAAAAGCAAAAAACCACGAGAACGAAGTAAATGCGACTGTCACTGCAGTACAGAAAATACTTCAAATGCTACAAGAAAAACTTGCCTATTTGGAAAACCGCAGCCGCCGTTCGCATTTGGTAGTTTTTTTGCATTTCTGAGGATCCGAATGAAACAGAAGCGGTACTGCGGGATAAGGTTGTCCGGGATGTCTTTCAAGATAAGTTAGGAATAAATTGTACATCTGTGGCGCGAATTCACAGACTTGGGAAAGCACCCACACGAAGGCCAGTCATTGCGTTCTTACAGGATTATTCTGAAAAACAAGCTCTCTTGAAAAACGCAGGCAAATTGAAAGGAGCAGGCATATCGTTGCAAAACGATTATTGTGCAGACACGCTGCGCAAGCGCCGTCTGCTTTGGAGCAGTACGAAAGAAGAAAAAGACATCGGCAGAAAAGTTAGGCTTATTCATGATAAGATTCGCATTGCCGATGACTTGTTCTTTTGGCATGACGTACTGCACACACGGAAACTAATTGCAAAGAAAAAAGAGAGCGCGGAATTGCGACTAAACCACACCGACTAGCACTCAGTCGCAGCAGTTTCGGCTGCTTTCACTAAATGCCCAAAGTATAGTCAACCAAATGGAGACACTGCAGGATATTTTACTAGTATACGATCCTCACGTGTGTTATATCTGAAACTTGGTTGCACGATGGAGTGCATGATGATGAAATCGTTTCGCCAAACCACCAGCTGTTTAGAAAAGATAGGTCCTCCCGAGGCGGTGGCGTCGCAGTTATTGCAAAGAATAGTGTTGTTGTAAGGGAACTAGACCAGATAGATAATCATGAAAGTTTGTTTTTGAATGTCTCTGTTTGGGGTGTGCCATTCATATTATGTTCTGTGTATCGGACAACAAATGCTGATGATCACTTTATGCAGAAATTATATGATCACCTTTTGAAATATACAGGAAAAAGCTTAATAAATACTGATGATTTTAATCTCCCACAAATATAATGGCAAAATTGGAGTTATGGACACAGTCTTTCCTCTGACTTACTCATTGATATCATGCTAACCTTTAGTCATCAGCAGGTTGTCAGTGTATGTATTCGGGGAGGGAGTATTCTTGACCTCTTATTCTTCAGCGAAGTTTTTGGGGAAGGAACCGTCGAAATTGAAACTGGCATTTCCGACCATAAACTGATTTGTTTTTCGTCATTGATAGCTGTGAATAATGTCAGACTACCCCGAAAAAAATTCAGATTAGGGATTATGCTAAAGCAGATCAAGAATCGATTATTGATTACTTGGACCTGCATCTTAACATTGTCCAGGATGATGCCGAGCTTTTCTGACAAAGGTTTACGGACACTGTTACTTGTTCATTCATTCAAATAACGCATTCAATGTGTGCACGAGTCAATAATTGCCAGAAAAGCAAGCAATGCACAATAAACCAGAAGAAGACGCACACTGCCTACAAGACAGGGTGATATATGATATAACTTTGTCATGTGGCCGACGATATATAGGACAAACATGCTGGTGTATCAATGACAGGACAAGCGAGCATGCAGTATCTTTGGAAGGAATCTCCGCTGGGCATCTCGCTTTTCATTATCTCCAGCATTATTTCACCGTTCAATTTCACGACACCAAGATTTTAGGAAAAAGTAGACATGCTGACGCGCGATATTTTAGAGGCCATCGCCATTGACAGAAGTGAGCAATATTGCATCAGTACACATCACTACTACTAAGAGAAAAAGAAAAGGGCTACTTGCGCAACGAAAAATATTTCAACCTAACAGTCGGATAATTGGCATGACAAAAGAAAAAAGAAAAAACAAAAAAGAAGCATTGGCTGTCTTGTGCTATAAATGTGTGCGAAATCAATAATAAACATTCAGTTGCTAGTCACGCATGAGTCGTCGCCCCTTTCTGCCCGTGTCAGTAGGTTTTGCTGGAAACCAATTGTGCTATGTGCAAACAATGGGCTCAGGCGAAAACTATTCTAGAAGCGCTGCCACAGCTGTGCCGGTGATCGAAATAGGACGACGAGTTAAGTCTGAGCATTCTCGGTACGTAGCATACGCGCAACGCGCTGTTATTGCATGTTTAGGCTTGAACTCTATTAAGGTATCACTCAGGTGACAACACTCATAGGTGTCTCCGTGTGCCATGCGATGTGTAGCGCCAACGTACATCCCAACACAGGCAGGTGCGAACGTCCGAGGAAACACGTTCTGCTAGCTTTCGTGCGCCTCAAATTTTGGCGATAGGATTTTCTAAGTATTGTTTGCCTTGCACCTGGGCATCAAGCTTTACAAAATAAATAACTGTAAAATTACTCCACTGGAACGACCATTAACATGGACAAAACGACTTTATGACCGTGGCCGCGAATATGCCATGATCAACCAGACGCAAGTGACACGTTGAAAGAATATGCGGACTCTTAGGTCTCGAGGGGTGCTTGTGCAAAGGCACTTCACCTACTCGAGAGAGCTGGAAAAGCAACGACTACCCTTTGCTACAGCAACTTTATGTTCTGAAGTAATACAGCGCGCAATGCGCGGCATCGGCCCAGCTTGCCGGCAAGATTTGAAAGCACGGCAGAGCCCATGTGAACTGGCGGCCGGCACACGAGAGGCATGGCTTTGGTTACAGAACGAAAAAGAACACACCTTCATGTTTTTTTAGTCGGCACGTACTGTTTTCATAATACGTCATAAGTCAACTTCCAAACAGAACGTTTGTTGCCAAGCATGATAATCTTAGACAACATTTGAACAGAATAAATGTATTGTGCGTGCGGCGAAGAAATAGTAGACTTCGTCCATTCTCAAGAGCTGACCAGCTCGAATACGCACCTTCCGTCCATATCCCAGTTTGATCATAGGTGCCGAGTTCGTCGCCGTGCACTCATTGGAAATAAAATCTTCTGAACATACACTTGATGAAGATAATGGCATCAAGTCCTTTCTGTTTATACTGGCAATCCAAACCAGACGTATAGGTCTGAAACCGCCGCGGTGGAGTCCACGAAGTCATCGTGGCTCAAGATGTCCTTCCCGTTCGCTTCTGAAAGTTATTTTAAATTTGCAGCCAAATGCAGCACAGTGGCGGCCCTTTGACCTTGAGTCATTTGACATCGCAGCAATCACAGACGGAACACGTGAGAACCGCAATAATTCGCAATGAAATCGCTGCCGCTCCAAGCTGCTGTTGGGGGAAACGGCGACCCACGCATACCAGTGTGAGGAGGCGAGTAGCGCAGCGCGCTGCTTCAAGGCTAGGTTCTTCCCCGCCGTTAAAATGGTCTACAGAGCGAGGACATTATTCTTTGAGAAAAGCCCAGGCTCGCGAACGGATGTATTACAAATATCTTTTGTTGTTGCCTCGTTGCGTCTTTATCTATTTAGGGCACATTGTTACGCGAGACTTTTCTCGAATAGATTAGAGCGAAATTTTGCCGCCACCCATACAAGAGCGAGGCATTCACGTTCTGTAATCGAGTAATTTCGCTCCGATGCGGACAACAGCCTGCTGGCATAAGCGATGACACTGATCGCTCCAAGTTTACGTTGGGCCAAAACAGAGCCTATTCCTTAACCACTCGCAGCAGTGCGGACTTCGATAGGGGCTGATTGATCGAAATAGGCCAAAACGGGAGGCGTTGTGGAAAGTGTGGTGAGCTAGGAGAAAGCATCTGCTTGTGCAGGACCCCAAATAAAAGAGCGCATTGCTTAAGAACATCTGCGAGCGGCATCGCAATCACAGCAAAACTTTTCACAAACCGAGGTAAATAGGAGCAGAACCCCGTAAAGCTGCGAACATCTTTGGCAAACTTGGGCGAAGGGAAGTTTTTCAATGCTCACATTTTCTCTGGGTCAGGTTGTATGCCGGCGGCGTCTATCATGTGGCCAAGGATCGTAATGCGGCCGCAACCAAAATGGCACTTCAATGAATTCAGCTGAAGTCTTGCAAGACGGAACACGTGAACAGTCGCTAGAGGCGTTCGAGGTATATATCAAATCTAGGTAAAAACACAATTACGTCGTCTAAATAACACATGCATGTATAGAACTTGAACACATGAAGCAGAGAGTCCATCATTTGCTCGAACGTGGGCATGACAGACAGAAGGGCATGACATCGAACTGGTAACGCCGATCAGGCGTTACAAAAGCCGTTTTCTGTCGTTCCATGTGGCCCACAGCAAACTGCCAATATCAATGATGACTCAGAAGGGTTTGGGTGCGAGCTATAGTTGGTACGGATCATTCATATTTAAAACAGCGCCAAAAAACACGGACAAGGGAGGACACAGGACGAGCGCTCGTCCTGTGTCCTCGATAAAAGATACGTGAGCGGCACCGTACAGGCAATAAAAGGCACCATCAATTCGCGGTAAAGGGTAAATGTCTTTGTTTGTCATGTTATTGAGGTGGCGATAGCCCACACAAAAGCGTCACGATACATCTTTCTTTTTCCCTAAAACGACACGGGACGCCCAGGGACTGAAGGATGGCTCGATAATGACCTTCGGAAGCGTCTTGTTGGCTACTTCCTGAGTAATGCTTCGCTCAGACGCAGACACTCGATAGGGGCGTCGGTGAACAGGGCTGGCATCGCCTGTGTGTATGCGATGGCCGATAACGGACTTCTGACCCAAAGGCCGGTTACCGAAGTCTAAAATGACTCGACACAACTTGAGGATAAGTCTAAGGGCTTCAATGCGCTCAGGCAAAAGGTCATTGGTTATGCTCTTGTGAATTTCGCGGCTGCCACAAGTTGTTGATGTCGGAGCGCCCTTCTTAATGTCTTGTAGTATTCAGTAGAACTTCTACATGAGAGTCTTGCAGGGGCAAAGGTAGGCCACGGAATTGCCCTTTGGAAGTATCTGCTTGGTTAAGTCAAAATTTACAAGCGCATGAGCAGGACGTCAGCAAGAGCCGTGATGTAGTAGTCGCCATCTGGAACAGCTGGCGAACATGACAATTAGACATACATCAGGGTTTGAGATGTTAGGTGAACACAGTCGCAGCAATGAAATCGAGAAGGAGGTTTGTCACCGTGGGTTCACATATGCATAGGCATATTTACCGAGAATGGGGAGGAGGGGGGAGGGGAAGGGGGCACTTGCCCGCCGCCCACTGTGAGAAGTGGAGAGGCAAAGTGTGCCATTTGCCCCCCCCCCCCCCCCCTCACACACACACACACTTTTGAAAGCCGGCGCTTTTGGCTGCACGCTGGAAAATCTAACAAAACAACAGCTGAGGCCAAATTTTCAATGCATTACGTAAGCAATACTTTGTTACGCATCCCCTGTTTGGACAGCGAGGATTGGCTTTCGTGCCTCGGCGCGAAGAGCTGTAGCAGTCTACGAACCGGGTGCGGCATACACGCTGGCATTGTAAGACGGCTTGACGTAATAGTTCTGCGGAAACCCGCAAAATGGAGAGAAGTAATTAATGAAGGGAAAATCAGACATCCATCCATTCGTAGCAAATGCTACAAAGGAAACCCATACGGGTTTCCGTATACCCAAACGGGCTTCCGGTTTCCGTAGACGGCTGTCACTGGGCAGTTCCCGCCATAACAAATTTCACGTTGCGCTTCTTCCAGCATGCCCAGTTTTTTTGGGACCGCCTAATCATATTTGAAAACACAACGTTAACTTGCTATATTTAACCTAAGCACGAGGGATTATAAGGTCTTATAATCAGCCGAGCCCAACGATGGCTTGCCTTGTGGCATGAAATTGTTGGATTATGAAATACCGGAACTATTGAATCTATATGCATGTCCAGAGGCTGTCAAATTTCATTGTGTAATCACTACTCATCTATATATGTTGGTGAAAATAATTTTCAGGAATGTCGACAATTGGGTGAGTTGGTGACCAATAATTTTGGCAGTTGTTGTCCTGTGCGGTCTTTCTGGTTTTTGCATCGTGCTTTTGTTTTGTGCTTCATGCGTTAAGAAGAGAATGACACTTTAGGACGGGGAGAGCCATTACAATACCATTACAACAATGCCTTGAAAATTTTCTTTCGGCATGTGTCTCTTATTAACCTGTTATTCTTATTTTTAGGATGTTTCAACATAAGAGTTACACTAGTACACGTTCCCTGGCAGGAGAAAAAAAAAGAGAGAAAAAAGGTAGAGATTTCATATTTTGAAGGAATGGGGGCCACTTATTTGGGTGATATATATATCGAAAGCTTGCACTACTTATATGATTTGAAAATATTTACTAAATACCTGCTTTCTCCCAACTTTTATGCATTATACAGGGCATTTAGTGCCTTTTGCTTGTTTCCTCGGTAAACTATGTGATTAACCGCGTTTATGTTTCGTTGAGGTAAGAATTGACGCGTGATAAATGTTTAGTCTGTGGGGGTTCATTGCAGTTTTTATGCGAAGCATATTACGAGGGCTCAACCCAGCTCCTCAGGCGCGGCGGTGTCGCCTTGAATACCACGTGACACCGTGACGTCACGACAGAGGAGAAGTGGCTTTGGCTCAACTCTTGCAAGATGGGCTGGGTGGGAATCGAACCAGGGTCTCCGGAGTGTGAGACGGAGACGCTACCACTGAGCCACGAGTACGATGCTTCAAAGCGGTACAAAAGCGCCTCTAGTGAATGCGGTGTTGCCTTAGAAACGAGCTGTTTCTAAGGCTCAGGCATGCGTCTCTTGCTCAGGCGCACATTTCGTTGCCGCGCCGAACGCTGCGTTGCTCGACGCTCACCGCGTCCAATGCGGGGCGTCCAAGGCGAAGCAGAGTAACGCATGAGTTGTTTCTTCGTCTAGCCGAACCAAATATAGCCAAGCGACAGCAGTTCACCAAGCTAAACAGTAGTTCAACAACTAAAATAAAGGCTAGTATGCTTCGCATCCTGGGCTTAACCTTACCTAAGCCACAGCCATTTTTTTGTACAAAGTTACTTATTCAAGCGTTCCAATGTGCTATACTGTCGTTACTGCAAATGTTTCCCACACTCCTAAAACATTGACATGGGGTATGAACTTCCGATCCCGGGAAAATAGGGGTAATATTTAGCGTAATGTGCTGCGAAACATTAACGTACTTGTTTTAAATGTAACATTGTAAATAATTAATGGATCCTCGTTTTGTTCTCCTATTTTTGTTCGTCATACGAGGCTGGCAGTTTGTTTCTCCGGTGAACTAAACCAGGCACCTTGTTCATATTTAGGGAAACTTAGAGACGCGATATGTGTAATGTGTGGGCAACGTTCCAAAAAGAAGCGTGAAATGCACCTCTTTACAATAGATTACGTATGCAAGTGATCCGGAACGTTATTAGTGTATTTTACGAGCGGCGTCAAACTTACGCCTCTGCCCTGGCATAACTACAATTACAACCGAAGTCAAATTCGGCTAACATGTGGGGAACGCCACCCCCAGTTTGTCTGCGATATTAAATGGGTGTTGATCAAATACAGCTCTTGCAAAAAAAATATTTAAAAAATTACAAAAATATGAAGCAAGCGTTCGAAAGTGTCAAGCTGTCGTTATCAGCTACGTTTCCCAAATTCCCATGAGTACACTGCATTTCAAAAGCATTATACTTAGCAGGGATGGGCACAGCTTAAGTGGAATGTCGCGCGAAGTTTTAAGGTTTCTGGCTTACTTAAGAGCGTTACGAATATTTATTGAACCCTCGTCTCTTGTTTTTTTTTTATGCGTCATGCGCATATTGGGTTCGCTCGGTGTCCTCAGTGAACTAAACAATTCAGCTTCTTTATGTTTGGTGACAATAAGGACGAGGTAATGGGTGATGTGTAGCAAAGTCTTAAAGTGGGTGCGTAATCGAGACTGTGGTAATAAATTACGTATGTAAGTGCTCCAGCGTTGTGAGTGTGTCTAACGAACGGGAAAGAATTTACTACCTTGCCCTGGCAGAACTACAAATGCCACCGAGACCAAATTTAGCAGAAATGGGTGGAACGCTACGAAAACCTCTGTGCGAAGTTACTTGAGTTGGGTCAACCACAGCTTTAGTGAAAAAACAAAATGTCTTAATCAAGGTTTAGCACGTGTGATATGGCCGCTATCAGCTACGCTTCCAATTGTTTCGGCATGGCTGTAAGTTACAACATGTTTATATTTCGTGGAAATGGGAGGGGCGGTCATGGTAAGTGCCAACGTCTGACAAAATTTTTACGTTCCTAGTGCACTTGCAAATAATTACTGAATTCTCGTTTTCATTTTTCCTATCTTCAAGCGTCATGAAAGGCTCGTAGTTTGTTTTTGCGAGGTCCTTGGTGACCTAATCAAGGTACCCTGGTTATATTTGGCGAAAATAAGGGGCTTGTTACGGGTAATGTGGAGGCTAAGTTCAAAGTGAGGGGGATGAATTACGACATTTGCAGTAAATTACGGATGCGAATAATCCACTGCTTTATGAATGTGTTTTAGGAACAAAGCAGAATTTATCTCGCTACTCTGGGAGATCTGGCAACGAAACCGAGATATAATATAGCAAAAATAAGAGGGAGGGGGGAGATTCTATGCCGTCAGCTATAGTTATTGTTCTGGCGAAGTAAAATGTATGTTGATGAATTACTGACTTTCAAAAACTCCTAACAGTAAGTGCTCGGAAGCGTTACACGCGGGCAAGGTTTCAAACAAAACCGAGCAACCTTTTAAGGTTTAATTACAGTAAACTAAAATTCTTATTTCAACAAATCGAAAGAAACAGCTTTGCTGGATATTAGTTTGTAATTCTGCAAAGTCTCAAACGTCTCCTGGCGTTTTCTTTCTTTTTTTCTTATGGATACTGTAAGTCTTTTATTTTGACTGTACTTTGATGTGCATAACCTCGACAATACGCGCCGTGCACGCCGACGGACGCGCCACTGGTGGCGGCCTTGCGCAGAGCACGCGGGAGAGGAGCCTGGCGCGCGCCGTAGTTCGTACTGTCGTTGATCATGCTTCTCTGTCTTATTCACGTTTTTAGAGCAAGATAGGTCGCCCGTGTGGGGTGGCCAAAGCTTCAAGGAATGTCGAAAAAGAATTGTTGCAGGGTGGGGGGCTCAAATATCGGTGAAAACGTGCCGGCGATACGGTTCTAATCATTCCCGGCAAAGCCACATCAGCGGGTGCAGCGGTAGCAAAAATGGATCGTCGCTTCGAAGGGAAATTGCTTATTCTCATCCTTTCCTTTGTCTCGTCGGTGTTTTTTTCCACTCGATCATAGTTAGACGCGTGAGCAACGAAGTTCGTCTGCAGTGCAGCATGAGGTTTAAAGGCATTTCGCTAAAGTTCGGAATGCTGTTTGCCGCTTATATTGTTTTCCGCTTCTTTACCGCGTTGCGCTAGCTAGGCAGCACGACTGCACGAGCACATTGCATTGTATGTTAAAGCTACTGAAGTTTGCAAAAACTGAAATTGTTGGATTCATGTGGCGCAGTAAATCCTCGCACCAGCTGTCGCGCACTTCATGTTTTTACATCTATTTTATGCGTGGCTTTGCACATGTTTAACTGTTGCTAGTTGCTCCATGCATAACTCTTGTCGATTCTTTTGAGCTGCGAAGTTTTCACCCTGCCTTGTTTGTAAAGGGTATAAATCACGCAGTGTCTTATCGGAATGATACCAAGGAAGTGCTTCTTTAACAGCTTTATTCTTTTCGCCCGAAGGCATCTTAGATATTGTTTGCGTTTTTCGAAATGTGTTTAGAAAATAGGTAGTCCAGGGCGAGAATTGCTAATAGCTGCTGCATATGGTTTTTTTGTTTCATTTCTCGCTGAAAAGTACGCGTCCCGTTTGGGAAGTCATCACACCTCAATGCTGCCTGAGCAAACTTAACACGCCGAGTGATTTGTTTGTTTCACAACGTATACAGTCCCTTCTTGCATGTGAGTTTTGTACTCAACTGAATTCTTTCTTATACTTATGCTGCAGACGACTAAACCGGGCCTTGCCGCCAGCGCTCATTTACTTTGTCTGGCGCTGCTCTGCCTTTAAATATATCATGTGGCACCTCTCTCTAGTAATAAAAAAAGTACTGAAAAGTTAGTCAGTCTTTAGCTTTTTACGTTTCCAAGCAGATCCCTTGGGGAATTCAAAATTGCACAAACTGCAGCGGGAATGGTAGTTCATCGGCGTATGCAGCAGAATTGCATCGGCGGTACAGCACTAACACGCGCTTTTATTAACCCGTGTGTTTGGTGACTTCGTTGGCTAGTGTACGCGTTTCCATCAATAAATTGGCAATTACTCTTCTTGAGGCGACTTCGACTGCACTTATTCGGCGATGTCACATGTATTCATCGGCAGAAAAATCACATCGGCATATGCAGAGATTGCACCGCGCGGATTTGTTCGATATAAGTCTGCACTAACGACGGGTGCTTATTATTCAACCTGAAGCAGCATTGCAGCAAGGGTAGAATAAAAAAAAAAAACATCGAGAGATCGCATCACTCAACAGAATTTATCGGCAAGTGAACATGAGCTCCACCTCATGTAAATGGGGTTTATGGCGTTTGTCTGCGGGACACACCTACGTATGTGGACCATGTTGCCCCAAACACCGGTAACATCGTGTTTATACTCGCTCCAACAGACGTCAGCGTCCTCCCTACAGCTGTCACCGCTGAAGAACTAGTCTGGCACCCGAACAAAGGAGAAATCGGAGCCTCGAACTTCAGCCATGCTTGCTGCAAAGGGTTGTCGTCTGCTACTGCTCCCGCGCGTACTGTTGGAAGAGCCCGCTAGGTGTCTTTCAGTGGCGCCTCTATAGGTGGTGCGCGAGGCGTATACTATTGCCTTAAGTAGTCATACATTTGTACTGCAGAATTATACACCAATAGTATGATTTGTGAAGTCATTAAAATTGTAGCAAATGTCTTTTTATAAGCGCGATGCGCGATGCTGCTGTTACTGTGCGGCGCCTGGGACTTCTGTCAGGCACTAAGTGCAACTTGTGACTGCATCATCTAGAGAGTATAATTTCAGGGAATAGGTTCAAATAATCTTTGGTCCACCATGGCTCACCATGTGTGATCCATTATTACATGTATGGCTGGTATATAAAATTAACTGACACTGGCTTTTTCGCTTAATTTAATAGCAATTCTCTCTCTCTCTCTCTCTCTCTCTCTCTCTCTCTCTCTATATATATATATATATATATATATATATATATATATATATATATATATATATATATATATATATATATATATATGAACGAGAAGAAAGGTAAACAAGGGGCCCAATTTTTATTACTCATTTCATATATGAAGATTAACAAACAGACACCAAGGAGATCATGGGGGAAATTACTTGTACTTGGGAATTTAATTAAAGAAAATGATAAATTAATGGAAATGGAAGTGGATGAAAAAACAGCTGGCCGCAGATGGGATACGAACCCACGTCCTCGCATTACTCGTGCGAGGCTCTTACCAACTTAGCTACCGCGGTGCCGTTTCCCTATCCACTTTCTGGGATATATATGTTTTACTAACCCTGGCAGTGTTAGCCAGCGCCATCACTCACGAACCTAGGCGGTGGATGTGGAATATCCTTTCTGCCGCAAGCGTCACGAGTACATGATCTGTTTGGATGACGACAACTGGCCAATAAACTCGCACATGCTACTTGAAGGCATCAATGTTGCCGAATTCGAGACCCTCGTAATGTAATGAACGAGAAGAAAGGGGATGTAATTACTTATATAAATTATTATGTACTAGTAATTTTCCGTATTTTGTCCTTGGTGGCCTTGTTGTGTTTGTTGGCTTCTTATGATATGATTAATAAAAATTGGACCCCTCGCTTAACTCCCGTTCTTCTCGTTCATTACATAACGAGGGTCTCGAATCCGCCAACACTGATGTCTTCAGGTAGCATGTGGGGGTTTATTGACCAGTTGCCTTCACCCAAAAACGTCATGCACTCGTGGCGCCTGCGGCAGAAAGGATGTTCTACATTCACTGCCAAGGTTGGTGAGGGTGGCGCTGGCTAACACTACCAGGGTTAGTTCATGTAGCAAAAACATAAATACCCGGGAAGGTAGATGGGAGAACGGCGCCGCGGCAGCTCACTTGGTAGAGCAGCGCACACGTAATGTGAAGACATGGGATCGTTGCTCACCTGCGGCAAGTTGTGTTTTCATGCACTTTCACTTTCATTAATTTAGTATTTCTTTAATTCACTTAGTAATTACAAGTAATTTTCCCTGTGTTGGCCTTGGTGTCTTTGTTCGTCGGCTTCTACTGGTATATATATATATATATATATATAATCATACGCAGCCAAAAACAAAGAGAGAGAGAGAGAAGGGTGGTGGAAGGTTTCTGGTTTGCCCCACCCGTCAGCGACGCGTACGATTCGGGTCGTGGTAGGTGTACGAACCTCTTTCATGTGATGATGGAACCTGGTACTCATAACACAGGTGTGCACCCCAGTATCAACCAAAGCTCTGACGCCGTTGACGTGGATTTTAAGAGTGTTCCGTTGGCCCGTAAGGGCAACAGATGATTTAAGGACAAGGTCGGTACGGCAACTTCAACTCCAGAAGCTGTGCAGTCTAGCCTTCCTGCGAAAAGCGACGGCTAAAGGACGGCGACGGAGAGCGGCGGCATGCGCGCGAAAGAGATGAACGGCGATGCGGCGGAGGCGACTGGGCGTTGCGGGTTCCTTGCTCGGGGACTTTGGGGGCCCAGGATTCGGTTCGGGGCGGATAGCGACGTGCAGCACGGAAGGGACCGGAGTAAGTGGGACACGGGCAAGACAACTGAGAGGGACACTGGCTGCGGCAGTAGCGAGCAATGTGTCCAGCATGGCTACAGCGTAAGCAGATAGGTTTATCACCGGCTGTTTTCCATTCAGACGGGTTTCCGGACCGAGGAAGGGAGTACAGTACGCGACGAGGCCTGTCCACGGAAGTTTGGGTGGCATCAGGAGTGTTCATGGCGCAGGCATTATAGAAGAGGACCAGGGCCCGAATTCACAAAGCTTTCTTTACGCTAAAATTGTTCGTAGGATAAAAGTTCAGCCAATATGGATGCAGGGCATATTATTAGCCAAGACGACCCGCCAATGGCAAGGAGCCCTTACGAAAGAAATGCTTTGTGAATTCGTCCTCAGGTTCGTAAATTCCTGGCGAACAATGGCCTGGATCATTGTAACAGCCAGTGTAGAGGTAATGGAGAGCGTGGGTTTATAATAAGCCGGATATGCGGCCTCGAGTTCTTGGAGGACGATGCGAAGATGGCCCGCCAGTAGTAAACATCATATATGAACAAAAACCTTTGTGAATTCGTCCCCACGTCCATTTGGCTTCCGGACCTGTTATTTTTCACGAGCGCAGTGTATGACATCGGTGTTGTTACCGCGCCAATTTCAATATACAGGTTTTCCTATCGAATGTGGACCAAGCAATAAATTGGGGGATGAATTCTTGAAGCTTTTCTTTCGCAAGTACTATTTGCTGTTGGCCGGTCGCTTTTGATAATAACATATCCAGCGTCAGGATTGGCTGAAATTCTCTCTTCTGGCGTAAAATCTGGCGTAAGAGCTTTTTGTGAATAGGGGCCCTGAGTATGAAGTATGAGGACGGGACCCCAAATGTATGCTTTTTTTAAGCAGAAGTCTACCGCAAGCTAGGCCATCTTTTTCTGTTATGCTTAATCAGCGAATTATCAGACCATATTTAGCCAAATTAATACTTACTGGTCTAATGGCGTATGTACTAGTGTGAAATTATTTACCTTAGAAATTATTGTTTACATTAAATTATTTACATTCATTGGTTTCCAGCCTGCTATGTCTTTATTTAGTTACATTTACCACGTTTCAAAGTCATGGTATGAAGTATGAAAAAATAAAAAGGAACGTCAGCGCGCCAGTTTCGCGAGCCCGACGGCAAATGGGGCTTTCCAACAATTGACTTGTCTAATGGCGGACTTGGCGACCGCATAAAAGTGACAAGGCGTTGGTGTAACTGTTGGCTGATGCTATATAGAAGCAGCCGCTCGACACTCTAAGCTAGAGTACTAATCGCCGTCTTAAGACAGTGATAAGTACAATTGCGCTTAGCAGCAGCCGACAGCTACACCACCGCCTTGTCACTTTGACGCGGTCGCCAAATCGGCCATTTAGACAAATCAGTTGTTTGAAAACCCCCGTGAAATTGTGGTCGTCGCGAACGCGAGGCGGGCGGGTACACGCAAACTTCGAATTTCCTTGCCTATCTCGTGCCAGAACTCTCAAACGCGGAAAAAATAACCGAGAATTGAGTAGCGGGCTGGAAAGTATTGAATTTGATCTTTTCGAATACGAGAACAATTTGGCCTTCGAACATAGGCCATTAGACCAGTGAGTATTACATGGGCTAATGTAATGTAATATAATTCGTTCAATAAAGATATCAGAACAAACACCCCTGTTTGCGGAAGTGCTCTGTTGACAGAGCACCGTTGGTCCTGTGTTCATTGCCTCGTACCCCGACTTTTTTAGAGCTTGGCCTGTGCTAACTGGGGCACAGTGTATAAGGGAGCTGGTAGCTAATTGGAACACCTTTCAGAAATTACGGCATTTTATGATCATTACTCGGACTCGTGAATCACTTCATTTGAAAGAAACGTTGGTCATCGGCTAGTGCCTTTGCTGTACGGTTGCATTCACATTCAAGATTCGCCGGACGTACATTCTTACTGCAGAAATGGTTTTACGAATCCGCTGCAAGGTAAAGCTATTCCAATCTGTTTCTATTCTATGTCTGCCATTAGCCCTCCACGATTGGTCAAAAGTTTTCCGGTTCAGTCCCACTTCGGCTGTCTGTCACACGACATCACGAAAACCGCGAGAACTCACCATCTGATATGACGTGCACACACAGATTATGCATGATTAGGTTAAAAAGAAAAATAATTCTTGCCGATTCTTCGCCTTTTTTGCCATTATATAGCTCCCCGCTATAGTGGTTAAAAACTTTCAGGCGCTCCCAGTTCATCCGTCAGTCAACCGACTTCTCAAAACTACATAAACTCACCACGTGAAAGAGACGTGCACACGCTAAAGATGCGCTATTATGCCGAACAAAACTGACCTTCATTTTGGAATACTCGGTGACTGGCCCCATTTCGAGATGAATAGAACATGTTTGTTCGCCCGTTGCTTTGACACTGGCTATACGCGAAGCCGCCGGGCAGAATGGATTCTTTTTTGCGAAATTTTGTGTGTGGTAGTGTAGCGTTTTCGAGCCCTTTCGCCACGTATGTACGACATCACTCTGCCAACTCTTGTAAAAGGATAGAAAGTTGGGCGAGTTGGTACGGTAACATGATCTTGAATTGTAGCGCGAAGTGACCCAGAGAGATATAGAAGCAGACAGGATGAGCGTTCGTCCTGTCTGCTTCTAGTCTCTGTCTGTGTCACTTCGCGCTACAATTCAAGATCATGCAACTATTCTTCGCTGAGGATTCGTTTTAGGAGCATTTATAACCTTACGTTGTACGCCACTGCGATTTTCGACCAGCCATCGCGAGCTACCTATGAACCGGTCCAATAGAAGACGCCGGTACCACCCTCCTTATCCGCTCATCCACATTCACTGCGCTAGCTCGGCCCCACAGAACCCCTCTCCATTTCTGTGCACTCCTCGTCTCTTGTTCAGCTAATTAGATAAGAAAAACCTTTAAAGTAGCCATTACTATTCGCTTTGAAAGCAAACAAAAGTGACCTCCTATAAACGAGGAGTACGTTTGATTCGGCTGTTCAAACAGTGCTGCTGGACATCGCCCAATGCTTGCATCAGTGGTTACGTAAATTTGGCTCCTGGAGGTTGGAATAAAATCGGAATGGAATAGTTTTATGTTATGGAATCCCTGGCCCGGATGAAGTTCGTAGCCCGTATTCGCAAAAAAGATCTTACGCTAGAACTGTTCGTAACAGCCAGCCAATCGTAATGTCGTCATACTATTAACGAAAGCACACGGCCAGCAGTAAACAGCACTTACGAGCGAAAAGCTTTGTGATTTCCGCCCCTTGTTTGGAAGTCTTAAATGGGCCATACATCCCCGCGCGCGTTCTTTCTGACGGCTGCCCCAACCGCTTCGGTTGCGAAGTAGCGACTGCGGACGTCGCTGTTGTAACGACTCCTACGTCCAAGGAAGGTCGCCATTGGTCGCAAGAAACGTTACGCGAGCAGGCGCACGGTCCGCTATGGTCATGTGTATTGTGCGGCAAGCGGCAAAGAACGTTGCCATGACGAAGGGCTACGGCTCTGTGTTGCGCGTGCTCTACGAGAGGCCGCGGAATTAAGCGCTCGTGGTGGCGAAGGGAAGCGCTTAGCGAGTAGGAAGTTTAAAGCGCGCGTGTCCATCAAGGGTATTCCATCTCCGCACGCCTTTCGCTCGCACTCGCCTGTCGAGTGCGCGCAGTGCAAGCCGAGTGTCGGCCACTGGGTGAAGGCAGCGTCTGCGCCGAGCGTTACGGCTCGAACTTGGTCAATGCATTGTTGCCGGCCCTCATAGTCACGTCTTCACGGATACGCGGCAAAGGCGATAAACTGTGCATGCACGTGTTATGTAATCAGCCGCGGATCAAGTGTGTTTTGTCTTGCGAGCAGGCCGCGTCGAGAGGGTATTCAGAAATGTAGTAACGGCATTCTCTGTCTACAATTTTGCCCTTGGTAAAAACGCCTGGTGGCATTTTTCGCGTCTCGTTGATTGATTTACTTATCTTGAGTTAATTGTAATGTTGGCAGTTGACGCTGCGTTCCCCTACACAACAATATTACCCCGCAGGGGCGTCTGCGTCAGCAGGCGTTTGATGTGTCGCGACACCAGATACCCGAGTACACGAGGGTTGGACCCACCCGCGTGTAGCCGTGCGCGGCTTAGCCCTGTCTGGGTAAAGGGGGATCCTGGGGGTTGAGCCGATGCTGGGTGTTTGGACGGTTAACCCCCGGCGGAGGCAACACACCTCTTCGGCCTCGGCTTCACATAGACTGCACCTCCAGACTGACCCACCTGGAGGAAATCGGCAGTCGCCTTTTCCTGTCCTCCTCTCGAATCTTCGTCTCTCTCTCCCACTTTTCCATCTTTCCTGTCTTCACTTCTTATTACTTCCGTATTTCCTGGCGGCAAGGGTTAACCGTGATCCCCATAAAACATGTAGTACTCACATTTGGTTCCAGTACTGTGCCAAGTTCACTCGACGCAGGCTACCTGAAAATCAACGTCCGACCATACATACCGAACCCGAGGCGGTGCTTCAAGTTCCGGAGGTTCGGACATGCATCAAAATCATGCAGAGGAAAGGAAACATGCGCGAAATGTAGTGCCAAGGACCATCCATCTGACAACTGCGATGCTCCTGCACTATGTGTCAATTGCAAGGGCGATCATCCAGTTTACTCACGGAGCTTCCCTTGCTGGAAAAGAGAAAAAGAAATCATCCCAATAAATGTAAAGCAAAAAAATCTCATTCTATGAAGCAAGGAAAAGGCTAGGGCACTTACCTCAAGTAAGCAATGCCAGTGTGACGCGGCAGGGGGCAGCGCCACACCGGTTTCAGGAGTCTACAGGGTCCACGTCCGATACCCCTGTAGAAACTCCAACCGCCCCATTGGTGGCTGCACCAGTGCTGCTCCATCATCATCGAACACGGGCCGGCCGGCCACAGTGCCGCAGGGCCCGAAGTTGAACCGAACCCCACGGCCCGCGACGCGCGTACTCGGCGCCTGGATCTCGATCATCCAGTGTCTCGGAAAAGGCGATCGAGGTCGATCCGAAAACACCGGCGTCATTGACGCCAAAAGACCCGCGCTCCTTGGAGCGCTTCCAGAAGAAGAAACATATAGTAACTCCATTGAGAAAGGGAAAGGTAACCTGAACGGTTACCGCTCTTCCTAAGAGTAATCAGCCTTTAATACACGTCACCTACCAGGCCCCATAGCAATTGGTTGTACGCTGGAAGCTATGTGCCCTCTAGGGGGCGTTCTGCCGCAAGAATTTTTTGAAATTGGTTCATTCATAGCAGAGATAAAAATATTTCAGTGCTGCGAATCCATGATTTCAGGAGGCGAGCGCCACTGCCAAGAGAGACACTCTCTCCACTTGCTGCGTCTAGCTTTCGCAAGCAAAGTTCCTTCCCTGCGTTCTCCCGTACCAGCTCGAGGATCGCGTGACGCATACGTCATGGGCCCCGCCTTCATTTTTTTTTCTCCTCACTTTGTTTTTGCGGCGCGGCGCACTTCTGCTGACAGCGTCGCTCGTGAGCTGTTGTGATTGTTTCGTTTCGCTCAGCGCAGTATTTTTTTACGCGCTGTGCACGAGGACACCTGAGTAGCGGTATAAATCAGTGCTACACGAATACCGAGGCAGATACAAGTGGATCACATAGCATGATCCCGCGCTGGAACACCGTAGCAAATGGCATAGTTTTGGTGCTTGTGCGCACGACTGCACGACGTGGGAACAAGCAGACGAAACGGAAGTACATCTCTCTTGCTGCAGTACGAAGTAAAACAAAAACACACAGACATTCAGTTTGTGTTTCATATTACTTCTATAAGTTTTAATTCGTTTATTCAAGCAACATATTACACAAATAACAGATGTTGCCCTGAATAATTCTAGAAGTCACGTGTCACCACGAGCGACGTCACAGTGCAAACACGTGTACGTAGGCGCACTAGCACGTGTACGTCATCCTCCGGCTTGGAGCGTGGCGGCCGCGAGAAGAAGGGAAAGCGGCGTTCGGTTTGAAATTTCAGGTACAGTGAAAGCTCGTTAATTCGAACTTCAATAATTCGAATTTATGGATAATTCGAACTGTACGATTTGGTCCGGCCAAGCTCCACAGAAGTCTATGTATAAAGAAGTCCGTTAATTCGAACGCGAGAAAGTTCCCTCACGGATAATTCGAACTACGCTCGCCTGGCACACGGCCAGAGAAACGCGCCTACTGCCTACACACAAGGCTGTATTGCCTCCGAAACGGAGAGAATGGCGAGAGAAGGCAAAATCGGAAAAAATCTAACCGACGCGGGGTCAGCCAGAAGGCAGCGGCGGCTGCCGCCTCTCCGTTCTACGTAACCTCCGAGACTTCTTGCCCGTTGCGAATCTCGGAGGCTTTGCAAATCTTGTACAGCTGCTAATGCTGTGCGGAGATGGCACGGCAAGCGCCAAAACACAGCGAATCAAGTACGTCGCAGCTGCGCTTGCAATCAAGAACCAACGAATCAGTGCCTTCGCCACCTTCACATGTTCAGCGTGTTTGTCTCGGCAGTCTTCGTCGGTTGTGCACTTCTGTTTTCAGCTTAGAAGGTATCGGCCGTCGCGATTCATTGTGATGGTGTTAAGCCTCGGCTAACGTTCGTTTCGGTGGACATCGGTCGTGTGGCACAGTCGGACCCAGAGCTTCGTCTTGAAGATGGCGTGTACCCGCGGCACACGCCACCACTTTCTAACACGCCAAATTTCTGACACGCCCTACTGCTTCCAAATCGCAGTGTACTGTTGCTCTCCTTCACTTTCGTTAGTTCGAACTTTCGTTAATTCGAACTGAAGCGGCTTCCCCTTGCGGTTCGAATTAACGAGCTTTTACTGTATTTCCGCGGCGCCTAGCGATGTAATACTTTGCAGACGCGATCGTTATCGCGCATTGTATGCTACGTGCTTGTCAGCTGAAAATGGCCAGACCTGGTGAGGGGCCCTTTAAACTGTTACTTTGTTTCAGGATCATAACAGCAGATCCATGTCTCATCACTAGTTGCCGTTTTGTCGAGGAAATCTCACAAATTTTTGCAAAATATTCTAAAATTGCCACTGATGTGTTTGCACCTTTCCTCTCGTGTTCAGTTGTCGGAAGCTTTGCGATCAATTTCGGTTGCAGCTTACTCATTTCTATATAGTCGTGGGTAATGAGACCGACTCTCTCATGTAATATTCCCAGATATGTGGCAATTGTTTGCGCTCATATTCAGCGGTTCCCCATTATAGTGTCGTGGATGGTTAAAAAAAAAAGAACATTTGCAGGCACAGAGACACAAACAGGCTTTCTAGTGCCTTATTCAATTCTAACACCAAAATGGACAGCTTGAAAACTTACAGCCCAACGTTTAGTGGTAACATATGAAGGGCCACCATCGATCAAAGTTTGTGACATTTGATTATCTATCTGCTTGGAACGTTTCTTATGCAGAAGCAGTAACTTTATTGTGGCCCTATGCTCTGCCACAGTAAACTTTTCTGGAGTAGCTGCCATGATCAATTCGGACTTGAAAAAGAAATATAAGCGGAAATATAGACAGCTGAATTTCGCACCATTTAATATAGTCGAATTGGTCACCCTGTAATATAGAGCTACCTAGTTCAATTTTTTTTCTTGGTAAGGCCTAATGCTTTCCAGCACACCCTCGTATAAATGGAGATGAATGTCGGTGGTGTTCGGAAGCGACACGATATGTTCCAGAACAGAACCGCGAAAAAAAAGGAAAGAAGCGCCAGGCTCCCGCAGGGACTCTTATCAACTAAGGTTCAACGCTCATGCATTCCTTAACATGCGTAGGATGCTTGCGGGCTGGAGATCTCGCCGCTTAAAGTGCCTTGCGCTGCTGGAGACTATCTGCATTTTGCATGACTTTTGGCGTCAACGCCGCTCCTCTGAGACCAGAGATTAAACGAGGAGTGAAAGCGACGCTGCGGTCGGGATGCGGAGGAATGTTGACGTCTTCGTATGCCGTTGTTGTTAGGGTTAATCAGGGGGGCAGCCTCCTGGGTTTTAACTTGGAAAGCGCTATTATAGCGTGCACAGGAGTACTGCTAGCCTGAAGATTATGTGCAGTAGTCGAGACCACTTTTGGGATCCTGTTTACCTCTGGTCGAGCGGTATGTTGCCTGAATGTGCCGCCTTATCAGTTTCACAGCTGTAGGTGCTAGATCGTGCGCCTATTTTTCGGTTGCACAATCGTAAAGTTTAAGGCATCCCTTCGGACAGCATTACAACTGCGGAGGTTGCTGCTTTTGGTAGCGTGCTTCGTGTGATTAGCGAGCAACCACCTCAAAAATAGGAGGTGTCCAGTGATTCCAAGACAGTTCTACATCAATTGCGTTGCGCCTTAGGCTGGAGACCCTACGGTCAACTAGTTATATAAACTCGAGATCTCATTAATCACCCCGCCGAGCAAGGTTACGACGCCACGTTTCAGTGGATTCCAAGCCACTGTGGCATAATGGGCAACGAGCTTGCCGATGAAGCTGCTTTGTCTGCTCACGATGAGGGCGTGCAGGAACCTGTGCCGCTATCAAGAACAGATGCAGCCGCGAAACTTGGCGTGCTGGTGAATAATGTCACACAGTCTTCATTTAACGCACCATGTTTCCAGAACACACGTACGTCAGCATCACCTTCACTCCTCTCTTCAACTCCGTCCTCCATCCGGACTATCCCTAAGTGAGACAACAGTACTTTGTCGATTGTGGCTTGTCGTAGCTTTCACGAGATTCCTTGCTTTCTTTGATTTTCTTTCATTTTATCAACTAAGCGTTGTGAACACGGCGCACATGAAGCTATCGTCACCCTGTCCGCATCGCTCACAGATCGCTTTAGACGTAAGACCCGCGCGACCGTGCCATACGCAGAAGCCGCTGGAGTAGAGGGCAACCCCCCCTCCGGTGCGTTCCTCGCCATGGAAGTTGGCGCGCTACGTCTGCGTTTTTCTCCCTTGCGCGCGCTAGATTGCGCCACCACCGTCGGCTGACCCTCGCACGCTTTCACCCACACATGCAGCATACGGCGCGCGGCGGCGATGTTATCGCACTTGGACTTAATGCGAAACATCACGGCGACGCCGACGCCAATAGCGGAAATGTACCTGGAATGTCCATATAATTGCTATCGCAATAAAAAAATTCAAACATGGTCACTAGCGTATTGAACTCTGTTTGGATCTGTCAAGCGCCGAGCATCCGTAACGACGGATTCAGGTGAGTTTTGTTTTGCCCTAAAGAAGGCGACTCTTCGAGATCATTAATCGCTGTGTTGACGAAGCCATCTGATCAGCATAAGTTCTGCGTTTTTGGATTGAAGCAAGCTTTGTCTACCGGGTGGTACGACGCACTGGGCAACCTCGCTGCCACGCTCGCCCGCGAACTCAATCAGGCTCTGGCTCTTCAATTGTTGGGCCCTAATCGTGCCCCTAACGACGACCGGCGGTTCGTAAATCTGGAACATCTCACTTATCGATCGGCACCGGCCGCCGGTACACAAAGGGAATGCCTTCCTTCATATCATTTTTTACCTTACTTTTTATCTTTTTGCGGTTGATTTTTCTCGCTGGAGCGGGTTTCCCGCCTTCCCCTATAAACTACTAAAGCCATCTATGCTTAATGACTATAGGTTTATAGACTGAGCAAAATTACTAATGGAGACCTTCCGATGGTTGCTTTCATTTTATGGCTGTTGCCTGCGCATTTTTGTTACGCGATTGTGGTAAAAATTGCCGATCGACTGAACGGTTCCTTCTTTATTGTTGTGCTGCTTTCTATTCCTTACCTGATGGTCGAAATGCGTCATCTGTAGGGGAATAAATGTAATTCCATTAGTCCTCGAGGTCTGGCCGGCCGAGTGCACGTTACTCTTTTCAGGCTTAAGGAATCTGGACGGTGATTATGGTAGTACGTATAAGTAGGATCGACGGTTCTGCAACATTTCCGTAAGCGTTTTTTTTTATTCTCTTGTTTCGACGCTGCAGCAGTTAGTATCGCATGCGCAGGGGCTATCCACTCCTTGCACTTTTGTGGGGTCCGCCGACTATTGTATACGTGAGTAGACATGTAGTTAGAAGTGTGCGTTTAAAAAACATTAAATTATGTGGTTTTACGTGCCAAAACCACTTACTGATTATGAGGCACGCCGTAGTGGAGGACTCCGGAAATTTCGTCCACCTGGGGATCTTTAACGTGCACCTAAATCTAAGTACACGGGTGTTTTCGCATTTCGCCCCCATCGAAGTGCGGCCGCCGTGGCCGGGATTCGATCCCGCGACCTCGTGCTCAGCAGCCCAACACCATAGCCACTGAGCAACCACGGCGGGTAGAAGTGTGCGTTTAAGAATTTTAGTTATTCCATGCTATATTCAGAATTATACTTTTGTTCAATGTCCTCTGTTAGAAAACTCGTCCTAGCTACTCAACCACCCTAAAAAGTACGCACGTCTCTTGCGTGCCGCTCAGCACCCTGACGCCTCGGGGTTCCTTCGGTCTCGGCCCGTCCCCTCCGGCCCCTGCGTCCAGGGGCGTAGCCAGGGGGCGGCACACCGGGCACGCGCCCTCCTTGAATGCTAGTATATATGTGTAGCTTGCCCCCCTCTCCTTCTTTCCCTCATCCTCACTGTGTGTTTTTATAACTCTTTGATGCTGTTACCTTGTACTGACGGTGAAGACTGAAACACTACCGCCAGAAAGACAAAATAAAGAATCCAACTCTTTATTAGGGAAACTTGTGCCCAGAAAGGACAGCAACATTTAAGCTATACAATGATAGCGGCGAACGCGGTAGGACGTCGGTCAGATGTCTGCGGGTCAAGTCCATCCACTAATAGCATACGTGTCTCACCCTATATAATGAATAATAACCATTGGTGCTCGCGCACTTCCAAGAATATACGCAAAGCGTGCTCAGTCCGATACTGACGACAGCGTTATGAAATTTTGGATGCAATACGCGCGTCTTGCGCCGAGCGATAACTTGATAACAGAGATAATCTGATGAAAACGGCCATCGGTACAAAGTAAAGCGACGACACGTGGAAGTACGACTGAGAAGCTTATTTTACAATATGGTGCCTATCATAAGGAAACTATATTTAGCTACAGTCGCCCATTAGGCGGTGCAAACGCCACGCTGGTGCACACCACTGTACTCCTTTCCATACCTAGTAGTGAACGCTATGGAAGCTACGCAAGATGTTCTGTCAAGCAAAGCTATAACTCCGCGCGCTCCGCCCATGCTTCGCTCGCGCAAATATGCACGTAAGGCTCATCGCGACGGGTTGCAAATAAAAAGAAACCGAAAGGAACTTTTGAGCCCATGAGGCGAGACAATATTTTTAGGCCTGTAGGTGAAGGTGGGCTGGGCTTAGTACATCTTTATGTGTGGCAAATAGTGCCTCGTTTATTCTTTTTTCGCGATACTTCACATCCTATAATACGGTCATTCATGCAAGTCGCACTTGTTAATTTTATTTACAAATACTGCTGTATCAGTTTCTGAGACATAGCAGGAGTGAGTACAGAATAATAATTAAAAAAGATACAATTTCAAGTACTTTTAACAAAATTCACCAGAATACTAGAAAACATTACCAGAATACATAATTACGCAATTCTTTTTCAAAATCCTCAGTACCGAGTCTGCGCAGAGACCCATCAAGTTTATTCCATAAATCCACCGTCCGCGGAAAGAAGGAAACCTTAAAAGAATCAATATTCGACCTGAAGGGCACAATGTTCAGGGGATGAGATCGTCGAGTACAGCGTGCAGAAGCTGCAACAAAAGAAATCGGCGCCAGAACACTCAAGCCGGTGTGAACAATCTTACGAAGAAGGATGACGCGATCAGAATTACGCCGATGTTCGAGAGATTGCAACGTTAAAACGTGTGTATGCGAAGTAGGCGAGAATTGCCGGTCATAGCGACAAAAAATGAACCTGACTGCTTTTTTTTGGACAGATTCTAACATAGCTATGTCGTGCTTGAGGTGAGATGACCAAACAACCGATGCATATTCTAGTATGGGCCTGACCAAAGTTTTGTACGCAGTCAATTTGCATTCTCTTGTTGAGTTGCTTAACGTGCGCTGGAGATACCAAAGTTTACGACGAGCCTTATTGCATTACCTGATTTAGTTGTTTCTTCAAATTTTTCTTCGCGTTTATGCTTGTGGGGGTTCATGCAAGAAGTTTACTTGGCGGTTCGTTTCCAGACAGTTTGGTTTTCCACTGAATACTTGCACTCTGTGTCGCGTAAAATGTTATACAAAGATTTACTGTCCATGCTATTTCCGCCTCCATTTTACCGATCACTATACATTAAATGACCAGGCCACGGTATACTAAAGCGAGTTCGCAAAATGTATTTATCCCCTTGCTGCAAAACATTCTTTTATAAACTTCATAGTGAAACCATACCGGTAAAAATATGGCTAAAGAAAAAGGGTATATTTGTCTCTTCTGTTATGTCGCCTTTGTGATGTGCCAGAAACAGTTGAACATTGTTTTATTAGCTGCACCGACGCCATCCTATTTTGCGACGTCCTCCGACGGACTTAAAAAAAAAAGACTTTGAGATTAACGCTCATACTGTGCCATACCTGCTGCCGACCTCGGATAACAGTGCACCTTCCGATATGTTTTTTCTCATGGGAATGCACAGTTTGTGGAAAACGCGAAGGATGGACCGAAACACCGAAACGGTGGTACCTACAAGGGTACATTTTATCCAAATGACACTACACCTAAAACATGTTTATGATGGACTCGATATACAACCGGACTGGTACCCTATATTGGCGAGGTGCTTATCCTTACCACCCTTCTAAAGTGAAACCAACGTTTCTACTCACAGTATGAACGCTGCCTTTTCTGTGTGTGACTTTCATTGTGCCCTCCATTCTCTGACTATGCAGAACTGGTGAATGTCGGGTTGAATGCTACTCTAATAAATACCGTGAAAGAAAAAAACAACAAAAATCAAAATGATCTAAGACAACGCATTAGCAGCCATATGCCACTGTGTGTTCGCTTCTAAGGATTGAAACTTGTTTCATGCAATACTGAGCTTATATAAAAAACAGTTGTGCCCAATTGCGGTAAAAAAAAAAAAAGAAACATCGAACTATACCTAAGTGCGAACGAAGGCACCGCAAGCAGTCTCTCTAGCTTCCACAGCGTTGACTGCTGTGTATGGAACAGAGCTATACTCTGTGAGAAGAGCTGCAATACCGACTGGATTAAAGCAACGCGAAAGGCGCTTTTTGCGGGCTGATTTCAACGACGCGCCGGCTCACAATGGATCCGAAGCTCATGTCTGGGCACTTTGTAACGCTAGTGCGCTAATGCAATAATCTCTGAAGTATAGTGCTACGCGGAGACAGTTTCTTGCAACCGTGCTGTATTGACGACAAATAAAACTGCGTTGTCCTAAAAAAGTGGTGTTTCAGACGCCGTAGAAAAGAAGCGCGAAAGAACCGACGTGATGCAACTGCAGAGCATTGTCCACAACAGCCGGTAAGATGAAACTCTTCAGAGCGAATCCGTGCGCGCGTCGTCGGAGGCTCCACTACGCAGACGGCTCATGATAATCCAATTTAGCTCCCAGGTCAAGGACGGCGGCATAGGTAGGTTCGCTTCGGTTGCAAAAGCAATCGGTTTGTGCCGGGCCGAACTTTGAATTGTGCCGCTTGCTCTTTTTCCTGAGTGAGAGATGTTTCTTCCTTCTATTTTTGTCAGGCGTCTTGAGGGCAATGCATGTCAGCCCCTACGGAGTCACAGACTCTACCAACACGAAGGTTGAAGTGTCGGTGCGCATATTAAGAACAAACGACTTAGGAATAAAACTATATTAGTGATAACACCGAGAAGGCAGTAGAAACGAGAATTAAAAAGTGATGTTGAGGCGCATCAATTAGGGATAGAAATTGTATTGTTGTAACTCATTTTAACGGTTGATGAGCCTATGCCATGAAAATTGTCTGGGAGTCATGTAATTAATAATCATGTTCAACGATTGTTCAGGTTGATTGTGATCACAAAGTGCAGCACGACTGGACGAGGGCAGAGAAAGAAAATGACACAAAGAGAGCGCCGCTTTAAACTAGCAATTTAAACTACCTCTACTTGAATTCGATGAAAGACAATGTCTTCCTGAGCAAGTTGGACGTGAAAATACGGCGGAGTCAGTGCGCACGGCAATCTGTCGCGTCATTCCTCGCGTGCGGGACAATATGAGGGACATCGGACTGCTTAAAATTTTAGACTGCACTACCTTCGGGATCGGCCCACACGTTTAGACTGAGCATACCCACGAGATTCCTACCTCTTTAGACTGCACACATTCGGGATCGGCCTATAATTTAGACTGCGCATACCTACAGCAACGGCCCACATTTTGAGACTGCACAACCCATGAGAACGGCCCAAATTTGTACACCCTATACGGAAAAGTAGGGGTAAATCGCCAAGGAAGACATTATCTTCAAAACTTCTATTTTGAATCGGGCCCAAAGTAAGGTTACAGAAGAAATTATTGATTGAGGCTTATGAAATTGCAAAACTGATAGAAAAGTGCGTAAGCAGTGTGGCTATATCGTTAAAGGAGATGCGGTTTCTTGAATTATCTTTGCACTGTATGTTTTGATTACGTTGTGGACACGTGTATGGTTCTTTGGTGTGCCACTCTTTTCTTTTTCTATTCAGTTTCAGTTTATTATTCATTCAGCAAGCGATGATTCAGGAACTCTGGATGTCAATATTCTTGTTTTTGTCTGCGTTCGTGCGACACACACACACACACACACACACACACACACACACACACACACACACACACACACGCATATATATATATATATATATATATATATATATATATATCGTGTGCGCGCTAAAAAACATCTGTCGCCGAAAGTAGCATTGTATGTGTGCCATTTTCTTCTCTGACGCACTTCCAGTCGCTCCACGCTTTGCAATCATGGATCCGAACCAACTAGTCCACCGACGTTCTTTAGTTATGATGATTATATTACTAGACACCCTATGATTGGCTTGTAGAAATCATTTCTTCATCTCTTGGCGTATCGTATCTATGCAGTAAAGACATTCCATGAACATGGTTTTGGTAAAGCAAATTGCAATCAATTGGCTCAGTAGTTCCGATACGTGCTGCTGTATTAGCATCGTGCATTATACACTGTATATTTTCGAAATCACACAGTGAACTTGTTGTCTGCCTTATTTTCGCACAAAATTGTGCAATGACCTCTTTTGTTCCTAGAATAAGTATAGCATGGAACCACCTTCCCTGCACAATCGCCAGCATAACTGATGACAACGAGTTCAAGATCGCTTTACAAGATGCCCTGCAATATTTTTTTATTTGTTTTGTTTGCTGCACGTCTTGCCATTTTCCCCTCACTCCGTTCTGTAGTGTCATTGGGCCCTGAAAGTATTTCAATAAATAAATAAATAAATAAACAAACAAACAAACAAACAAATAAATAAATAAATAAATAAATAAATAAATAAATAAATAAATAAATAAACACTTTACTTTGTAAATGTAAATGGGCCGCCGAGATCAGAATTTCACATTGTGATCTTGCTCGTGGCAGAGGTGACGTGGCACGGTTGCCTGTACTATTCTACAGAAGAGAAAATAAATCTGCTGATGCGGAAAAGTCTGCTAAAATATTATTGTATGGAAACATGATTTCAGAATTCATCAGGAAAGGTACGCGTTGTCTGTCGTTTTCCCCCCCTACGTGTGAGCCTTTCTGTGGCTTTTCTTTGAATTTGCGACAGCCACGTTCTTTCATTGGGGGTGGGGGGTAACCTATCTGCTACAATTTGTGGGACAGATCATGTACTATACTTTGGGACATAAATAAGGCCCTGGACTCTGTGTTCAGAATAGGCGTATTATAGGTATTGCATTGGGTAGAGTTATGTAGGCGCAACCCATTTCTACATTTCGAATTATGTGTGCTTGTTGTCTAATATTGGTGTCATGATCGCATCTGTGCACCTGGTGGGATGAAGCCCGATTTACGCTGCTGTGTCTCTGTGCGTGTATTGTGTCATCTGTGTGTTTTCTTCATTTGTACTTCTGTTCATATTGAACCGCGTCGTGCACATATGTGTTCGAAACTCTTACGCGGTTTGGATTGGGACTCATTGTGTTGTGTGGTGCGACTTACCCTCACCTTTTGTCTCGGTATATTCCAGCGTGTCTAGGACTATATGTGGACGTCATTTACTTTCTTGTCTAACTCCCTACCAAGCTTTCCAAACCTTTAGTTACTGAATACAATATTTTCTTCTTATGATTATTGTTACGTGTTAAGGAGTAGCCGTCACCATTAGAGGGGACTAAATCTTTTAGAGCGCAGCTTTTAGGCGCCATTTCCTGGGTTGAGCGTCGACGTTCCTCGGCGTAACCGCACGAGCGCGCTCGTACCACTGCTCGCGCGTTCGTCGGCGTCTTCTTCCCCAGCTGGCTCCAATGCCGCACATCATGTCAGTGTTCCCATACTGCCTCTCACCCTGCGAAGGCGCTGACAGCACTGGCCCACAGCCAGTAAATAGCGCCTATTCCTCTTCACAGTCACACACACACACACTCTCTCTCTTCCTCTGCCAGTCGGTGCAGTGACTGCGGTTTCAAACCCTTTGCTTCAGTATATCGCGAAATGAAAACACGTATCGAGCTGCGCTCAAATCTCACATTAGGGAGCGCCGTAATTGTCGGACACTTTTTCTTTTATTTCAATAACAAAAACAAACAAACAAACAAACAAACAAACAAACAAACAAACAGCGCTGGCGAAGGGTGTTTTACCACGGAGTGCGTTAGAATATCCAAAAAAGCCAGCCGGAAGGAAGGATTCTTTGAGTTTCCGTTCTCGCCATTTTGTGACAGTGACGTGATTCATTACCGGACGCTGAGTATTTGCACCATAACAGAACACCTGCAGCCGTACGCGGCGATGTCATTCAACAGATGTTCTCGTTTTCTTTCAGACGCCCGCGTTTCAGTTCAACCTGACAGTACTTCGCTGAGTTAGGGTGCTCTAGTATTCCTGTAGTAAGTGCTTTTGGTATCTCAGACGCGTGTGGGGGCGGTGTCCTTGCGAATTAACGTCTTGCCTATGTAATGCAGTAGTGGTCTCGACATATTACAGAAGCGCTTTTGGAGTTGAAGCAAGTGTTCCAAGCTTGCAGTAGCAAAGTGGAAGTGCCAGCCGGTGTTGATATAATCTCGACCGGGTGAGGTGGGTCTTCACCGCAGGAATCAGGAAACGACGACGAAGCCGGGCATCGTGAGGATGAAAAAAAAGTAGAAAAGATGGTATTCACTTCATTGGTACATGGATGTGACTCTCGTCTGAGTCTCGAGCGGTTTTATTAATACGTCGGCCAGCATATGACCTTAAATAACCTCTGGCGGTCCTGTCGTCGTCTTCGTCTTCTTCCGGAGCCTGTCTTTCCCTTTTGCCCATCCTTGGGGTCAGCTTGGGGTAAAGGGGTGGCGTCGTCTTGACGTTCGGTTTCGGCTTCTATCCTTTTGTGTCAGCTCGGGTGAAAGCGGAGCCTGTCTTTCCCTCTTGCCCATCCTTGGTGTCAGCTCGGGGAAAAGCATGGCGTCGTCTCGGCCTCCGGTCTTGTCTTCTATCCCGTTGTGTCAGCGCGGGTAAAAGCGTGGCGTCGTCTTGACGTTGGATTTCTGCTTCTATCCTTTTGTGTCAGCTCGTGGAGAACGAGTTGGCGTCAATTCGGAGAAGAGGGCAATTATGTTGACGTGGGGAAGCCCGTTTGAATGCTTCTCACACCTGACAGGTCGATCATAACTGTGTGGCTGACGTTTTCTATTCTCGCAGTTACCAGCCAATCGTGATGCTGGACATATTATTAGAGAGGGCGGCCGACCAGTATATAGTTTTTCGATCAGCGTGTATTTCGAAAAAGACCAGTTGATTTGGATTCTTCAGTTTTACTTGCCAAAACCACGATTTGATTAGGAAGTACGCCGTAGTGGGGGATTCCTGATTAATTTTAACCGCCAGGGGATATTTAATGTGCCCTGAATGCACGGCACACGAGCTTTTGCTTGCGTTTCGCCCCCATTAACGTGCGGCCGCCGCGGCCGGGATTTGATCCCGCGACCTCATGCCATTAGGAACGGCTTGCAGAGGTGCCGACATGCAAAGTTTTCTCAGCTAGCTGCAGCTGCGAGCGTGGCGAGCTTCCCCGAAGCGACCATCGAAGCCTTCACCCCCTGCCGTGGTGACCGTTTCGTAGGGACGACGATGTGCCGCGTCAACACCCCCTCGGCGCCGCTATCACTAAATGCGGTCGGCGGACAAAGCATTGTTCGTGGATTCGCCGTGTCCGCTGTTTGAAGCATAGGAGCCCCTGGAAGATATTTTGCGCGGCCGTCTCACGGGGCTTAGAAGTCATGGACAGACGCGGTGGCCATTGTCTGCGGGGTCAACACTGGGATGAAGAGACGCCTGCCCAGGCCAAGCCCCGTGTCTCCAAGAACCCACTCCCCTCGAAGTGGTCAGTAAAACCTGTGTGGAAGTGTGTGTAACCCTCCCCCTGAAAGGCGGGTCGACTACGATGACGTTGGACGCTACGAATTGGCGGTGAACTGCCGCTTTTCCCTCACCTAGGGATCAAGGGGGACAGAGTGTTTATAAGCAGCTGTTGTGCGGCTGCTGAGTGTGCTTTCTCTCGCAGTCATGCTAGACTGATGAACTCGTCCTTGATGAACGCCCGTATGTAGATACTGTAAATAAACCCATATTCCTCGTTCTTGATGAGAAGCAGTCCTTCCCTTCAACAACGTCCTCAGCGTGGATAAGTTGGACGACGGCATGGGCCAGCTACCATCTATTTCATGCCCGACTCCAAACTTTACAATGCTTAGCAGCGAAACACCATAACCGCTAGGCCACCGCGGCGGGGGTTCAAACACGAGAATATGTACCTTTGTTGTGAGGCCTTTACGTCAACTCTTTATGCGTTTTCGTAACAGTGCACCAGCCTTTCCCCTCTTGTCTTACAGACCGGATCTCTGCCCAGCCGAATAATTTTTGGCTTTCTTTCTGCTCCTACATTTTTCATCTTGTATATTTCCTGGTAAAAAATAAATGTGATGGATTGATTGACTGAAACAGCGCTTAAAGAACATAAAGCATTATGGCCTCGGCCCTAGAATTACTGATGTGAATCCTTGCCGAGGATTGTCCATTGCGATCTCACAAATAGCATCGTAGATGCCAGTTTATTTGCACTCAAGTGAAGAGTTTCTGAGTGCAAAACGACAGAGGGCGAAAGTCGCCTATGTGATGTCGAACAGCAGTTGCATTTGACCGGTCTTCACGAAGGAGTACTTTCGCATGTGGTCTTCGAGACATGGACAGACTGCCCGCAGTTAACAAGGTAACGAAAAATTTCATTACGAACTTTAAGTGTTATTCAATACTTTACCTAAGGTCACTGTATTAGGCATTAGCTTCCGAAATGTAGAAAGAAAAGTAAGCTCACTTACAGAACACGATGGCGCACCGGTAGACCCTGGTAGTGGCCAAGGTCAATCACTTGAGAAGACAGCTTGCATTTCTCTGGCAGCTTGATTATTCGCCTACCACTATGCGTTAAGCAGACCTTGGGCATATTTGGCTAGGTATAGTATTCACCAGATGAAGGCAGCATACGCAGGTAAGAAACTGTATACACGTTCCATTATTCAGAGCAGTTGCTTTTAGATGCTACCAAGAAAGAAAGATATACCGTCTTTAATGAACGCCGGACATGTTTGCCTGGCTGACGGCTCTGCAGGCTACTCCAGGTTATGGGTGAAAAATAGGATGTACACAGTGATCACATGACACATACACATATGGACACGCACACACTCAAACCGATCATAAAGTCTCGCTAAGGTCTGTAGTTCTCAGAAATATCAGACTCTATACAGAGTTAACATTGAACTTCATCCAAAAGTTTAATTGAAACCTATTGCTTAACAGCCTTGTTTTCATCTGAAACGTGCCCCACGCAGTTGTACAATCTCACAAAGAGCAACATAGACACTTTATGAAATTTGGCGCAGTTTCAGCGGTGCAAGATAACACAATGTTTAAACAGGAGTGCAAGGACACGTTGCTACGTACTAATGCCAAGAAAGTCGTCTGCGCATTTAACGCGTATTTTCTACGCATTAAGTGGGTATTGAGACGACCGCCTTGACTTTTATTCCTCCTCCTTTTCCTATTCGAATTCCAGCAAAAGAGGATGATCGTAGTTTCATCGCTCAACAGTTCTGTCTTTTTTCTCTCTCTCACGCACAGTGTATTGAGTGTCTTGTGCTTCACTGCACGCCTCACACTGCGTATGCAGTCTTTCTTTCTTGCGTTTAAAGGTGGAGCAAAGTCCCTAGCCATAGTTATTGACTGAATGACGGATGACGTGTCGTTTTCTCTTCCGTTTCTTTTGAGATGCTTGTGCGTATATGCGACATAAAGTATCAGCTAACGGTACCTCGCACTAGCACTGTCTGTTGCACAGTGACCGCGGTCCATCTGTCGTGAGAGCGAAAGTGAAGGCTGCCAGTTCTCAAATTTAAAAAAAAGAAAGAAAAGAAAATAACGCGAGAAACAGCCGACAGAAGGCGATGCCGGATGTAACTGACACGTTCAACTGATTGCCGCAGAAGCACTGTTATTTGAATTTCACATGCACATCTCAATGGAGACAAATACGCTTGGCGTAGCTGAGGACGTATGCTACAACAAAACGCGGCTATTGATGCAGACTTCAATACTATTGGAAATTTGATGATATATACAGGAATCGTAGCCAGTGTGGTGCAAAGTAGCCAAGCCTTGCAACCATCTTTGATTCCGTACGGCACTCGCTGACTTTGTCCTGCTCTAGCATTGTATATGTAAATAAGCCGTCGATTTCCTTGGCGGAGGCAATGGTGCCAGAGCGCACTCAAGGCTTCGCGCTCAACCAAGGCCATTTTCACGGCGGGTTGCGCGCTTTCAGAGAAATGGCGAGCGCACGCAATCGTAGCACGCACATATGCTCACTTACGAGCGTGCTATACGGACACATGCCCGTGTATACGTGTGCACCGTCGATTGACGACAACGGCCGAGTATACGTATGTGCGAAGATGTCGACGGCTGGGAAGAGGAGAAAGCGCGGGGAACAGGCGTCTCTTTGTCGCGCGTGCTGTCCGTCGCTGTAGCGTTTGGGAGATGCCGCTTGATCAAGGTCAGGCTCGCGGCTTGTACACTATACGTCTATAGCGCGCGCACCACGCGAGCGCGGTGCAACGGGGCGCCGTCGATCAATTCGCCGACTGCTTAGGCCTATACACGCGCTGGAACGAAGGGCCGGGACCTCGACGAGTCGCGATTGGACGCGTCGGGCTCACAGATAGCGCGGCTATTCATGAGGAGGCGACCGGCGCCCTGGGCCGAGACCGCAGCGCGTCGCCTTCGATTCCGCGGCGCGGTCTGTGCACTGACGACGCTGCGCCGCGACACGGGCTGATTGATGGCCCCCCGCCTTCTGCGCGTGATTCAGGCGAGTTTGAAGCGCCAAGAGGTGTGTGCGCGCACGCCGCTACTCGCTGCGGAAAACAAAAAATAATGCATTGCGTTAGCGAACCAGGCGTATCTGAAAATTTTATTTACTCGTGGCTCATTCGTCGCCGTGTGAGACAAACTTGCGCGTGTCTCACGAGTAAGAGGTTCGGTATCGAGCTTCCTCGCAGGATTGCCTGGTGTATAGTCTATGCAAATTTCGAGGTGGGGTGGTGGTCAAATCGGGAGCGACGCGAATTGCTTTTATTACATGCACGAAATATTTGCGTATTGTTAATAGATAGCTCTAGATCAGGGGGACGCAAGCAGCTTAAGCAAGAACGCAGAGAGAGAGAGAAAGAGAGAGAGAGATGAAAGGGAAAGGCAGGGAGGTTAACCAGATATCAGGCTCCGGTTTGCTACCCTACACTGGGGATGGGAGAACCCAGACTCTGCGTGAGACTTGGTAGAACCAAAGTGGCTTGTGCATAAATGCGCAAGAAAAACGCAAACCGTCCGTATTTGCGTCCCGAAGTTTTTAAAAGCTCTCTAACGTTACCATTTCATGACAGTGGACTCTCATTCCGTATACGGCTTTCAACTGCGGTCTCCACTGCTTTTCTAGTTTCGCTGCCGAGCAGATGATTGATGAAAAGGCCGCTGAGATGTTTTTGATCCCAATCAGTGGCACCTACCAACTGATTGAGCCAGGAGACAGGGCCAGGTGAAAATAAATATAGACAACGAAAATGGTCGAAATTGTTCGAATAAAAGTTATAAATTAAAACTAAGAATGCAACTAGTAATACCGAATAGCTGCACGTAGCTATTAGTTATGTTTTATTTAAAACAGAAAGCTGTAGACATTCCAGGAGAGCGAATACCTGACTGCGTACATCGTATCCGCCATCAATCACGCTGACCGAAGGGGTCTGGACTGTGGCCGCCCGCCTATTCATTAGTGCTCTGCGCAATAATATATATATATATATATATATATATATATATATATATATATATATATATATATATATATATATATATATATATATATCGCTCTGTAGACATTGTAATGACTCGCTCCTTAGATGTTATAAGTGAGGACTTCAAAGAAACAACAACAGACAGGAAAAAATGGTTGGTAAGAAGAGGTAAGAAGAAATGTTGACTTTCACGAGCCTGGCAGTTCCACTTCTTTTTCTTCCTGTTCATTGCCTTCTATTGTTTCTTTAGCGTGTAACTTGTCTTTATTTTTGAATTCCTGCGCCTAATCCTAAAGCATGCTGCGCGCTTGGTTGGAGCTTCTCTATTAGACCTCACGCGTCAGTGAACTCACCGCTCATTTCCTTCTTTCCTTCCCTCCTCTCTCTCCCTGTTATTTTTGTTTTCCCCTTTCCCATTACCCGATGTAGGGTAGCCAACCGGACGTTATTCTGGTTAACCTCCCTGCCTTCTGCTTTTCTCTTTCCTCCCCTCTTTTCTCCTGGTTGGAGCTTCCCTGTCTGGGCCTGTCTCATGTGCCTTTGTTAATCCCGGTATTATCCTAGTCTACCTACAAGCAATTTTTTTTAATGCGAGGGTAAATGCCTCAGGGCATACAGGGGTATGGGATGGGGGTGAATAAGGATGATTAAATGAGTGAAAAAAGATTTGCTGACCTAATGAAGTCCAAGAGGGATCGATAATGCGGTCCCTGAGTCCAAGCAGTGTAATCACTCGGATTAATCGGCGAGAGTAATTTAACAAACTATTTTGGGTGTGCATCGATAAATAGGACACTCTTTCTTTTGCAGCACATTAGGTACGGAGTACCCTTATGGTGGCATATCAGGACCGCTGTCGATCAACGTTCTTATTAACGATATTGAAAGGATTGAAGCTTGACTTCATTATACAGATCGTCTCGTTGATTCCGTGAAAGCATCATTGGATAACTGATATGCTTGGATGGTAGTAAGTTATATCCCAATAAATTGTTCCAAAACAAAAGCTGTTCTCTTCCACGTCATTGTGAACTTTTCCATCATCTAAGATTAAACGAAAACGCAATAAGGTTGTTTTTTGACAAAGATATGAAATCCTACCCTCGCACTAAATTTTTACATAAACTGTGAAAAAAATTTAGGTGCACCAGGAAAATTCTCGTGAGTACCACCACATTCTCAAAAAATTCTATTGTACAGTGCACTATTTCTTCTTCAGTTGCGTTATTATCATTCGGGGCAATGAAATTAAGGAGCTGATAACTAATTTATTTCTTTCGGAAAAAATAAATAAAATATCTGCGTTCGTTCATAGGTTTACCTTACCGTTTTACTACCTTTTCATTGTTTGCAAAAGGTAAAGTATTAAAAGTTAACCTCATGCGTTAATATAAACTATTAATTCCTATGTTCTGAAATCGAATAACACATGCATGCGCGGTGTAGCTAATTTAAAACATAATCCTTCTTTTGCGCTTTGCTCGAACCACTGAACACTGGTATGTATGCGACGGCGTACGAACTGTGGATTTTAAGGATTAACAACCGTATTCAGAAATGCATATTAACTTGCAGACCATGCTTTACTTGATCTACGGGGTAATCGTTTCTAAGTTTACGAAATTGTTAAATTTCACCCATGGCAGATGACACAATTTTTGTGTTTTGACTGTACTATTCGAAGAGGCGGTCATTACTAACACGGGAAATCGAAATTATGTTATCTGCAACAGGCGTTTTTTTTTAATTCCGCCAAACTTACAAACGATCGTCCCGTATATGACGCCTGTCGTGAACGCGCCGAAGGAAACGCCATCAGCGTCCTGGGCACGTTCACGCTAGGCGTCATTTAGGTCAAGAATGGACTTCAAGTTAAGATGCATTTATGATTACGGGGGTAAGCTGTTGTTTGCTGAGGACCCTCAATAACTTCACATTTGCTGATAAACGCCTGCACACGCTATCTAATATTCTTTCGCTGAGCCCGCTGTATTGAATGTGCTGTTCTGTTACTGACTTTCTACTCGCAAAGTGCGGCGAAGCACTTTGCGTGTACTTGCGGGCTTCTTTCACGCTTGGAAAAACTTTTATGGAGCACGCATTCAGCAGCAGAAAGCTGTATCTGGAGTTTTCATGTCGCTCTACGATGTTCATTGACACTTTTAATCTAATTATAATATTTGAGAAGTTGATTAGCTAATTAAGACTAATTATCTAACTAGGAGGAATGAAAAAAATGATAATTTGGGCACCTCCAAGCGACGGCAAACAACATTACCTTGGTTATGTCCAGCTACATGGCATATTCGCATATTTTTAAACTCTGGCTAAAGTTAGCTGAGACACCCTGTATATGCTTCTCAAGATCAGAAACATTCATCAGAAAAATCAGAAACAAAAATAATAAATTCTTATCATGATTTTATAAATAAATTGTCCCTCAAACATCCTCTAGACTTGTTCCTTCTCAAAGTATGTTTATAATAAACAAATCCATTTATTGCAAACAGTGGCGTAGCAACAGGGGGGGCCGGGGGGCCGAGGGCCCCGGGTGCAAGGGGCCAGTGAGGGGGGGGGGGGTGTCATATACGTCTGAAGACACCCCTCATTCCGCCGGCTACACCCGGGGAGGGGGGGTGACAAAAGACCTATGGGCCCCGGGTGCCAGACGACCTAGCTACGCCACTGATTGCAAAGCTCTGTTTAATTGCGCAATATGTTTGACTGAATTAAAGATTGCTGAGCAAGTGTCGCGCCTGGCAGGGTTAGAAAATTTTTCACGTTGAGCCCGCATGCTGTTACCTCGACTCTTAGCGAAGGCAAGGCCGAGTTATGCGTTTTCATTTTGCCGACATTTCTCACGGCGTAAGACGTGGACAAGTGCATTTTGACCCGGTCGCCCGCTGGTGCTATGTTTAGCATTTAAATGACGCGCGTAGCTAACATGAACCATCGCCTGCTGGTGCTATGTTTAGCGCTTAAATGATACGCTTAGGTCATATGACCTTTGTGTGCGGCGCAACGTGACCCCCGCACTTGTGCGTCGGAATGGGGCGATCTCTATCATCACGTGCAGCATCTTTGGCCGGATGTCAAGAGTGCACGAACATTCTCGTACGTACGCAATCGGCAAGGATTCTTCAGTGCGCAGCGCGGCGCATGACCAGAATAACGGGATGAGGATGTGTTTTCACCGAAGACATTAGGGACGTTTAGCGCGTCCGGTATCCGGGAAAGCGCGGGCGGGTTTCCGGTTTAGCGGGGGCGTAAAGGTGAGCGGCCCGATCGGTGGCGCCAGCTGGTGGCGCAAAGCTCAACCACACAACCACAGAGCTAATTACTGTATTCTGCTTAGCTGCTGGGGTAAATATTCGACAGTGGCGTAATCGTGTTCACAATTACGCCGCTGCCAAAAATTTGCACGAGTGGCGAAGCAGGATATGGTGAGTTACTGCAGTTTTAGCTATGCGTTTGTCTGGTTGAGCTCTACAACACCAGGCGGCTTCACCGCTCACGTTTACGCCCCGACCATCCGGTAACCCGCCCAAACCGCTCCCGTTTACCGGATTAGCGTACAAGCTAAACGTCTCTATTATACCTCGCAGCGATCGCGGAAGTACGGCGACCCGCCAGATGATCCTTCGGTTCGGGAGCGGAAAGTCCAGGTGCAGTTACCTCACGATACATTTCATCCTGGACCAAACATTCGCACGCCTCCCCGCAAGTTCAGCTAATGAGTGAAGGAACGATAGGAGGGAGGACAGGAGAACTTAAACCAAGTGAAGAAAAAAAAGAATTTTTGCTTTATTGAGGGGAAAAAAGCATTGCTTTATTGTAATAAAAATATGAAATAAAATAAGAAAATAAAAAACGCGGCGTTTTTGTGTCAAACAACGTGTTTCGATGGCAATTTAAAATTTGAATCTACATGTCTTGTGTCCTGCCTTGTTATCAATGAGATATTGCGGAAGATTGCGTTTCCACTCTGTAAATGCGTAAAAACACCACGTTGGCAAGCGACGAGCACCAACACACATGAGCGACCCATTTTTTTTTCCATGTAAAATATCGCATACCACGTTTTTCACTTGTATACGCGATGAAAAGCCGGGCATAGGACAGCTTTGTGCACTCGCACGGATGCTGAAGACAGACGGGGTCTGTTATACGCCAAAACACTGTAAGGAAAAAAAAGATATTCAGATCCGACGCACATATTGTAATCGATGTGAAACTAAGCTTTCGGGAAAGGGTTAATTAAATGCCATACATCTGGTCATCGTCTGCACAGCGTTTTGCATCACAGCCATTACGTGCACACCCGGCAAGGCAGCAAGACGCTGCGACCCAATTACACTGTATACGCGATCGGCCAACTTTATAAGCCACTGTCTTTAGGGTTAGTATAATGCTCAGCATAATGCTTCGCCTTGCTTCCGGCGCCAATATTTACAACGCTTCTTGAATTTGCACAGCCATCACTTCATCTCGAACAAGCTAGTCTTGGGCACAACTTAAGCAGGTGCACGAAATTAAGTATCTGCTTAAACACTATACCCGATTAGTTTTACTGAATGCATGCCCAATAGATTTGACGTTTTTCTTCCGCTAGCACGACGTTGCGGCTTCGATTACCACTGTGGTTGTTGCAGTCCAATGTGTGCGGAATGCAAGACCTCCCTTGCACTGAAGTGTCTGGGAAAGTTAAAACACTCAGCGTGGTTTAGTAACCTACCTGCGCTCAAAGAGCACGTCTCTTATAGCCCACATTAACCAACTCAATAACCTCAATTGCAGGCGTATGCGAACAATCCAAACTTGGATTACGAATCTTGCTTTATTCTATCTGTGGCAGACACGAGAGTTTGATTGATTCATGGCGTTTAGAGAGATAGAGACAAAAGTCTAATGAGAAGAAAAGCAGACATGCTGGGCTTGAGGTACGTTCCTGTAGCGAACTATTCTACACTGGGGGAAGATGTAAAGATAAACTAACAAGATTGGCGACGATGACGGCAGAGGCAAGAAGCGAAACACATAACGGGCAGGACTAACAGCCTACCGTATTGTCCAATACTTTTTGCAAAATCGTCTAAGGCCTGGATGGACTGAAAGCTGGATTTACAGTCACTCAACGGCTCAATATGAAGTCACCTGACAGGGTTGGTTGTCGAGACGGGCAAGAGCATCAGTCAACCTCTGTCGATCTTGAATGTAATAAGAGCAGCCACATAGCACATGCGTTATAGATTCAGTCACACGGCGCAGATCCCATCACCCTGAAGTTCCTATATAAATACGCGGAAACTGAGAAATCGTTTTGCTGTGCAACCACTGCGCCGATTTTGATGAGGTGTGTTGCGTAAGAGAGAAAAAAAAAACTAGAATATAGAGACTGCAGACAGGGGATTTCTTTATTCAGGCGGTCAACTTTCTAGAAAAATTGCTGAAAAAAAAAACTATGAATCTTACTGCAACTCAACAACGAAATCACAATTCTGTAAACTCCACCTAAAATACATCTAAAACGGGCAAAATTTATAATTATAAACCACTCTGAAATATACGACTAAACTTTCAGTAGGGCTTTTGCAGAACCTCTGTAAACAATGAAAGTAGTCACGTAAGCTGTAAATTTGTATGTAACATTTGTGCACTTTAGATGCTCTGACGGATGTTCCCTAGAGAACAGTTATGCCTGTTTCAGGCGCAGAGTTAGATTTGTAAACGTCGTGTTTCAATGTTTTTTTTTTAAATTTACAGCTGTTCAGGAATTCTTTCCAACAATTTCAGGCCCTGAATCAAAATTCTGCTTCCCTAGAGTCACTAGAATTTAACTTTCTCTCTGAAATGCAACATAATTTATTCAACTCAGTCCAGAGGTTGGCTCATAAAAGCATTTCTACCTTTTACATCTATTTGAATGCCACCCTCAGCGTAAGCTTGTGCAGAAAAGTGGCACCGCAGCGCTTAGAAGTTTAGAGCTTCAGGGGCACACTTTGGTCATGGCATACGCCGAAGTGGAGTTCTCCGGACTATGACCACCAGAGTTTCTTTTACGTAAACCTTCATCTAAGTACACGAGCCTGTTTGCATACGGCCTCTGTTTGAATACGGTCGCCGCGAACACGAATTGAGTCCACACCTTTGTTCACGCTGAATTTATGCGAAGTTTATTCTTGTTTCTTAGGTGGCGAATATTAGGGAGAAGTGAACAAACCTCTTTAGGTGCGAGGCTGTGGTTTGGTATCTGGTTTCTAATTTGAAACTTGTATGCCCACAGAACCTATGCATACGGGCGTCGTTGGTGTTAAGTTTTGTTGCCTAATTAATGCCAGTGTGGGGGTCCTACAGACAGTGGCGTGACCTCTCACTATATGTGGATTCACATGCTGCATATTTGAGCGCTATTTCCTTACCCCCTCCGCCCACTTTCAAATGGCAGAGATACAAGTGACTTTGAAGCTATTTCTATCCGTCCGCTATTTTTCTCTGCTCCTTAGAAAGAGAAGAATATTCAATAAGTTACATTCAATATTTGAAGGTAGTCCCGATTCTGACTTTTCGGGCTGAATTCCATCCGAAGATATTGCAATTCACGCGTCCCGTATTCTCCGCGTCCTTCTATTCAGACTCGAGGACTGGCAGTAGTAACAGATGGGGCAAAGTCAATAGGACTGGGTCTCGTCTGAAGGAGTTCACGTTCAGGCTGCATTGGGCATTCAAACCTTTGGTTCGCCGGCATCTTTTTTTAAGGAAAGCACGAGACACAGTAGACGTCTGTGTCGCGTGTCTCTCACTTTTTTTAAAGCTTGTATATGTTTGTTGCTTGCTTCTTTTATTCAAAGTATCTTTTTTTCCCTCCGTGAATATCATTTGGCTGATCGATCATGTACGTTTTAGTTTTGGTGGTAATCTTGTTCTTTGCTATACCACGTGAAGTGTTCTATCATCTGCTATTCTATGTAATCTTCTACCATTGAGTGTGTTAAAGAAAAAAAAAGAAAAACGGAAAACACGCAAATATAATTTTACTTTCACTCTTGGTGTTTCTATGAGTTCGCAAATATTTTGCCAGTGCTTAGGTATATACGCATGCTCAATAAGTGAACATCGTAAAAAAATGAATGCCAAGAGGTGCTGAGAGTATATATTGTGTCATTAAGTAGCAGGACCCTAAGTTACTTCACCCTTTCTGATGTCTTTCATCGGTTTAGAGTATAAGAAATTTATCTTGCCACATAAAAGCATCTTCTCCTATGATGTTGGCTTTGCCCGTTTTCTCAAAGCGTCGATCGAACACTGCGTTCGCCGAACACCTGTCACAGTGCCTTGCGCTTGACATTTGACAATAGCTTCAACTGGCGGGAAAGCAAAAAAAAAAAAAGCCGATAAAAGGCGACCGGTCTCTTAGCGAAGTTAAAAAAAGAAACCACATTGTTCGAATAAAGGAACAAGTCAATTCTGAGGCTCATTTGACAGCTTAACGGACCTACAATCTCGTTCTCGTAATACGTTTCGTAACACGGCGCATTTTTCCCGTCCTCTTGAACGGCGCGGCTTATGTCGGACGCGAGTCGCGTGTACCGACGGGAAAGTACACGACAGCCACGCCGGAAGCATCTGTCTAGTTCCTTCCGCTGCGGGGCTTTGAGTGGGGTGGTGGCCAGGAGCACACCGGTTCCGCAGGCATCCTTGTGCGCAGCCGACGAGGAAGAGCCCTTGCGCACGTGTCAATTTGCAAGTCGCCTGCGAACAGAAGAAAGCAAGAAACAACTCTAAAAAGAAGTCAAGAAAGGAAGAAGAAGAAGAAAGAGGCGCATGAAGATTGAGAGCGTGGAGAAAGTGAAACGACGCGAAAAGGAAAACGAAGAGAAACGGATCAGAAGTGGGTCGCTCGGCGGAGGCGTGTGCGAAGTCGAGTTCAAAGGAAGCGTCCCGAGGCTCGATGAAAAAAGGAAAAAAAAGAAAAGAAAAAGGGTGCCCGCGGCGCGTTTATGTTTCCTCCCTGCTCTTCCTCCGTCGTCTGCATCGCCGCGAAATCAATAACCGTCGCCGCGTCACGGCGCTTTTCTCGCGGAGGGCGCCTTTCGGAGACATTTTCGACCCTTCTTCAGTTTCGAATGTAAACGGTTGCGTCTCGCCGTTAACGGAGGCAATCGAAATCAACGGGGCTTTTAAAGGGGCAGACAACTCTCGGCTTTAGGCCGCCTTGCGATCCGCTCCTTTCATCGGCACAGGCCACTTGAAACCTCGGATAGGATCCGGATAATCACTTTTGTTTGAATGCCACTTTTCTTTCGTTAGGGGTCTGGAGGAGAGAGGGAACGTGAGGAAATGTGGAAGTGTCGAAATGTACCCGCGTACGTGCGGAGGGTTACGTAATATCTATCGGGGGAGCTATATAGTGGGCGGGAAGGAATGGCGGGACATTTTTCGACCGCGCATTTCTCACCTACTCCTCCGTCTTTAGTTGCGCAAGAACGTTTTACAGCTGAACACTAAATTGAGAAAATCTACGCTCTTCGGAAGAAAGCGGCAGTTAAAGGAGCACTCATGCATACTTTCGGAGTTTTAGAAACTCTACCAGACGTTTCTCACACGTGAAAGGAAGGCACTTGGCAAATATGAAGGACGGTAAACGTTTATACGATATATTAATTTTACGTTAAAGGTGGTATCAAACTCCGTTTCTGGCGTCATCGACATTATCGTGACGTCACGACACGCAACAAAATTCGCTGAATGCTGAAGCAGGGATTTGTTAGCTAGCACCGGCCAGCTTCGAAATATTCGTCCTCAAGCTTTTTACGGCACAAAATGCATTTGTTTTACTTAATACCGCATTTCGCGAAAAAAAAGTTATTTGGGGAATCATTAACTGAAATGCGAGTGCGTTTTTCGTTTATCATCAAATTTGATGAGATAGACGGCAGAACATCATTCCTGCCAAGTGTGCATGCCCTCAGCGCTGACAAATTTCACAGTCAATAAAATCGCGGGGTTTCACTTCCCATCGAGACCTAAACAATGAAACGTTCATTATCAAAAGTGAGTGGTTATTTAGTGAAGCTGTGAATACTACAAATGGACTGTAGCCGCCGACGCGACGCGATGCACTGCGTGGGGGAGAAAAGGAAAAGTCAGTCAGTCAGGCGGCACTGCCTTCTCAAGCCCCTGTGTGTATACATACAGCATACCTCCTACTACGCCCTACAGCCACGCCCTACGTAGCTGCTGCTCTTACGGCGAGCTTACCACCAGAAGCAGAAGTCCCATATCCTTGGATTCATCTGAATTGAGCTTCTTTGAGCTGCACTGGGACTTTGGCGCAGCGTTGGTCGTACTTCGCGCGCAAAGAAGGCGCTCTTATATAGCATCCCTCTAGGATACCGGTCTACGCCAAACACGCCACTTGCTTGTTACTGTGTGTGCTTGCGTATGTCGTGTGCATGGGCACCATGTGTTGTTGGGCCATATGCGTTTTAGTCGAGATGCAGTGTCATACGTCACCTTTTTCGCCTAGAGTAGCGTGCTAGGCGTATGGCCAGGCAAACATTTCTATCTCTCATCTCTTTGAATGCTCACGAGAGGTTGAGTTCCTAACGCTTGCGCATATGTTTTGTGAGACAGAGTAGATTTCATTCAGTAGAACAGGGCCGGAGTAATGTAAAGATTGTATTCCAATGAGTGGCTATTCCTTTTCACGCATCGTCAGTGGTCCGAGCAGCTCTCCGTCCACGTTGTCACCGGAATCGGCCGACCGTGAACGGCGGATGAAAAGAAAGGAAAAGAATCGAGGGAAAGGAAACCTTACAACATACCGACGCAGTATGACAGCTCTGCTCGATTCCATTGTATACAGATATATTATAATGCTTCTTATGTTCCATGCGCACGTATCTTTCCTGGCACCATTTAATTGGCAATCCTTCGTACATTTATTTCCCTTTGAGAAGTTGCAAATTTTGAATTTAGGAAATTTGGAAAAAGCATAAATGTAGCTAGGAGGTGCAAACGGTAACCGCATGCTGCCAGTGCAGGAAGGGAACGGTCAAATATAGAAGCAAGCTTCAGAGGCTGTTTCGGTGTCGTTTCAACGCAGAGCGTGGAGGACGCACGTATATTTCATGCCTTAAAAAATTAATTACTTTTTGTCTGAACTGCTAGGACGTGGCCGGCTATAGCGGCTATGATACGTGATCGCTTAGCCACAGCTCATTTCGCACCGTTTCGTCTTGCGATTGTTCTCGCTGTTTCTTTTTTTTTTTGTCTTTACTCACTTTTCTTCTCTTTTCTTCTCTTAGAGCCGACCCTTTCATAATGGGTTTTGTTGGGTATCACAAGATCGTTTACCCCTGTGTCCTTCAAGAACGGGAACCGGGGCCGCAATTTTGTAGCGATGCCTTTCGCTCGAATTATATGTCGCTCTTCTCATTAACCATTCCCGGCAGGCTGATCCCATTGATAATGCGGGCTGAGAGTCGCTGTCACTGCTGACGAAGCGCAAAAAGTACGGAAAGAAATAGCATCCGAAAAGCCATCGCTACAAAATCAAGGCACAGTTTGCACGGAGCTCTGAGCTATGCAAAAACACTTTCCGCAGGTGCGAGTCGATAGAGGGTCTTAGGTTAAGGTTGTGAAAAGGTGGGGCAAAGTGCAGCGCAGTGACTGTCTCTGAATAGAGGACACCTCAACCGCGCTGCACAAGGGGTTGGGGATTGGAAAGGAGAGAGAGAAAGCAGAGGAGCAGCAGCAGCAGCCGAAACGCCGCAGGCATGGGGAGAGGTGCGGTTAGAGGCGATCAGCGAAGCCTGCGCCTTCGGCGAAGCCCAGGAGCGCGCGGAAAAGCAGCCTGTATGAAGAGTCTGTATGAAGACATTTCAATTAAAAAGAGCATATAATTTCCCCTGTACTTTCCCTACCTTCACTGCGTGTTAGCTTCATACGGTTGTGACTTACGAAAATTTCCCCCTCCCAGTTCCCCTCACTCTTCTTTCTTCACAGCAAAGGTTTCACGAATAGTGGCTTCCTTGTTGCCTTGTTGGTATTGCTGTAAGTGACGAATCTCCTGCATGCGCTGCACTCTGACACCTTTCAGAAGTCACAGCAGAGTACTCAAATAACGAAGGCAGACATCTGTGTCCACTCACGATTGCTTTGGGTACCGCCACAACGAGCCTTACGGGACCAAACTGTTTCGTCGAGAGGAAGTCTCACCACTGCATTGGACCGCGCTGCCTATACGCTAGCGTGGATATTCCAGATGCGGCGTGGCCATTCGCGGCATTGTTACTCGAGCAACGAGACAGACGGCATCGAACATTTTTCTTTGGTCGTGCATAAACTATCGTGATGAAAGCGGCGCGCTGCTTGCGAACCTATGCGTGCATAATGAAGTCTTTTCGCATAAGTGACTGCAACACCTTGTGTTTCTAAAGGGTCCGTCATAGAACGTAAGGAAGCGTCACATTATTGTCTTGTGCTTATAAGAGAAATAATGTCTTAAGTGGTTTGCTATGGACGTGTGCCAAAATACCCCTGTGACATGGCAAGAGACGCTCAGCCGAAGCAGCTGTGTACCTCGATAGCCAGGCTGAACCCACAAGTGCCATGATTACGTGGCAGCACTAACTACAAACTACAAAGCCCTATCGGTAGGGTCATCACGCCAACCTAGCGTGTGTGAGCCAATGCATACATACCAATAATGATCATTCGCTTGGCCCTCTGCGAGGTGCATACTCGTGATTTCCGGGCTCGGTGACTATCATTTTGCGACAAACTGCTCAGTATTGAGTTGTTTTTTTCTTTTGTCTTGAAACGCTGCCGTTGCGAGTGAAAGAGTGTTCGCTAGGGCCGTGCAGCTTTTATTATCGATAAAGCGGCAACCCACATAAGCCACCGACTTTTGGCGACCATGACATTAGGGGAAATGAAAGTGCGTGTCTGCTTCGCGGTGCCACTGTGCCGTGAACTGAATGAGGTCTGAGCAGGCTTTTAGAAACTTCGTACTCCTCCATCGATCTGACTCGTACACGGGCAACGTGAAAAAACTGCTGCAGCGATACGTGACCAACGCAGACCGTTGCTTCTTTGGAAATCGCTGTTTCTATTTCAGCGTTACTCCTTACTGTTCGCGTGTGGCAGTAAAAAAGGACTACAGTGCCGCGTGTCTTTCATATGCAAGACGTGCGCCAGCCAACACATTCAAATTTGTTGAAAGGCTGCGCTATACAGCGGGTGTCCCAGATAACATTAACCGAGGTTTAAAAAATATATTTGCGCGTTAGTGGAGGACATAACTAAATGCATCTTTTTTGGTCGCTCTATATGGAGTCATCTACACTGAGAAAGTGATTTGGCGTTGTTGTCTTATAACCTTCTCAGCGGCAGCGCACTACGTTAGAAGCGCTGATCGTGCGTCGTGCGCTTAGAGCACAGACATCGCGACGTGCAAGTGGGTAGTCATATGCATTTGTCATTATTGTTTTTTTTATTTCTTGATAATGCGGAAAAAATATTGCATAGGTATGGGAAGATAGGAAAGTTCGACCTGGACGTTAACTCCCTTAAATCCCTTAACTTTCCCATTGGAAGTTATTTCTTCGAAATTTAGGTCTTGTGCAGATAAATAATTTACTTCGACCATATACGAAACTAAACAGAATACGAAAGAAATATAGACTTGGTCCATGAGTGGATAAGAATATGTATTTAGTCATGTGTTCCTATCGTGCTGCGGCATATTTTTTTAAACCTTGGCAAAAGTTAGCTCAGATATCTTTAAAATATAATAAAACTATATTCTGGGGCTCTGCGTGCCAAAACCACGATGGGATTATGAGGCACCCCGTAGCGGTGGGCTCCGGATTCATTTAGAGCGCCTGGGGTTCTGTAACATGCACCTAAATCTAAGTACGCGAACGTTTTCGCCCCAATGGAATGGGGCCGCCGTGGTCGATGCTCGAACCCGCGACCTCGAGCTAGCCAGCGCAATGCCATAGCCACTGGGCTACCGCGGCGGGTAGCTCGGGCATCTTGTAAACACATTTCGGCTATTGTATTTCCTCCCGAGGAAACAACCGCACTTTACTTAGGAGTCACTAGAAACATTCCTGTGCTTTTTTTTCAGCTAGGAAATGTTGAACGCAAAAAAAAAAGAAAAATAAGGAGGTGAGTGCGACAAAAAAAGAAAAAAAAAGGAAAGAAAATGTGAAGCGAAACTGAATAGCGTGTCTGAACGGTGTTGGTACCATCTTTTGTGCCCCTTAAACTTCGTAGTGTCAAGAGCTGGTGGCGTAACAAACTTTCCTCATAAGCCATACTCAGTTGTCGGAAGTCATGCGCTTTCAACGGGTAAGCATTCTTTGGCGAGTATACCCCGGAGAAACTGTGTCTGTCCCATAACGCCTTTTAACTAAGAAATCAGTGCCTAATTGGTCAAACTAAGACATTAAATCGTTAAAATAGTGTAACTGCAGATATATGGAAGCTTGGGCGAGTTGGTGATTCAATATCGACATGTTTGCACAGCGCAAAAGACGAGGAGTGAAGGAAGAACACAACACAGGCGCTGACTTCAACTGATCTTTATTTGCGAAATCGCCAGAACTATATACATGAGCAAAAGTAAATAAAAAGTAACTTTTGCATTAAGTCACACGTGAACCCCTATTGCATCACAGACAGATACGTGATTTCGTGTTTTGTGAAGGAAATAGACGGCATGCTGATGCAAAGGTCGCCCAGCCGCTGTATCTTGTCAGCCTCTATGATTTCACGTGTAAGCTAGTCTCGGTGTTCGGAAATTATGATGCAGTTTTCAAGTTCAGGGTCACAATGGCAGTCTCTGCACTGAATGCCAAGATGACCTTGCACGGCGGTATAAACACTGTGAAAATGCTCTTTCAATGGTCATTTAAACATCTGCCTGTTTGCCCAACGTATTTCTTTCCGCAAGTCAAGGGAATCACGTAAACCACACCCAGGGTGCATGCTCCAAGCCGCTTCCTATGGTTAGTATTGCAAACATTTCGTCGTGTGGCATGAGGATCCACACGCCTGCAGAGCAGTGATAATATTTCCGGGGCAGAAAAAACAACTTTAACATCCACTTTACTGCCTATCTTCTTCAAGCTGTGCGAAATGATTTTGCAAGTAAGGGAGCAGCGCGACTGGCTTATTGTCTCTGGCAGCACTGTGAGCTGGTGCTTTGTCTCGCAGCTTGATTAATATCTTTTCTGCGACAGAAATTAACAAAATCTCGGGGTACCCAGCATACGTTAGGCGGGGTACTCCGAGCTTTTACTGGGTACCCCGAGATTTTGTTAGTTTCTGTCGCAGAAAAGATATTAATCAAGCTGGGAGACAAAGCACCAGCTCACAGCGCTGCCAGAGACAATAAGCCAGTCGCGCTGCTCCCTTACTTGCAAAATCATTTCGCACAGCTTGAAGAAGATAGGCAGTAAAGTGGATGTTAAAGTTGTTTTTTCTGCCCCGGAAATATTATCACTGCTCTGCAGGCGTGTGGATCCTCATGCCACACGACGAAATGTTTGCAATACTAACCATAGGAAGTGGCTTGGAGCATGCACCCTGGGTGTGGTTTACGTGATTCCCTTGACTTGCGGAAAGAAATACGTTGGGCAAACAGGCAGATGTTTAAATGACCATTGAAAGAGCATTTTCACAGTGTTTATACCGCCGTGCAAGGTCATCTTGGCATTCAGTGCAGAGACTGCCATTGTGACCCTGAACTTGAAAACTGCATCATAATTTCCGAACACCGAGACTAGCTTACACGTGAAATAATAGAGGCTGACAAGATACAGCGGCTGGGCGACCTTTGCATCAGCACGCCGTCTATTTCCTTCACAAAACACGAAATCACGTATCTGGCTGTGATGCCATAGGGGTTCCGTCCTACTTAATGCAATTTAGTTATTTTTTTAATTACTTTTGCTCATGTATATAGTTCTGGCGATTTCGCAAATAAAGATCAGTTGAAGTCAGCGCCTGTGTTGTGTTCTTCCTTCAGTCCTCGTCTTCTGCGTTGTATAAAACATGTCGGTAACTGCAGAGATCGGTAGCTTTAGAATCAATAAAAAAAGAGAAAAGAACTGGTTGCGTTGCTGTCGCCTCGACATAGTCAATTGAAGCAATAAAAAAGTATAAGAAAACTGATCATGACGGCATGAATTAAGGAATGAAGATGACTTCGCGACTGCACATAGACATGTGTCAGCGAAGTAGAACCCACGCAGCTTCCTGGCTATCTCAGCTCCACACCGTTCGGTGCACGCATGCCTAGCTCAGCCGAGAATCGAGAAGGAAGAAGATGACGGAGAGGAAAAACAAATAGCTACGGCGGCGCAGTAACGACGAGACATTCAACTCGAAAGAGAATCAGGTTCCAAGCATCCAGAGGAGAAATGCACGTTGTCTGAATCAGAATAAAACGTTGCGCAAAACGCAGCAAAAGAAGAACATAATCCCCGTGATTCTATGGAATGGAATTGCGCTTGGAATGTGATAAGCAACAAAAAGTGCTACATAAATTCTGAGAATTGTCTATTACTGCGTAAGCATTCTTTGACTACGGAAAAAGCGATGGTTAGACATGCATAAGCCAGCAACATAATTAAGCAAAAGCGAAGTAATAGCCGAGCCAAAGAATGCTTACGCATTAGTAGGCGGTTCTCAGAATTTCTGTAGCATTTTTTGATAACGTCGAATGCATTCGAATTCATGCCTCATTGGACGTGTAAGCTTGTACAGGCACCTTCAAACGAATAACTGAGTTGTGTTGGCGCCTTCGCATCGTGTCTGCACGTTATTCCTCTCTTCTTTATCTGCTTCTTGTCTTTCGACATTCTTCCAGTGTAGGCCAGCGAAGTGCATTCTTTGTTCTAATCGGCCTCACTGCTTTTGCGTACCCTTTCACCTCTCTGGTTCTCTACAAAAGTCCAAATTTCAGTGAATGCGTTGAACGTTAACGCATTCAGAGAACGTGCTCTCGATCGTGTTTCGCCGCACAGGCGTGATTCTACTCATCACGCCACTGCAAGGGCCGAAATTGACTACTGGGTAAAAAAAAAAAAAAAAAAAAAGCTTTGCTGCCCGAGAGTTTAGGGACTAGCGCAACTCAGAAACAGCGTGCAGATTCACCGCTTCGGTTGCGATTCAAGACTGGAACCGCCATAATCGCTATCGGAAGTCGAGGCGAAAGGATTTCCGAAGGCGCTCTCCGTGCCCGGCCGATCGCGAGAGCGAAAGGGTTAGGAAGGAAGTCAGAGGGCACGCTCTGCGTCGAGGTCCGACGGTCGAGCGAGGCGTCGGGGCCGGAGTCGTGCTGGTAGGGTTAAGTGGGTCATCCCATCGTCTTTCTCCGGAGCGCTTTGTTAGCGCAGGCGGCGCCCGCTCTGCGCCGAGCAACAAACGTGCTCAATGGTGGGGAAGGCCAACGGGGAGGGGCCCGTCGTTGCGTTCGGCGCTGCGCGGCACCTTGGCGCGCTCTGCTTTCGCTTTCTGCCCGGATCCGTTATACCCAGTGCGCACGCAGCGCTAACGCGTAACTGCAGTTCGCCGGCAACTCACTTCCTCCAAGAAAGAAAGAAGGAAGGAAGGAAGGAAAGAAGGGATGAGCCGTTGAACGAACGCCCGCTTTAGCCTTTTATGTATATTCCTTCTCTCCCCCCTCACTGCCCGCTCGGCATTCCCCGACCCTCACCGGCGCTGGTCGACGGACCAAAAAGTAGGTTGCTCCCTCCCTCACCATGCGCGGCTCTGCGGCAAAAAGAAACGCGTGCAAAAGCGTGGACGTATAGCGCTATACGCACACAGGCGGGCTGTCATCGAGGAAAAAGCGACATAAAAGCTGCCCATGCAGCCGCGCGTGTTGGCAGTGTTACGTCACTTGCGCTTGCATCGCTGCCAGGGAAAGTGTATACGCTAAATGCGAGAACGATCACGCAAGATGTCTCCTGGATTTCTCGTGCCGGGTGGATGGGTTTTCTTCTTTCTTTTTTCTCCCGGGCCATTTCTTTTGGCTCTCGCAGACCCGAACAAAAGTGTATGGTATGTGCCTAGTATTCGCAGCTTCGAGGTTTCCGACCTAAACCGCATTTCACGTTCCGAAACTGTGTCACCTGTGCTGACCAAGGCATCGAAACGCGAGGTAACAAAGTTGAGAGGGGGATCTCACGCATATCGCGCGTTAAACACTGAAAGGGCTTTAAGAGTTTCCTGTATGTGTGGTTCACTCGGAGGCCATCACAACATACAGCGCTGTTTTATGCCTAACAAAGGTTGCCGCGCTGTTATATTTACTGCTTTACCTCCAGCGAGAGTTTACTATATAGGTATTATTTGCTAGTAATGTGTTACGTATGTTTTTAATGTCTGAAGTTAAGCTATTGACAATATGAACTTGAGAATATGAAGTTTTATAGTGTGTTCAGCAATGGCGTGATGCATACACTACACTCTAAGAACAGTTTACACCCTTTGGCTTGCCCCTTCTGCCACACAAAAATAATCGTCATCTGCCTTGATGCGTTTCGTTTCTTTATCTCTGCGAGCCCGGAACTTTCCAGTAACGAACGGCACGCGCGTTATCAGCATAGAACAGTTTACACCCTTTGGAGTGCCTCTTCTGATAACGCGCGTGCCGTTCGTCACTGGAAAGTTCCAGGCTTGCAGCGATAAAGAAAGGAAACGCATCAAGGCAGATGACGATTATTTTTGTGTGGCAGAAGGGGCAAGCCAAAGGGTGTAAACTGTTCTTAGAGTGTATAAAACAAAATTACACCCTTTGGGTTGTATTTTTCAACACAACAATAAACGTCATCTGTCTTGTCCGCATTTCCTTTCTTTGACGCTGCGAGCCCGGTTCTTCCCAGTAACGAACGGCATGCGCGTTATCAGCATGACATAGCATTCCCCACAGGAAAGTAGCAGGCGCGGCGTTTTCAAGAAAGGAAATGCAAGCAGGGCAGATGATTATCGTTGTGTAGCAGAGATACACCCCAAAGGGTGTAAGTTTGCCTAAGAGCGTACACTCTTAGAAAAGTTTACACCCTTTGGGCCTTATCTTGTCCCACAACAACGCTCTATGAAAAGTTTACACCCCTTTAGTCGTATCTTGCCACACAACGATAAACGTCATCTGTCTTGTCCGCATTTCCTTTCTTTAACACTGCGAGCCCGGTACTTTCCAGTAACGAACGGCATGCGCGTTATCAGCATCACATAGCATTCCCGACAGGGAAGAAGCGGCCGCGGTGTTTTCAAGAAAGGAAACGCAAGCAAGGAAATGTCGATTATCGTTGTGTGGCAGATATACACTCCAAAGGTGTAAACTTTCTTCAGAGTGAATAATTGCCATCTGTCTTGCCCGCGTTTCCTTTCGTTAACGCTGCGAGCACGGTACCTTCCAGTCACGAACGACATGCGCCTTATCAGTGTGACGCAGCATTCTCGACAGGAAAGTAGCGAGTGCCGAGTTTTCAAGAAAGGAAAGGCAAGCAAGGCAGACGACGATTATCGTTGTGGGACAAATATACACCCCAAAGGGTGCAACCGTCTTAAGAGTGTAGATACAACCACGTGCCACGAAACATTCGCTACGTACGTCCACTTTTTGTTCTTTTATGTTCGTTCTGGAGTCCTTCCGTCAGTGTAGTACTAAGTGCAATACAATCATTAGATACAACCGCCGAACACGTCTATGTTTGCAAGACGCGTGAGATTACGATTCGTATTATTTCTTAAATAAGCAGCTTATATTGAGCCACGTTTTTAATTAGCACTCTTCGCTAATAAACTATTGCAGCAAGGTGGACAGCAGGGTGAATTGATTGAGGGTCGTGCTTCTTACACCGAAAAAAGGAACTTACACTCAAACAGGGAAGCGCACTGAGGAACCACTTACGCTCTCTGTTAATGCCCCTTTTGGCGTTGTAAGTAATATGAAACAGAACTGTAGTGCCATGCGCAAGCTTTAGGAATGAAAATCAATTTAGGAATGAAAATAAAGAAAGCGGAATGAAGACCGAGGCCGCCGTGACTAGTGCGTAGTTATTATTAATCTTCACACATAAGATGCGAGCCTTACCCACGCTTTGATAGTTTTACGTTTATAAGACGTTGGTACGACTGGACAATGCTTCACTTTCCCTAAAACCGTTTCTCCATCCCTAGTTTTGAGATGTTTGCTAAAGTGAAGATGTACCAGTTCTTAATTTGGTTTTAAGTCATTATTTGGCGTCAGTCGCTGCGGGAAAAATGGCAACATTTTGACAAATCAAAGGACAAGTGGTCGTTGTGTTATGGCATGGCAGCGTAAATAAAACGCTCCTCTTCTTACTTTCTATGCTGATCGGAGCGACCATTAAAAGAAGATCGCAATGAGATCGTTTCTGTTTTCTTTCTTCTTCTTTTTGTTCAACTGTTGGCTTGGCGCAAAATGACAGAAAACACACCCTGTTTAAGTGTACACCTAGCCACAAGTTGGGCTTTAGAAAGTGATAGTGCCCTGGTAACTATTTCAGACGTCATTGCACAAATAGAAGCAGTTCGTGTCCCTGCCATATTCCATCCAGCAAAGCGCACACAACAATGGCCACACAGTGTGGAAAGATTGCTAGTGTTTTCCAAGATAACAAACATTTGTTTCACAGTTCGGTGTTGTCGTATTCAGTGAAACCTCGGCAATGTTTTCTTTGCTACACACACCACATTGCCCCAATACCCATTCCGAAAGCAACAAAGCACTGTGCTGAATGTTCGAACCCAATCGCGGAAACAAAAACTAAATTATTAAGTGCATGCCTACGGTACTTAATAATTTTCATCTGGATAATGAATTTCAGCGCAGCATTCTGAAATTCAGCAAATCACATAGGTTCCATGGGATCAATCTCGAACTTAAAGTTCCGTGAAGCGCTCAGTGCTTCATTGCCCTTCTAACATGCTTTTTTTTTTCTTTTGCGTTTCACCCAGCACGTCGTTGATCTTTTCATGCATGTGTTGTGCTGTATACGTGCAAAATTACTTCGTTGTTTCAACATGCGCAGGAATTACGTTATCTTCTCACATGTTTCGAACAGCAATTTTTTTATTATTTGCTATTTTGTGTGTTTATACTTGATTGTGTGGAGCTATGTTAGTCCTTTTCTGTCCATGTAATTGCCTGCTGCTCTTACAACGCTTACTGCATAGTGGACGCCGAAGCCTCCTCAAGCGACAGCCTTTTGCATCAGTGTCTTCTTTTCGTGGAGAAGAACAAGATAAACTTCAGTCTTCAAATACCACAGAGCTGGCACTCACTGGCTTCTTCGTTGTAAACTGCTTTCAAAAATTGCGCGGAAACTATGGCCAATGATTGTCAATGTAAGCGCCTAGCGGAACGCTTCTAGAAGGCTATTCGCTTTATTTAAGGAACAATGCGCTTGAAGGCGTGTATTTGTTGCAGTGAGGATATATTTGGGTAGTGTTTGCGGTGTCATTGCGTAATTTAGTATAGCGAACAAAGCCGTTATAACCAGTCCATCTGTAGTGGTAGTATGGGTTGTTGTACATATAAGCGTATTGTTCGTTTCTCCGTGTAACGTTGCCCGGTGGCTAGCCCGTCTTTTTTTTCTTCGGCCTTCTAGCCCAAGGCTGCCATCTTACTGCGCACTTTTCAGTGGCTGTCACCCGCATGCTATCACACAACATTCATTTCTGTTCTCTTGGTGCGTGTTGTGCAGAGTTTCATTAGTTTTCTTTTTTTTCTTTCTCTCTCTCTCTCCAAGATAAATAAGTGGTGAGCTTCGGCACTGCAGTAGAAAAAAAAATGACATATGTCCTCCCATGATCCTCGGATAGAGCCTTTATTAATATTTCACCCTATCAACATCGGCCCTTCACGCCAAGCTAAGGAAACCGATACAGCGTTATAGTTAACAAAATATAGTCTAGGCACACATTTATCTTTTGTTCGTTCTCTCCTCTTTCCTTCGTAGCTTAAAGGTTTGGTTTGATAGCGCTGTGTCATTTTTCTTCCCTCCAGCTTTTTTTTTCTTTTTTTCCCTCATTGCTTCCTTTTAGCTAATATTCTGGAACATGCAGTGGGCGAGCTTTAGCGGTGGAACCTCCCAAGCTATTTTCTTCCCCTACGAGGACTTTTCGTTCGTAAATGAAAACTGTATACAGTAACTTCTCATGCGTTCAATAAGGCATTTTCGCTGCGCTCATTACGTGGCCTTGACGTCGCACAGCTAGGAAGCACTGCTACTACTTCATTAAAAAGAAGATATTTGTGTCGGCACTGATTACCAAATCCGTCAGTGCAATCATTCTTCGTTTTATGACCCGAGAAAGAGCTTCTGTTTGGAAAAGGTTGCGGTCCTGTGTCTTGACATACCACTCGAAAATAAAGAGCAGAAAAAAAAATCTGAAAGATGCTAGAGATTCTGGGGCCGCAGGATTCTGGCGACACACAAATACGTATACACCTGTTACATTGAGATGTCTTCGCCGTTTGTGTGGTTGTACGACGAACTAAGTCACACTGATCTACCTGCTGTTAGCATATAAAGCGCGCACAAAATCGTGTTTCGCTCGTGGTAATCGGATAGGCCAGCCGATTAACTCGAGTTAATAGCTTGCTTTGTGTTTCCCACATACCACCACGGCGACCTCCACGTTGCTGTGTACTGGAGCAGTGACTCACGGCGCGGCACCCACTCCAGTCAACAGGCAGAGCGGGCATGCATGGCTGTATAGAATCGTCACCAGCATGCCGGGAAGAACCTCCATGCTGCTTTCCGCCCGTCCATGGACTGCGTGGACAGCAGTCCCTCCACGAACCTTCGGCCACGAGGGGCGATCACTCAGAGCAGGTGGGATCTCGTCAGAAGAACCTGTGAGCCGCTCGTGCGTGAGAAACAGAAAAGCAAAAGCAAAAAAAAGATCTCAATTCCTTTAAAGTAATTGAGAGCTTTAGATTAGAGGGACGCAAGCGTTGAGTCTCCCTAATTTAAAGCTCTCTAATGACAGAACGGCCGGCGTGAAGGAGGAGATGCTACGCCACGGACGCTGCTTGTTCTGGTCACTGTCGTGCATTGACGTCAGATAACTTACGAGGTCACTTTTCCGGTGTGGATAACTAAGTGTAACTCCAGCCGCGGTGTATGCGGCTCCTGAGACAGCCTGTCTAATGACGGTGTACGCACTTGGCGAAATATCACCTGCGGTCTTCGAGAAGATTCGTAGCTTCTAATCGACTGGAGAAATGAAGGTCAAGAAGTCTGCGAAACGTCGTGTCATCAGAACTGTTGTAGAGCTCGACTGCCTCCCATCCAAGCCAAGATGGTCGGACTTTCATTATACCGGCTGGCAGTATCAAATTAGAATAGACACAGGAAAAGACAAGTACAGAGTCCGTTCTGCATTGTTTTTTTTCTCCTTTTTAATTCGCTTTATTGGTCTTTGATGACGATGCATTGGCGCGACACCTCAAACATCTGCGTGGTGAAAGAGAACGCAACAGTGTCGGCGGGGCACAACAGGCTGCGCGCGACAATCTCCGTGCGTGAAACGCGAGGCCAGTGGGGCTATCTGTGCTCACTTTCTCTCCAAACACAATGAATCACGGACGTTCAGGTGAATGTAGTGGTCTAACAAACGCCCTGAACGTTTCTACATTCAGAAAAGCGCAACACTGACCCGAGAGTAACAAGAATGTATTCATTCACGGGCTATCAGCTGAAGTTTGCCTGCGTGTACTTAGCCGTGACAACCTATTGTAAGCCGTGTGTGATGTCTCTGCTCGCGCTCACTTATTGTATATTATTAGGGGGAAATTATTTTTTATTCGTAACTATAAAGGACGGAATTCGAGCACAAACGTTAATGGGAGCGCTAATGCCTCATAATAATCGTTAAAAAAACATGAACGGGATCATTTGTTCACAACTCAAGTGATGATTACAACTGAGATTGCCGAGGTTTTTCTTTTTTATTGGCTACCTTCCAATACCTACACAAGATCATATCCTTACAGTTATGTTCGATAAAATATTATTCTCAAATGCCTTAGTTTAGTTCAGATATCGATTAGGTATGCTCGTCCTCTCACAGTATTCAGAATTGTGCACTCGATAACGCTTTTTAAGCAGTCGACGCATAGCGACATTGCTGGATTGGGATCGGCAAAATGAATAATTTTGGCGATTCAAGTCGTACGGGCCGTTTTGCAACTTTCTGGATGTAAAAAAAAAAATTAAAGGCTGTTGAACTACGAGTTCAAAATGTCGAGGTCCGCATCGCGACATGGTAACATTTGAAGGCGGACTACAATCAACCAGTACACACGAACGTGTGCATGAACACAGAGAAGGCGCTAATTTCCAACGACTACCATGGTCGTCGTGCTCTGTGGAGCAATTCGATAATTGGTGTCTTTAAGTTGAATATCTGCCCTTGGCAGAGACAACAAAAACGCCAAGTTATTGCTGCTCGCGCACTATGAACGGTATAAGTGGAGCGGTAATAAGACGCTTCGACAAATAAACAAAAAAATGCAAAAGGGAGAGAGGCGCTCGTGGTGCGCAAATCCTTCAATGTAAGCTACCGATTTCTTTTCTTGAGGGTGGCTGGCGGGAAGGGTTCAAATGTGAAGACGTGCAAGCTGTGTAGTAGTACTGTCTACAAACTTATCGGAGGTGGCGCCAATGCAATAGCTCTGTAGTTAAGGCCGCTAAATTGTCTGTGCGTTGCGGCTAAAAAAACCGAAATATATAAAGGCGAAAGGTGCAAACCGTTTGCCTTTATTTACTTAATACCTTTATTAACTTAACACGCTACAGCAAACAGTCGTCTCTGGTGCCGTCTTCGGAGGCTCGCACCAAACGATCAGCGGTATTCAAAACAGTTCCTCCACAGACGCCGCCTATCTGCCTTAGTGCGCAGCGCTAGCGAGTGCGGACAGTTCGCTATTTCACCCGCCAGTTCTTTCCAAGCATTGATTTGATTTTACCTTCATTATTGCACTTTTGTGTCGTTGCACGTTGTAGCTGAATATTATTTGGGTGTAGTGGGAATAGTGTGCGTTAGACGCAAACATTTTATTGAGAGGGAAACACTACACGCACCTTAATATTTTAGACCGCAAAAGTGGCGTCGTGGCTTTGAAAAAAAAACAAAAAAAATAAACAAGCCACATCCTCATTAAATTTGCGCCGGGCGCATGTTATGGTGGTGCGACAACAGAGATCTTTCGCTTAGCCTGATCACGCTCGAAGCAGGCGCACGAGTCTGTGCGCACAAACGTGAGTATGCGCGAAGTGATCCGGATTGTGCGCCTGTGCTGCTGCGTCGACCGGAGCCAGGAAAGGTGCCAAGGCGATCGCACGAAGGCCAACAATCGTGGCATCTTCCGACATTGGCGGGTACTCGGCCTGACGCGTGCCGGTAGAGGTGCGATGCCACCTTTCACTTTGCTTTGCTTCGGGCGGACACCAGCGTGCGCACCAAAACGCCGTAACATAGCTTATAGCACACGAAGGCGGCGCTCTTTAGATCCGTGCATATCGCTCATGCCTGACTAGAGAACTGTGAGGAGAGAGTGCAACCATGCGGAGACCTCTAGCGCCAACGCTCGAATGAAAGGCGCCCGTGTGGTGGCGTGCGCAGTTCCCTCCGCGTCGCCCAGCTCGCACACTCGGTGGTTTGAAACCTGACTCCGCATTGAGTGTGACGTGGCCAAAAGAACATCACTGGCGAACAGTCGGAGGCGTAGTCGACTCTGCGAGCACACTCCTGGTCTGTTCTATATACTCGGGGAAGCTAAGTTTCGCACCGAAAGCAGCATTATATGAGACAAGTGGGTAACTCAAGAGAGTACTGCGCGGGCTTCTCTTTTTTTTTTCCCTTTCCATTTTTCAGGAGTGCGACCCGCGTTGCATCCTCCGGTGGCACGGCAAGCCACCAGCCCGTGATTTGCATGAGTGCATGCCATTTCTTTTACACGTCCAAACGCTAACAAAGAGTATAGCAGAAACGCGTGAAAACAAATAAAGAAAGAAAAGAGCAACAAATAAGCGGCGAAGCAGCCTATACGCGGACCTATGTACAAATGGAGTGCCACTTTGTGCCCGTTGGTCGAACCGCTACGCGATACTTCTTGATTGAAAGAGGAGGGCGCTGGTGCGCGAAATGAAGCGTGGTCATAGAGTGTAGCCCTTATCGTTCGATACGCAACGCGCCGCTGTAACACCTAGGGGCGAAAACATTGCATTGCACCCGTGAAGCACCTCGATTGTTGTCTAGAGCGCCACTTCACTGTGGTTCCTGCCTTAGTGGACTCGGAGCCTCCATGGCGAGTGTGCTGAAGAGTAAGTACCTAAGAGAGTTCGCGTGTTTCACTTTTTTTTTGCTTTCTCCACCGCTCAAATTACTCGTCAGCTTTGAAAAACTATTCGTTTGGACAGCGCCCTTAGCGCACTATTTATCAGCCAAGGCGCACTGCTTGTCTATGAGGAATAATTGCATTGAATCACTACGCTATGCTTGTCGAATTACCGACATCTCGTGCTTTCTGGCTTGGCGAGAATCTAGTATACCTACATGCGGAAGCTTACGGCGCGATGTTACGCCCGCCGTAGACGGACATATAGAGATATCTCACCTTCGTTGTTGTGATAAAAAAATAGGAGGTGAAAGACCTAGATGAAGAACACGCTATCCGGAATTATGCGACTAACGACCTGTAAGTATCCTGTGCGCGTTTTGCGTCCCGATAGGAAGAAAGCATGCCTGCTCCCAGCGAGCGGTACTGATCGAGCCGCTTCTTGCTATGCTCTGTGCCATGCTCTGTGCAGTGCACAGCCGGAAGTCGACAACCGAGCTGCCTGAGTTTTTCCTCAGGATATGGGCTTATCGTGGGAAATTGCTAGAGAGTGATATAGAGGAAAGGCAAGGTTAAAAATACTGCTAGATGTTTTGTTTGCACAGTCATTCAAAGGCGACATTCTATTTTTTTTTCTTTTAGAAAGTTCTCGAGCGCACTTGGTCGGCATGCATGCAGTCACTTTCGCTCACTCGCGGTCCCTTACGGGATAAAATGTAAATTTTAAGTATATGTGACATTTTGTACTGTACATAGGCAGTCGGAACCCTAACTGTACAAACGCCCGAGCGGGCAGTAAAATTGCTAGAGGGTTGATGCAAGTGTCGCCGAGAGAGGGTTGGGAAGGTAAAGGTTATGGTCAAGGTTTTCGCTGTCGACAAAGCACACCAAAACGGTTCAGGAATCGCTGTTACAGTTTGCGCTGTCTTCAGTTCATGCGTGAGTATTAATGTCTTCCTCGAACGGAAAGAAAGACATTTTGCATAAAGCAGGTCAAGTGACAGATTGTGCAAGCGACGGCGCGAATTCTCAGCTGTGCATGTAATCTGCGCAACCGAGGGGACGACAGGGTGTGCAAGCGTATCTCAACAGTGTCGTCACCTTTGTTACGCACGCTGTAAGCTCGCTGGTTAGAAATCCAGCCATGGGCTGCTTGAGATGCCCAGTGTCTGTGCTTAAAGATGTGACTCGCAGTTTATGTGTTATTGGAAATGCTCCCTATAGAATTCTTACTCTAATCTACGTCTGCTCTACGCTCTCACTTTCATTTTTCTTTTCTCATGAAGTTTGAAAAACTACGCGAGAAGTTAGAGATGCTTTGAGGTGCAAAGAGCAAAGTATATAGTACAGAACGAGGGCACGAGATTAGCGGCACTCAGGACATCCAGCAAGGGACAGAGTAACCCAAGTCAACGTCGCGGCACTGTGGTTTCAGATAGCAAAAAAGATCCTGTCGAGGGGCACATTGGTAAAGTTGCATTCGAAAGGTACCCCTCCGACGCCAGCGGGCACTTGGGATGTGACGACGCCCGGCTTCCTGTCGGGGCCTTCGTCGCTCAGGGCCGCATGCTGCAGGGGCACTGAACGAAGAACGGGCCCCGGCTGAGTGCACGGGCGGAGGCGTGAGCGGAGGGAGCGACAGGTCTTACCGTGTGCACCTGCTCGCACAAAACCGCGCATGGTGAGAGAAGGAGGGCGTGCGAAACCGAACTCGGCGAGCGGCGAGGATGCACCGTCTACGCACAGCAGGGGTAGGCCGGCGGGGAATATAAAAGTATGCAAAATAGTCCCTCTGTCTGTCCTAGTGGTGCGCTGTAGGGGAGGCCCTCCGGCACGTGTGTGAGGCGTCGTCCCGGTATCACAGAAGCTCGCTATTGCTTGCGGGATATGGTCAGGCGTGGCACTGGGCACCGATGGCCGAGTGCCGGTACAGCGCCATGACGCACAGGCAGCGCAGGTGGATGTAGGCGCCCACGATGACGGCCAGGTGGAAGAACTGGTGGCTGTGGAAGAGGATGTCGCAGCGGCCCGGGAAGTAGCGCTCGGGCACGCGCAACGCGTACAGCGCCACGCCGATGAGTGCCACCAGCGACATGGCCAGGAGCCAGCCGTAGGCGAGCTCGAAGAAGGCCAGGTGAAGGCCATGTACTGCCACGAAGTGCACGCCGGGAAGTAGTGAACAGCTGACGGCCAGGCCCGTGAAGACTGTGGCCCGGAGCAGCCGAAAGTGCGGCCGGCCGAACTTCTCCCACATGGTCAGATTGATGGTGATCACGCACAGGGCGTAGCCCAGCAGAAGGTAGAATAGCTTGGTGCGCGGCTCGCACCAGAAGAGGAAGTGGATCCAGGGCGTGAAGCAGCCGGCCACGATGCTCACGATTCCGCAGTAGTCGAGTCGGCTGAAGAACTTGCCAATGTGCTCCGAGTGGCAGTGCATGGTGTGGTACATCGTGGACGTGAAGAAGCAGAGGAACACGCAGAAGAAGAAGGCTGCGAACACGGCCTGCTCCGCGAGCGGCAGATTGTGCCGCCACAGGAAGAGCGCGCCCGTAGTGGCGAACGCCAGCGAGCCGAGCAGGTGCGACCAGATGTTGCCAGTCTCGGTGTGCACGCGGAACACTGACAGCGCACAGGCGCGGAACGAAGGCAGCGGAGGCCTGTGCCCGTGGATCAGGTAGTCGTTGTCCTGCAGCCACTTGGGAAGCGCGCTGAAGTGGCACACGTCCCAGTGGGTGAGCGTCTTCTTGGGCTCCTCGTCGAGCCGCACCTCAACCAGGAACTTGCGGTGGGCGTCGGGCCGCCGTCCGTTGACGTCGAGCAGCGGCTCGCCAGTCCGCGCCGGGCTGGCCGCGCACGGCTGCCTGAGTCGGACAACGGGGCCGTCCGGCACGCCGGGGTCCGGGGACGGCTTCTCGGGCTTCTCGGGCTCGACGTCGTCCGACGTGTCGTCGTCCAGGAGCGCCGAGTCGGCCGCTGGCTCGGCCGGGTACAGCTCGGTGCGCGAGGGCTCGGCCACCTCGGCCGCGCCGTCCGTGTTGCTGGTGAACATCGTCCGTCCCGGGTCACGGCGCGCCGACGAGTCCCGCGCGCAGCAGCTGTCGACTGTCGCTGCCGACCCGCCGGCGGTGAGAGCGAAAGCCGCCTGGTCCCTCGGGTGACCCAGATCGGCCGAGGGAAGCCGGCACGCGCCGCTGCGTTTCCGGCATTTCCTCGTGGTCCGCGCTATCGGCGGGCTCGCCGGTCGCACATGGCCTCCGCCGGCGATCCTCTGGTCTGCGCACGTGAACCGCAGTCGGACCTCGGGGCGGCGCAAGCGCGGGTGACGTCACACCGCATCGCGCGATCGATGGGGCGAGCCGAGCACGGCAGACCCGGCTGGGCGACGGATTGATCGGTCGGCTTCGGCTGTGGCTCCATCCCAGCAAGACGGCAGCGGTGGCCGGCTGGCGCGACATACAACGTCTTAGCCAGACTCCGCGCACCAGTCAGATACATGACACCATTCCAGGCAGACTATACTTCACGAGACATAGAGAGCAATGAAAAAAGTTACTCGTTAGCTTGTAAGACTGTCCATACTGGTCGCCTCGTCACAGTTTTGCGGCTGGGTATGGCTCAATATTGGGGTCTCAAATGTGTTTGATGTTCTCTGCATGGTGTAAAATGTCTTCAATTCGCAAATTATAGTAACATCTACCGTAATAAAGCCATGCCATTGCAAAAGAAAACTAACTTCTTTCATCGCGCGTCTCCCGCCCGGAATAAGCAAGTCTGGTAAGGGAGCGCTATGTTCATGTGCGCTTCCTAATATGTTTTTTTGTTGTCTTGAGCCAGCGTGTTTAATAACATGAACTAAGCAGTTGGATAGGAATGCCTGGCCCCTGATATTCTCCGCCAGATATAAGCGCATCAATGTTTGTATTCTCCGCCAGGTATAAGCTCCTCAGTGTTTCATTGCTTTAATAACTTCAGTCCAATTTCAAGTCCCTGTGTAACCGCCAAACTCTATGCCTCCTGGGAAATAAAAATCTGCGCCTAAAAAAAAACTTCCATAAGTTGACTCAAGAGTCATTGTTCAGCCTGCCTTGGTGCGGTAGCTATTGATCTATAGTTTCGAGGACTGCTGCGGCGGTCGCCGCAAATGAAGCAGAGCATATGCTGCCTCACAAAATTGTGGCTTGCCAGCATAGACATTCCGCAGCTTAGCCGATTTCTGAATGAAACTGAGCCAGAGTATTTTTCACACCATGATGAGGTTGTCTTGGAGGCGTTAGCGTTTTTCCGAATTATGCTGCGATGCTGTTGAAGTGACACACTGTGAGAATGCGTGGTACCGGTCACACCCAGTGAATTATGCTAGAGCCCTCTGTGTCTCTGTATGCCCGACTCTTCCTTGTGATCGCTCAGGAACGGCCATGAAAGCCCGTATATTTTCCGACGCAGTAAACTACGGCAGATACTGCACGACCCGCGCCGTATATTTCAGCAGCGTATGGCAACCGTCCATCGAGGTGGGGTTTCTTGCTACTGTTGTCGTGCACATAGCGCCTTCTACTCATGCAGTAGCCATTCACCGCGTGTCTGATACGTTATGCTGCTCACCAACACGCAGAACCGGAGTGCGATAACGACCGTGACGAGGATATGCTCTCGATACGTGCTCTCTGAGCATACTGGTACGTTACTTGCCGTAAGTCGCGGGCTTTAGACGGCACGCAATTTCGCGGTTGTTTTAAATCAAGCTCAGGCTTACCTTTGATCAGTAAGGTGTTGGATTGGGCTAGTCCGTTAGTTTATGGGGTGAAAACAGCGCTAAATGCACGCACAACTTAGGAGACGAGTCCGCGCTTTATGTGCTGTTTTCATTGGGATTGCATTGGGTCTAACAAAAGGTCTCGTATCCGGGAGAAGTGAGGGCGCCAGCACCACAGGCCATTCATTTGCGCAAGTATAGCGACCTTTCTCTTCCGAGGAAGATTACTAACAACAGGCTGGCGTCTGCAAAAGCACTGCCGCAAAAAAAATATGCCAAGCTGTAAAGTGCTGTCCTTTCCAGACAGCGTGAACGAGTGTATGCACATTCATGCTGTCATGAACGCTTGTTTTGATCGATATTTATTTCCGTTTGTTCAGCATGTTTAGCATCACTACTTGATTTTATTCACGTAAATTTGCTGATGACCTTTTGCTTGTTAAAACAGAATAAGCTGCAAATGAATTCTTCCAAAACAATATATCTGATATTTGTTCCCACTAATAAACCACTTGACTACAATGCAGCTATTCTTTTCGACGATAGAATGATAGGACAGGTAAAATGTCAAAAATTTGTCGCAGTTTGTTTCCAAGAAAATTTGGCCTGGAACAAGCGCATCGACAAAATTGCTATGGAACTAAGCAGAACTGTTGGTTGCTTATACAGGCTGAGTACCCTGGTTCCTTGGTTCCTCCATGGTTGAAAACTTCATTGTACTACGCACCTTTATATTCTCGATTAACCTACTGCGTATTATTTTGGGGCACTTCGCAACCGTGGTATATATATATATATATATATATATATATATATATATATATATATATATATATATATATATATATATATATCATCTTTTATAAAACATTCTATGTTAAAGGCAAACCAGATTTGTATTACTGCAAGTTGATGCAATACATTAAACAAAAGCAATCACAGTATATTCTGAATGTATTAACTAGTCTGCACTACAGCTTTCGCCAATATAATGAGAATACCTAAAATAAGACCCAAATTACGGAAAACAACAACGCAGTTATCGGGCACCTACACTACTAAATCGCCTGCGCGATTTTGGTGATTAAATTATGGAAGGTTCGAATAAATCATACGAAACTTTTCTCATTGCGAATAATATTGAGTTTGATTCGAACCGTGGTATACATTTTCCGTCTTTCTTCTTTTGTTTTCAGGGTATAGTTGTAGTTTGGAAGAAAATGTATCTTAAGTGTATTGTGGCGGATTTTTATATTTCTTGTAGACATTAGCTTTTTTATTTCTACGAAAATAATGTTCTGTATCGCGACACTCCAGTTGATTTCGGAATGTCTGTATAGAAGGAAGGAAGGAAAAAGTGGAGAAGGAAAGGTAGGGAGGTTAACCAGTTTAGCTTAACCGGTTTGCTACCCTACACATGGGAGAGGGATGGGGGAGATTAAAGATGGGGAAGGGGGAGAGGGAGAGAGAGCACATAGCACAGCACACATCGTCCGTTGGAGTCCATCAATCTGGCATGGTACGCGACATCACTCTCACAGGCGCTTGTCCAATCCCGTCTCTTTCAAAAACCGAAGTAGTCCCTTGGTCGCCTTCACCTGCGATGTCTTCTGCCGGCGGCATGTGAAAATCGTGTCGAGGGACAATGGTCTCCTGTCAAGGCGCGCTAGAACAGATGCCAGGGACTGTCGCTGAAGTTTATATTCAGGACAGTCGCACAGAATATGTTCCAGCGTCTCCTCGCAAAGACAGGCATTACAGAGAGCGTTGTCGGCCATTCCAATGCGGAAGGAGTAAGATTTAGTGAAATATATTTGTGTGCTGCGTACGGCCTGCGTACTGAATTGTTGTAGGAGCAGAAGCCTTTGTTCAGGCCACATGGTCTTTACCTTCTGCTTCCTGTCTGTTGTAAACCGGCGAAATAAAAATTAATTCATTGAAATTTCAGGTTTCGCGGTGTTTTCTTTAGGCAGATTCAGTGACTGGTATTCCAGTGTGTCGCTGCATGTGAAGAAATCAGAGTAGTATGATATGATTTAAAAACGCAATGAGGTGAGTGATGGCAAACCAAGACGCATGTATTAAACCATGAAATATTGATCAGTTCAGTTCAGTTCAGTCTCCGTTTATTCTTCATTCAAAAAACAGTGAGCAAATTACAAATAGTGCGCATACGTTTCTCACTTTATACGAAATGCATCTGCGGCCTTTCGGGTAGACTGACGCACGCGTTATATCTTTAGACTCTAATGATTTAAAGGAACACTGTGGGGCATGACCAGCATTCCGAGGGGTACTTGACCAAACAACTTTTTTGAACGGGACGCGCAATGATTTCGCCCTTTCTACGATGCACGGCATTGTCCCTGCCCTCTCACAACGATGATGGCACCTAGTCAGCAAACTTTGTGTTTCCATTAAAAGTGCCGCAATTAGCACATGACCGGGGTAGTTGGAGAAGTATGCGAGAGGCCTTTGCCCTGCAGTGGGCGTGGCCAGGCTGATGATGCTGATGCTGATGATTATGATGCTGCTGCTGCTGCTGCTGCTGATGATGATAAAAGTGCCGCGAGCTGGAAAGCCTTGCATTATCTCGTATTCGGGGAAAAGAAAAATGTTCTGGTGCAATTACTTTTCTGTCAGTAAAGCAGTCATGCTTAAGTAATTTTTGCTGTCTGCGGATGACTAATACAGCGGTGTTTTTGCAGCGTTCATTAGGTTCCGTGGCTCGTTTTGTAACCGCGACATTAACTTAACTTACAGTGGTCCCTGTTATGGAGCGGGAGTGCACTCGGCCGCTAGCCCAGCAGGGTAAGTCGCCGAGTGGACTTGAGCTCAAAACTAGTTCACCAAATTTCCGTGGTCAAGATGGCTCTATTAAATAGTTCATTTAGTATTCGGCAGTGGAATTGTAGGGGGTTCAATCATAAGAAGGCGTCTCTGCAGCAGTTTGTTAGAACGCATGGTGTCAAGCCTCAAGTTATCATGTTACAGGAAACACTGACGTCTAAAGTGACCTTAACGAATTTCAAAGCGGAAGTTAAGGATAATGAACCGGGCAGAGGACTCGCTACTCTCATTAATAGGAGGTTGGCGTATATTAGACATGATCTTCACATGGCAGATTGCAAGATTGAATATATTATGGTGGAAGTAATCTTAGGTCGGCAAAGGTCATGTCAGAGGAGCGTTTACCTGCTAAACCTGTACAGTAGCCCCCGGGACACGAAGCAGAGTTTCAAATCTCTCTTGACCAAGGCAACCAATCTGGCTAAGGATGCACCGTTGCTTATTGGAGGGTACTTCAATGCACCATATCATGTGTGGAAGTATGCTTATAGCACTATTAAGGGGGAGAGACTATGGCAGCAGGCACTAGACTTGAATTTAACTCTGATTACAGACCCCTCGTATCCCACCAGATGTGGCACGTCGACATGTAGAGATTCGACACCTGATCTCACTTTTGTTCGGGGGGTGGTGGATTCGTCCTGGTCCAATTCTAATATAGATTTTGGTAGCGATCATTACATACTTATGATTACTTTGGTAGTGGCTAATAAAAAGGAGCGCACATTCAGGATGGTTGACTGGGATGCATTTAGGAAAAGAAGAGCGCAGAGAATCGATGATGAGGGAAATGAGTTGACCTTGGAACAGTGGACTAGTCAGCTTAAAAGTGACGTTGAGGCGTCCACTAAAGAGGTTAAGACCGATATTGACACGGAACACATGGATAGTCGCCTGGCACATTTGTTGGAAGCAAAGCAGTCGATGTTAGCGAGATGGAAGGGTCAGAGATTAAATAGAAGGCTTAGAAAGCGTATAGCAGTGGTTAATCAGGAAATTGAAGACCATTGTGGGGTACTGTGCAAGCAGCAATGGGATGAAGTGTGCAATTCTATTGATGGTCGCATTAAGAGGGGAGGCGCCTGGAGTTTGCTCAGACATTTACTAGATGAGACAAACACTAAGTCTAATCAGAGGACTGTAATAGGTAAGCTGGTCCATCAGGCGTGTCGGGACTCCACGGAGCAGGAGTTGCTAAAGGATTTGGCTCAGAGATACCTTCCGTTGGAGACCTGGCACGATACACCTGATGTGGTTTTGGAATATAGTGGAGACGAAAATGCAGCTATGGACGCGGAATTTACTGAAAGTGATATAAGGATGGCGCTGCAGAATCTTAATGGTCGATCGGCGTCAGGGCCGGATGGCATTACGAATAAAATGCTGCGGAATTTAGACGATGGGTCAATTGAGTTCCTTACGCGGCAGATCAATTGCCTATGGAAGGAAGGCTCTTTCCCGGAAGAGTGGAAACTGGCAACTACTGTTCTGATACCCAAACCGGGGAAGGCCATAGGGCTTGAAAATCTCAGACCCATTTCCCTGACGTCGTGTTTGGGAAAAGTCGCTGAGCATGCCATTTTAAATAGGCTAACGCGTTATGTTGAGGGCAATGGGGTCTTTCCGCACTCGATGATAGGATTTCGGCCCGGCCTCTCGACTCAGGATGCTATGATCAGGATTAAGCATCAGATCCTTGACCGGCGAACAAGGGATACTAAGGCACTAATTGGACTTGATGTGGAAAAAGCTTTCGATAAAATCCGACATTCTTTCATTATACGGGTGCTATCGGACTTGAATTTGGGGCAGCGGCTTTTCAATTTTGTCAAGGCTTTCCTTACGGATAGAAAGACATGTCTCAGGTTTGGGGAGATAAAATCGGAAGTCGTTAAATTGGGTTGCTGTGGTACTCCGCAGGGATCCGTACTCTCGCCTATGTTATTCAATCTGGCGATGTCGAAGTTGGCTAATAGACTGGACACTGTCCAGGATATTGGCTATTCTATCTACGCGGATGACATTACTATATGGAGTGTCGGTGGTAGTGATGGAGAGCTTGAGGCTAGGCTGCAGCAGGTGGTAACGCTTACGGAGGAGTACCTGGGTCTCATGGGGCTCAAGTGCTCCTCTAAAAAGTCGGAGTTGTTGATCTTCAAATCTAAGAAGCTAGGTCGTAGGCCGAGGGGTTGGGTACCGGACATTGAGCCTTGCATTAGAATTCATACTAGGGAAGGGTCGGTGATACCCAAAGTTGAAGCAATCAGGGTCCTGGGTTTTGTACTTGAAGCGAACGGATCGAACATTAGAACCATTCAGCGTATTACCAAGAAAACGGAGGAGGCCATAAGACTTATAAGAAGGATCTCTAATAGGCATAGGGGTTTAGGAGAAGAAGGTGCAATGCGCTTAGTTCACGCATTTATTATGTGTAATTTCTCGTATGTGGCAGCTATGCTAAATTGGAATAGGGGGGAGAAAAATAAATTGGATGCATTAATCAGAAAAGCCATCAAGGCTGCGCTTGGTCTGCCTATGACTACGTCAAACGATATGTTGTTACGACTGGGTTTGCATAATACTTTAGATGAAATTGCTGAGGCTCAACGTTCCGCACAGAGGGAGCGGTTGCTAGGTACACCACCGGGTAGGTATATATTAGAGTCAATTGAAGAATCGGTGGCTGTGTCGCACGATAGGGCGCCCCTACACGAGTTGAACGTGAACCTTAGGGCAAATATCATGGTTCGTCCATTTCCGCGGAATGTGCACCCCGTGCACAATGTAGGGAGGCGGGTCGCGAGAGCTAGGGCTTTGTTGCGAGAGGCAAAGGATCAGGAGGAGGAGTCTGCGTTTGTTGACGCCGCATGGATTAATGGTAAAAATGCTTATTCGGTGGTGGTAGTAGATGGCAAAGGGAGCGTTAGAAATGCTGCTTCCATTTATACCAAAGATCCGGGGGTTGCTGAACAGGTGGCTATTGCTCTAGCACTAATTGATTCTAGAAGAGTTTTGGTGTTTAGCGACTCGCGATCTGCGATTACAGCCTTCTCGAGAGGACTTGTTGCGGAACCGGCTAACAGACTGCTCCAGGGTAGGGATATCACTTCGCATACCGTTACTTGGTTCCCGGCGCACATGGGGACAGTGCAGGGAGCCCCGCGTAACCTCAACGAGGTGGCGCACAGGGAGGCACGAGGATTAGTGTGCCGTGTACTCCCTGAAGGGGCTGGATCTCCCGCTCCTGAGTACAGGGACCAACTGTTAACCTACAACGAAATCACCAAGCACTATTACTTAGGGCGCAGGGCATTCCCGTTGCCACATCCTAAATTAAATAGGCCGCAGGCGGTTACATTAAGGCTTCTGCAGACACGGACGTACCCTAACCCTGTCATCATGAATAAAATTAATCCGGACTGCGGGGTTTCAGTCTATTGTAGTAAGTGTGGGGGTTTGCTCGATTTACAACACATGCTGTGGCGCTGCTTGGCGTTGGCCGGTGATGGTTCTCGAGGTGAACAGTGGTGGCAGCGAATGCTGCACAGTGAAGTGCTGGCGGACCAGCTCAGGGCTGTCCAGAGGGCCCGTGTGATAGCAGAGGGGCTCGGCCTCTCTGTACCGACGTGGGAGTGGCCCGCATCAGTCCCAGACTGATCCCTCAGGACCTAAATAAAGTTCTTCATACCATACCATTAACTTAACAGCCTGCAACTGTATATAACTTGGTGCCTTTCTCGAGTTGGCATGCACGGCGTTCGCAATGATAGCGCACTGCTGCGTTCCTATGCAGGCACGTACCCAGGATTTTTTTTCGGGGGGGGGGCCCACCACCTCCATCATCATCATCATCATCATCACCATCATCATCATCATCATCATCATCATCAGCCTGTTTTATGTCCACTGCAGGACGAAGGCGATCTCCAATTACCCCTGTACTGCCGCCAACGGATTCCAACTAGCACCCGCTAATTTCCTAATTTCATCGCACCATCTATAGTTTTCTGCCGTCTTCTACTGCGCTTCCCATCTCTTGGTACCCATTCTAACCCTAATGGTCCAACGGTTATCTAACCTGCGCATTAGATGACCTGCCCAGCTCCATTTTTTGTCTGGATGTCAATTAGAATGTCGTCTGTACCCGTCTGCTCTCTGATCCAGACCGCTCTCTTTCTCTCTCTTAACCTTATGCCTAGCAATCTTCGTTCGATCGCTCTTTGCGCGGTTTTTAACTTGATCTCAAGTCTCTGCCCCATATGTCAGCACTGGCAAAATGCACTGAGTGCACACCCCACTTTTCAATAATAATGGTAAGCTTCCAGTCAGAAGCGGGCAATGTTTGCCGTATGCGATCCAACCTATTTCTATTTTTCTGTGAATTTCCTTCTCATGATCAGGGTTCCCTGTGATTAATTGACCTAGGTAAACGAACTCCTTCACAGTCTCTAGTGGCCGACTGACGATCCTGATGTCTTGTTCCTTTGCCCGACTATTTATCATTATCTTCGCCTTCTGCATATTAATATTGAACCCCACTCTTACACTCTCTCAGTTAAGGTCTCCAATCATTTGTTGTAACTCGTCTGCATTGTTGTTGAATAGAACAATGGCATCGGCAAACCGAAGGTTGCTGAGATATTTGCCGTCGATCTTTACTCCTAAGCCTTCCCAGTTTAATAGCTTGAATTCTTCTAAGCACGCAGTGAACAGCTTTGGAGAAATTGTGTCTCCCTGTCTGACCCCTTTCTCTATAGGTATTTCCCTGCTTTTCCTGTGTAGAATTAAGGTAGCTGTAGAACCTCGTAGATATTCTAACGGGAAGGACGAGTCAGTAAGACGAGAAAGTATTTACAGATTATATTTACAACAACGGTTGCAGCGCTGACCGGTTAGATTCACAGCGCGAGCCCAGTTCGTTCTTCCTCCTCTTTTCTGTAGTGATGGCATCCACGCGCCTCGTTCAAACAAACAAATACCACACGCATGTAGCAATATTTTCCAAGCTTTTTACGTCAGCGTTCTGTACTCCTTGATTACGTAGTGCCTTTATGACTGCGGGTATCTCTACTGAATCAAATGCATTTTCGTAATCTATATAAGCCACATAGAGAGGCTTATTGTACTCTGCTGATTTCGCGATAACCTGAGTGATGACATGGATGTGATGCCATTGTAAAGTATCTCTTCCTGAAGTCAACCTGTTCCCTTGGTTGACAAAATCCAGTGTTGCCCTTATTCTATTGGAGATTATTTTGGTAAATATTTTATATAATACTGGGAGCAAGCTAATGGTCCTATAATTTTTCAATTCTTTAACGTCTCCTTTTTTGTGGATTAGTATAATGTCTGCATTCTTCCAGTTTCCTGGGACCCTTGCAGTCGATAGACACTTCGTATAAAGAGCCGCCAGTTTTCCAAGCATTATGTCTCCTCCATCTTTGATTAAATCGACTGCTATTCCACCTTCTCCTCCCGCTCTTCATCGTTTCATTTCTTGCAGGGCCCTTCTGACCTCCTCGCTAGTTATAGGAGAGTTTCTGTACCCTGTTCATTACTGTTTTTAAGTGAGGTATCGTGTCTCCTCTGAGTACTGTATACAGGTCAGCTTAGAATTTTTCCGCTGCTTTTACTATATCTTCGAGATTACTGATGATATTATCTTTTAATGTACACATCATGGTTTGTCCCAAGCCAGGTTTCTTTTTCACTGATTTCAGACTGCGTTCATTTTTTACAGCTTCTTCAGTCTTTCTCATGTCATAGTTTCGAATATCAGTTATTTTCGCCTTGTTGATCAGTTTTGACAGTTCCGTGAATTGCGTAACGCTGTGGGGCCGCCAGTCCCACACAACCGCGTAGCGCTTGACGTAGTAGTTCTGCGGAAGCCCGCAAGGTGGAGAGAAGTAATTATAAAAGGAAAATCCGACTTTGGTCCAGGGTTCAAGTCCCGCACCAGGACGAATTTTTCTTTAACTCTGAAGCTTTTCGTTCGAGGAACCCGCATGGGTTTCCTTTGTAGCAATTGCTACGAACAGGTGGATGTCTGATTATCCCTTTATAACCGCGTAGAGCGCAGGACACTGCGATTCTAGATGTACTGCCCCTCACGGCGAAAGGTTCGATAAGCACCCACTTAAGCCCAGCAGAGAAGTGGCTACGTAAGGCGGTTCGACCGATAACTGTAAAAGCGTCATTCAAAACAAGTAATTGTTCTCCACTTCCGGCAGTGTTTTCTCTACTTCCTTTTTAAATAAAAAGATGTTGATCCACAAATATTCTATATTCTCATAAACAACGGTGAACTTTTTTTATTATTCGATTTTCCTTGCAGTTTGGTTGTTGCCCTGGCTCTCTTCCTTAGTAGATCGCTTAATTTCTCAACTCCTTGTAATTTTCGTTTCCAGTTGCCAATTTTGCACGAAAATTGCTATACAATTAGGGAAAAATAGACGAGGTAACAGGCGACAGTCATCTTGCTTATGGGTTTAAGGGTTATTGCAAGGGTTTCATTATGGACGCTCTTTCACATTATATATCTTATTTCCCACCTTATATAACCCATATCACGTGTATATGGTTGCGGGCATCTGCCAGCCTCGCGGCGAGCCGTAACTCAAGGAAATAATGAAGCAAAGGGAAAAGTTAAACGCAATTGGCGTTTTCTCCGGCCGCAACTCGTTCCACGAGAGTACAGACCAACTCAGTAACAGCCGCATGCCTTTCCTGGTCCCAGGATCAGCCTAAACAAAGAAGGTTGAACTAACAAAAGCAACGGCTATGCGCGTGACGGTTGAATAGATGGTGACAACTGAACGCATCTCGAGTTAATCGCACGGGTGCGGTATATATGAGAAAACTGTCCTTCACATTACAAGAGATGCCGATAACTACCGCCATCTAAAGGAGTGAAAAAGGCAGCATAATGCTGACCGATTAATAGCTGCCAAGTCTCAACATTGATCTGGCGGCGCTTTAGGAATGCATGAGGAGTGGTGGCGTGGGTGGGGAGGGAAGGGGGGGGGGGGGGTATGCCACTTGATTTCGGGGGGGGGGGGGCCCGGGCCCCCCCCTGGGTACGTGCCTGTTCCTATGAGAGGAAACGTTTTGAGGCCAAAGGTGCTAAACCAATTTCTTGTTTTACCGTATGATGCTTCTGGATGCCTTTCGGCAAAGTATCGGCGAGCCGGGAACGCACCTGTATGCCTGCGTGTACTCTATGTAGTCCCTTGTACCTTTGCGCTGCAACATTTTGTGTCTGAACACAACAAAACAGGCAAGGGCACGTGTGCTTGAATGTCACCTTTGTTACAGCTGCGACAAATTTTTACTCACCGACAAAATGACATAATTCAAAAGGAGGTATATACTGATGCTTCACTCTTGGAAAAGCACTCACACGCACAAAAAAAAAATAGAATCAGAAAAATATAAACAACACGAAAGTTACACAAAAAGAAACACACACCCGTGAAGTGTCTTCGTGCTCTTGTGGAAATCGCTAAGCATAAAACTTTATGTACTTACTGTGACATGTACTACATGGTATGCAAGTTTCAAATTTTTTCTCTATTGAATGCTTATGCTCTGACTGTTTAGTTCTCTGAAAAGACGCCGAAGCATTCGTCCGCACTGGCACTCCCGTTAGTCCAACGTCACATCCGTATTTCTCCTTGGCCGAGTGACCGAGTGTATTAGGAGCCTAAACAAACAAACAGACGAACAGACAAACAGACAAACAAAGAAAAAACAAACACACACACACAGACACAAAACCCACTGCTGTCGCCCGATGTCGTCCGCTCTTGATGGTAATCGTGCCCGAAGGAGCTTCGAACGGAACCCTTCCGAAAGCTCCTGGGCATTCGATGAACGAATTCACCGCGGTTATGCCGTACACACGACGCCTCACCTCGTCGCGTACAGAGTGCACCCGGGTCCCCAGCGCCGGCAGATTTGGCCCGCTGGGACTTTTTCACTCTCTTGTTGTCCTTGCCTTTACGTGTCGCTGTTTTTGCCTCGGCGGCCGACAAGAAAGTGGAGCGTGCCAAAGCCATCGCCGTTCCCGCTCACCCCACCGGTGTCGCACGACCAACATGCGGGCCAAGGTTTGCTGCTGCCTCCCCTTCCACTCGCACATACTCCTGGCCCTTGGGCCCCCGCTTGCGTCGTGAGCCCGGCGCTGGCCCTAATGAATTCCATAAATTGGATGGACACCAGCGCGCTCGCGGCGAGTCCCGCTTTCACTGTTGCGAGAGCTGGCCCTGCAACCTCCTCGCTGCCGCCCCCGTCCCAGGGGCCATTTATTTCCGCCCCGGGGCTCGGGCTGGCTTTCTCGCTGCACTCGTTGTGTGCTCCTCCTTTCCGCGCGGTTGCGGGCGTCTTTTGTTCTGCCGCAGTCTCTGCGGACGAGACCGCGTCGCGTCGTTCGTCTGCACTCGCGCACTTCCGGGGGGAGGAGGAAGCTGAGCGGGCTTCTGGCGAAGACAAGGGAGTTGAGCGCGACACGGTTATTGAGCTCGTGTCGCATCTGAAACGGGCCACGCCTGACGTTCTGGAACTGGCTGTATAGAGCGTTAGCAGATGCCGATTTGCGTTGTGTCAGGCCAACAGGCGCACAGACGCGCGCATGTGAATATATATATATATATATATATATATATATATATATATATATATATATATATATATATATATATATATGGAGTTTAAGATGGTCATAGTTAACTTGGCCTATAGCATGGGAGTGGTGCCTCATGTTTGCACGTCGCACGTTCAGCATCAGTTTCACATCACGACGCTGGTCTATGCAACCCTGGCGACGTGATTACATGACGTCTCTTCGCGCTTCATCAAGCTAGGTAGCGCATTTAACCATATATGGTTAAATGCGCTACATAGCTTGATGAAGCGCGAAGAGACGTCATGTAATCAGATAGCCAGGATTGCATAGACCAGCGTCCTGATGTGAAACTGATGCTGAACGTGCGACGTGCAAACATAAGGCACCGCCATTCAGCTTTTGAAAGGTCATGCATCATGCATGAGTGGGTTTTTCGGTTCACGTAAATATTCATAACTGCGAGTCGGCCTAGTTGGAACAGATTCATCTTAAAACTTTTCGTGCGCAAACAAACAGGGACGAAGAATAGGGGCAACACAGGGACGAACGCTTTCTAACAACTGGTCTTATTTTTGAAGAACTACCTGCTTAAATACCCACAGATCTGCGCGATCTAGTCAACAGAGCAGGCCTATAGCGCATATGATACCCGCAGATCTGTGGGTATTTAAGCAGGTAGTTTTTCAAAAATAAAACCAGTTGTTACAAAGCGCTCAAGTCAACTCTGGCCAACAAGACACATGCATGCGGCTTTGTTCTCTGCTATTGAAACAAATTGTCAAGAGCTTCTCAAGTGGCTGCTCGGTGAACTAAAACCTGCTGTTTCCAGCCTCGCAGTTGAACTTGGTGTAAACCCATACTTATCATTGATTCCTGAAGCCGCATAAGTGTGTACGCACATGTCAAGCGCATACTACCCCTAGTGCTCCCTGCCAGGGCTCAAATATTGTCGCAGCACTGCGCGAATGAGGCAGAGAAAGAAGTAGAATGTGCGCGCCTTGGCTCGGCTGTACTCCGCGCCGGCTGGTCTTTCCCTGTGGCTTTCTCCTGGACCTTGTTTCCCTCTGTAAATAAACATTTTTCGTAACATCTTTGGTGAAGGTGCTGGGTATTGGCAAATTCCAATGCACCCCTCAGACAAGCGGACAGCCTTTGTAACACCTCACGGTCTCTGAGTTCAACGTTATGCCCTTTGGCTTATGCAACGCTCCAGCGACATTCGAGCGATTTATAGATACCGTGCTCCGCACACTCAAATGGGAAATTCGTATGTGCTAGTTAGAAAACGTCATGATATACGACCAGACCCTGAAAAGATAGCAGCTATTCGCGACTTCCAACAGCCACAGACGGTGAAAGAACTTTTTTGTGCCTTTGCTCATATTTTAATTTCTCACAGCTTGCCTCTCCCCTCACGTCCCTCCTGCACAAAGACACCCCATAGTTGTGGACTGCTGACTGCTAGTCTGCATTTCAACAACTGAAATTTTTGTTGACTTCTGGACAGGTGCTGCAGCATTTTGATCCGGAGGCGTCAACTGAGCTGCATATATTGACGTCAGCGGTGTGGATGCTGGCTCTGTGCTTGTTCAGATCTGCGGTGGTCGCCAGCCTGTCATTGCCTATGCTAGTCGGACATTTACAAAAGCGGAGAGCAAGTGCACCGTTACTGAACTCGAGCGTGTAGCAGTCGTCTTCGCCACTCAGAAGTTCCATCCGTATCTGCACGGCCGCCCATTCACGATATTGACTAACCATAATTCCCTTTGTTGGCTCGTTGAACTACGCTACCCGTCTGGCCGGTTGGCCAGCTGGGCGTTCTCCAAGAGTACCAGCTTTTCCGTACACTACAAGAGTGGACGGTATGTTGGTTGCCTGTCCCGTGTCCGTTCACCGCAAACAAAGGCTGACGATGATGACTTCGATGACTACCTAGTTTCCATCTCTTCCGAGTTTCCAGACCTTAGTACCTTCGAGAGCGAGCAACCTTGCGACCCTACCTTCAAATCCCTGCGGAAAGCTGCCCGCTTCACGGAGCAGACGAATCGAACCATATACCAACATGATGTCAATGTATGTCGCCGCTGATCACAAAAACTGGGACACCGTCTTACCATTTGTAACACCCGCGTACAATACTGCTAAGCATGAAGTTATTGGATGTGCGTCATTTTTTTTTTTTGCTGTATACGCACGCACTTCCCAGAGATTTCTGTACACTGTTCTACCTTTATCGTGTCAAGATCCTTCGATCGCCCGAACTCCGTGTCGTGATGAAGAAGCACGCCGAATAGTGCATCTTACAACGTTGTCCTCCCAAGGCCACAGCAAGACTCGCTACGATGCGCGGCATATCCCCGTCAGTTTTACTCCCGGTGACTACGTTTGGTTGTGGACACCTGTTCGCAAAAAGGTATTGTACTGCAAGTTGCTCGCCACTTACACTGAACCATTCGTTATACTCACTCGCTTGAGCGATGTGAACTATATCGTCGCCAAAGTGACGGCAAGTAATCGACGTTCACGTGCGACGCAAGTAGATTCACGTGGCCAGACTCAAGCAGTACTGTCGCAGGCCCCTTTAGCTCGCTCAGCGAGCTTCGTCTGCCCCCGGGGAAAATGTCGCAATACTGCATGACTGAGGCAGAGAAAAAAGTGGAGTGTGTGCCAGTCGGCTCGGCTGTACTCCGCGCCGGCTTGTCCTTCCCTGTGGCTTCCTACTGGACCTCGTTTTACTCTGTAAATAAACATCTTTCGTAACAGTATTACCTGCAAATTAATGACAAAGTGAGTACAAAGACGTCTTTTTTTGAGTCACTGGAAACACAGAAAACGTAAAAAACCGGGAGAATTCGTATTCTTCCGGTAGACACAACGTAAATCCGGAACATTTCTCGGCAATAATGTTGCTGGAAACAAAATACAAGTAGTTTGATGCGTGTACGTAGCTAACACTAACATCGGGACATTTTCGGAACCGGGACATGTCCGGAAATCCTAACTCTATGGATATATGGCATCGCGTTGCTAAGCTGGAGGCCGCGAGTGAACATATTGATGGAGGCGAAATGCAAAAACGTCCATGTACTCAAATCAGATCGTGGTTTTAGTGTACGTAATTCCTAATTTTAAGTTCTTTACACTTTAGTAAAGAAAGGGGGAAAAACGAGGCGAGAACTTAGCACCGCTAACTCTGTTAGTATGACAGAACATAGGTACGTAGATTACAACGTCTTGACAGCTAAAACCCCGCTATAGAACGTCTCGACGCGTAAAACCCCAGAATTTAATTTAGGGGCGCCAACTTTCCTATCTCGCAATGCATTTGGCGCGGGCAGTTTATGTCCCTGCGTCGCGCCGCGTCTAGCTTTCCACAGTGTTCTCTTCCATCGTTCGCTTCTTTGCGCATTTGGGCCATGAAATTTGCTCTTTCCCATTTCTTTGTCTCGTAGGGTATTTAGGGCAAGATGTGCACACCCGCAGTACAGACAGGCAGCAAGAAAAAATTTGACAAAACCCATCTCATGATGACTGTCGGCGTTAATGCGATTTGCATTGAATCAATGTAGCGACGAACCGTAATGCTTAAAACACCTTTGTTTACAATCTGTAGAGGGGCAAGTAGGCTAAGTATGTTATAATTCCATTATACACGCATGGCCCACCACGCCACTACAAAACGTGTGTCTACAACTTTGGACACCGCAAGGAAAGCTTCCCGAAACGCGGCCTTCAAACAGCATCGTTTTGTCCCACTGGTCCCTGCAGACTACAGCGTATGCACCTTAGCACGCTACAAGTCCTTCCCTCCACGTGGGCGTTCATTGCGCAGCGCGCTGATGCACCGGTTTGTGCTTGAGGAAGCCGTGTGGCGCAGTTTAGGTTTCTCCCAGTACCGCGGATAAAGAATCTTTTAGAGCGCAGCTCATAGGCGTCCGTTTCTGCGGCGAGCGTTGGCGTCCTTCGTAACCGAGCGAACGAGCACAGTGAAGGATGAAAGAGCGAGCGCGGAGCGCAGCGGGAGATGAAAGACGGTGATAGCGAAGTGAGTGCGAGGAGGAAAGCGGGAAGGGGCAGATATGGCGAAAACCTGGGAAGAAAAGCGTAGCGCCGCGCAAGACGGCCTCTGCGGCGACGATAGCTATGAGATGGCGCCAATTTAGCGCGCGTGGTCATTTCACCGATGACGCCACCGATACCATATATGGAAGCAATGCGCTACATCAGCGGAGGTCTGTTTGCGGCGCCTGCTGTCAAGCGCACCCGCGCGTCCCCCACGCGCTGACTCTCGCGATCTGTCGATTGGCGAGGCAGTCGCGCCACACTTCGCTCCGCTTGCAACGTGCCGCATGAGACAGATTGTCCACGACGCCAGCCAATATATCGCAAATAAAACACGTATAGAGCTGCGCTCAGATTTCACATTAGGGAGTATCGTAATCGTCGGTAAATTTTTTTTGTAACTGAAGGTCGGGGGGAAACCTGTTAGAAAGACACGAACACTCCAAATGAAAAAAGTGGGTGAAGTATCCTAATGCTAATCACATTACTAACGACTTGGCGCGAGAACGAACGGTGCCTGTCGGCCAATTGGACCGCGGGACGACATTGCGAAATCCGGCGACGACAGCGTGAAACGCGTGCCGTCAAAGTGCGCCAGCTCGTCGTCTGCAGCTGGACAATTGCGCGATAAGCCCGTTGCTGCACCGACGGCTCTCGGTATCGTCAGTTATCGTGGTATAAAGTCGGCGTTGCAAGAAGCGGCCCAGGCGCCGCGAAGCGCTGCTTTTAGTAATTCAGCGGCTTTTACAGGTTCATCAAGGCTTACGTAGGCAAAATGCAGAAAATGAATGCACTCACTTTGCCGCGAAGTAGCGCCGGCGACAGCTAAGCAGCAACAACCACAAAATGTTTTCAACGAACTAAGGAAGCAGCGAAGGGCGGACAAAGAACGTAAAACTGACGTATGAGCGCGTTTTACGTTCTCGTGTCCTTTCTGTGCTTTCTGCGCTGCTGCTTCAGTATGCCAAACCAAAATAGCCCGTCAGCTCGTTCTCAACGAACTCGACGGTGCACTCTTCGGAATAGTCGTCGCTTTGCTACGCTTTGTCGTACTTACTCCGCTTTCGTTCGCGATACCTCGCCCACTCTTCACATGTGCTGATTCCTGCCTCGCCAGTGTTAGGCGGCTTCGCGAGCTATAGGCGGCTTTGAGCGCATCGCGCCCAATCGCCCCGCTGTTGCCATTTGAATGCTTCTCAGTGGCTATGGTGTTGGACTGCTGAGCACGAGGTCGCTGGATTGAATTGTGCCGAACGTATTTACAATGAGGAGCTAGACCAAGAAATCACCATAAGATAGGTCCAAGCTGCATTAAACAAGCTCAGAGAGAAAACCGCGGCAGGCCCAGATGGGGTCAACAACAAGATGCTTAGAAACCTCGATGACAACTCCCTTCAGCAACTAACGGCATTCATGCAAAAGTGCTGGAAGCGGGGGGAGATACCCGGGGAGTGGAAGAAAGCAAATGTAGTCTTCATCCCCAAACCAGGGAAACAACTCAAACTGGAGAACCTTAGGCCAATATCGTTAACTTCCTGTTTAGGCAAGTTCGTGGAGCACGTCATACAGAACAGGCTCAATGGATACCTGGAAAGTAAGGAGCTCTGCCCAGACAGCATGGTTAGATTCAGACAACAACTATCCACAAACGACATCATGCTACAACTCAAAGAACAAATATTGGAAAGGAAGACTAGTGAATCGAGAGTCATAGTAGGACTGGACGTCAGCAAAGCATTTGGTAACGTCAAACACCAAGCGATCCTGTCACACCTCAATTACCTAAATGTAGGAAGCAAGCTATACAACTATATCAAAAGCTTCCTCATGGACCCAACGGTGATCGTAGAAATTGGAGGTACAATAAGAGAAAACATTAAGCTAGGCAACAAGGGAACACCGCAGGGATCGGTGCTATCACCTACCTTTTTAACATTGCAATTATCGGGCTGCCAGAAAGACTCAAAAAGCTAGAGTGCCTCTGCCACACTATGCTGACGACCTCACCCTTTGGGTCGACAGAGGCTGGAGCGATGGCCAAATAGAAGGCACCCTACAAAGGGCAATCTGGAAAACGGAAAGCTATCTGATACCCATAGAGCTAAAATGTTCGCCGAAAAAATCGGAGATGCTAATCATGAGCAAGCAGCAGGTCAATATCCAGCTCCTGGTCAAGAACACCCCGGTCCCAAGGGTGGACAAGATCAGGATACTGGGTATGTGGGTACAAGAAAATGGGAGAAACACCAAAACGATAAACAGACTAGAAGTCACGACCAACCAAACTTGCAGGCTTATCAAGGGGATAGCAAACATAAAGGCGGGGATGAAGGAGGTGAACCTACTTAGGCTTTTCCACTCTTTCATCATTAGCAGAATCACATACGCTATTCCGTACTTCAAGACAACTAAAGCAGAGAGAGACAAGGTAGACATCCTCATCAGGAAAGGTGTCAAAACAGCCCTAGGTTTACCACCGTGCACATCAACCGAAACGATCCTCAACCTAGGAGTGTCAAGCACCCTAGTGGAAATGTGCGAGGCGAAACTCACGGCACAATATGTCAGACTAACTGGCAGCAAAACGGGCAGATCCATCCTTAGGAGACTGGGCTACCAGAGCCCAGAATCGCGAGAGAGGATAATAGCCATCCCCAAAGAAATTACCAACAGCTTAAGAATACCCCCCATCCCAATAAATTTGCACCCCATACACAACGAGGAACGCAGGAGAAGCAGAGTCCAAAGCTCCCTCCTCCAAAAACAAGGCGTAGTGTACACCGATGCGGCAGAGTACCTAGATGGACACTACGCTGCAGTAGTAGTGAGCGACAAAGGCGAGCTAATCTCGAGCTGTAGCATGAGACACTCTTCACTAGAGGAGGCAGAGATGGCGGCGATTGTCCTGACAATCACAAACCCATCAACCAGAATAATTATCACCGATCCTAAGACTGCAATTAAAGCCTATGACACCGGCAAGGTGTCCAAAGAGGCCGGCAAAATTCTGCAGGCAGTCAAGGAGAGGGTACCCGACGACCTAATTAGAACAATATGGGCGCCCGCCTATAGTGGACTCACAGGGAACGAGATCGCCAACGAGGTCGCCCGAGGAATCATACACCGGGCCCCAGCGCAGGCAGACTACTCCCTGTTCAAAAAGCGAGACTTAAGCACACACAGAGAAATTTTAGAACACTTTAGACTACTCAAAGCACAATTACCGAATGTGCATGTTTACTTGTGGTCTATGAGTAATGCCTTTGTAGCGCACTCTTTTGGGGGCGGGCTGCAAAAAACGCACACGCTTCAGGTTTCACGTAGTCCTTGTTTACTTAGATTCAAAGCACCCTCGTGATTTAACATAACTCGTGTAGCAGCAGAATTGTCGCTTTTGGACGTTTAACCTCATTTTAGTTAGAACCGGGTATCTCAGAATAATATTATAATGCGTTAACCAGGGCCTTTTTGTATGAACAGAAAACGTCATGCCTTAATTGTCCCCTACCGATTACCATGTTGTGCGTATTCTAATCTCTGGGTGTCTTATTTAGCATTCTTTTCGTTTTTGTTGTATTCACATTACTTTCATCTGTCCTCACGATGTTCGAGGCCGTACATAAATAAATAAATAAATAAATAAATAAATAAATAAATAAATAAATAAATAAATAAATATGCTGATCCACCGAATACGTTGAAATCCATGTGAACCAAAGCTTTCGCGAAGCGGTAAATAAATGCTGTACAAACCTGAAGGTGATGCGTATAATTGTTTTTATCGTTATCCTAGGCAACGTGTGATCTCATGCAATGGTTGCGTTTATGCACAGCACAGTAAGATCCCAATTTTAAGGCCATGCAATGTGTAGGCTTATGCATTACACCGTTCACAAGCTATTGGAACGAAATGCTAACAGCAGTTCATGCGGATGCACTTTGTGAGATACCGAGGTAGCGATGCCGTGAGAACGTATGAGATGTTTGACGTATCTCGAGGGAAGAATACCCCCCCCCCCCCCCCCCCCCGTGGTTGCTCAGTTGCTATGGTGTTGGGCTGCTGAGCACGAGGTCGCGGGATCGAATTCCGGCCATGGCGGCCGCATTTCGATGGGGGCGAAGTGCGAAAACACCCGTGTATTTAAGTGCACGTTAAAGAACCCCAGTTGGTCGAAATTTCTGGAGTCTCCCAATACGGCGTGCCTCATAATCAGAAAGTGGTTTTGGCACATAAAACCCCATAATTAATTAGGGAAGAATGCAAAGAAAGACAAGTGCGTGCACAGATATGTACGACACGTATGTAAATTTTGCGCCTAATGCTCAGTGCATGTACGCCTGCACGCCGTCACGAATTTCAGAGTATTTCCTCGCATTGCGACGTTTCGTCCTATTGTACATGTTATAATAGAAACTTGCTAGGTTGCTTCAGAATGAAATGCAGCCTCTCTACGACAATAAAAGAGCTGTATACGCCGTGAGTAGAAGCTGCCAAAATCCATGGCGTTACGGCAAGCTAGAGGAAGAACTTCAAAACAGCGGTGGCCACCAGTTTTTCGTTTTTGAGTCTGTTCTCTCTGGTACCATGCTCCCTCTTAAGATAAGAGTGGTCGCTCTTGATTGAACAGACATAATTTACGCATGTTTAGCTTAACTGACTGTTATTCTTTTAGTGCGCCTTGAAGACGTCTTAGACGAGCCCGTGCAAAGTTCCTTCGCCGCAAAATTATGAATGGGCGTCGTGTGCGATATCGACATCTCGCACTGGAGCATACGTCCCGCACGGCGCGCGGGGCACGCTGCTGTGATCCACGACTACTGCCAATTATAGCGGCATGCACAGAGGCTTTCATATTATATTGTGTGAAAAAAGATAAAGAACAAATGTATTATGTCAAGTCGTGGATATTTGTAATATCCTTGCGTTAAAGAACGTACGCTGGAGGCGCCCCTTCCTGCATGCTTTTCTTAAAGATATGGTAGGCGACCCTAATCCTTGACTTAGAGAGAGAGACAAAAGGGAAGGAAAGACAGGGAGGTTAGCCAGTGTAAATACCGGCTGGCTACCTTGTGCTGGGGAAAGGGGTAAAGGGAATAAAAGGAGAAGGAAGAGAGAGAGAAAAAAACAAGAAAAATTCACGCAGTAACGCGATGTTACACGCAACAATAGTCAAAGGCGGTCGCACAATTCACAGGCAATTAAAAACTTCAGCAAAACCCTTAAGGCCTTGAGTGTTGAAACCAGTCTGGACCAGTGTCCTAGAACTTTATCTTCTGTGAAGAGGCGATTGTCCAGTTTTTCGAGCGTGGTCACGAGCACTTTTCTTGGTACATTGTAACGTGGGCAGTCACAGAAGAGGTGCGCGATCGTCTCTTCGCAGCCGCAGGTGTCACAAGCAGGGCTGTCGGTGTTAGAGTTCGTTAGCTTAAGCGAGCGAACATCTTTCCCCTGGCCCGATATTTTTTTTTCGGTGTTTAAGGAAATACCGCGAAATATTAAATAAAACCACGTGACTGCGCTCGTGCTCTATCGTATTGCAGCGCGCTCAACCGTGCGTCGAGCGTATCGCTCATCCGGAACGTCGGCGCTTCCTCTCTGCGTGCCACCGCCAAAGATGCTGACGCACTGTGAAGCCGATGGACATAGAGCCGCGGCCGCTCACTTCGCCACGGTCCGCGCGTATTGTTTTTGCGCACGAACCGCGATTGAGAGCGCTGCAATACGGTAGCGCGTGAGCGCAGTCACGTGGTTTTATTTCATTTTTCGCGGTATTTCTTTAAACGCCAAAAAAATAAAGAATCGATCGCCACGCAGCACGTACGTTGTCACAAAAAATTGGATCGGTCGTTTGTGAATCCCCTCTACAACACAATGAAACACACCTGGCGCTAGAGCTATTACAAAAAATTGCATAACTAATCTTAGTTAATTAACTAATTAAGCGGAATATAAAGCATACTCCAAGAAGCGCCACATGACGGCAAACCGTTGGTTTCATTAAGCTGCGGCTAACGACTTTTTTAAAATCCTTGGCAAAAGTTAGGTAAGAGAGAGAGAGAGAGAAAACATTTATTTATCATCAGTTTGGGCGACTTCCTCGCAGGGTGGAGCCCTTATTTCAGGGCCCCATTGGCTCGCGCCACTCCGCGTGCCCGCCGGATCAGCCGTCGCTGCTCTTGCGGGTCTGAGCTGGTCAGCGCAGTCTCCCAGGAGGAAGGGGAAGGTGAAGGAATAGGGGAGTAGCCCGGAGGGTGTGGGCATTCCCAGGTGCAATGATATACTGTGGGTTTTGCTCCACAATAGGGACAGTATGAGGGATAGTGTGTGGGGTGGAAGAGGTGAAGATAAAAGAGGCAGGGAAATGAATTAGTTTGAAGTTGTCGCCACGCGACGGCATCTTCTCGATTAAGGGAATTATGTGGTGGAGGGAAGTGTCTCCTGGTGTCTCTGTAATATTGTAGAGTTTCAGTGTAGGTCATTGGTTCTGTCGGTGCGTCGTCTGGGTTGGACAGCTCTTCCAATGGCGCCCGGTTAGCGAGCTCTCGGGCTACCGCATTAGCGCGTTCATTACCATGGAGAGAGGCGTGTCCAGGTGTCCAGACGATACGCACCCTGTGTAACGCTGTGGGGTGTAATGATGTAAGGATGCGGTGTGTGTAGGGTGTCACCTTCCCTTGTGCCAAAGTCCTGCAGGCGGTCTGAGAATCTGTGACCACTGTGATAGGTCCATCCGGCGCCGGCATGGTTGAAGCGTGTACGATGGCTAGGGCAATAGCAGCCTCTTCCGCCGTGCCACTGTCCACAGTGTTGAGCGTGGCCGAAGCTCTCAGAATGTCTGCACTATCTAGTACGACCAGACATAGGGCGCGTTTCTGTGGGTAGCGGGCCACGTCGGTGTATAGGACTGAAGTGTTTGATTTGTCATCGCCAAATAGGCGAGCCAGGGCTTGTGCTCTTGCCTTTCGTCGACCTTTATGACGGTCAGGGTGCATATTCCGGGGAATTGGGGCCACGTGAATTTTGTTGCGAATGCTAAGCGGAAGAAGTGTGCGGTTTTCCTGTTGTGGTGTTCTTGGTATTTGGTATCCTAGCCGGGATAGAATGTGGCAACCTTGCATTGTTCGTTGCAGACGTTGCAATTGGCTGTTAAGATGACCTTCAACTAGTTCGCGGATGGTGTTGTGCACCCCCAGCCGTAGTAGGAGCTGCGTAGACGCATGTTGGGGTAGTCCCAGCGCTGCCTTTAGTGCCGTACGGAGGAGGGTGTCCATCTGGTGCATCTCAGTCTGAGTCAGATTATGATAGGGGAGGTGGTAGGTTAATCGGCTAATTATGAGGGCTTGCATGATTCGGAGTACGTATTTTTCTTTCAGTCCTTGTCGGCGGTTTGTAATGCGTTTTATCATGTGCGTTATTTGGGTAACTTGTTGGCGGAGCACGTGTAGGGTATGTGTGGCCTTCCCGTTCTGTTGTATGTGAAGTCCTAGCACACGTAGCCTGTCTACCCTTGGAATAACGTTGCCATTGAGATGCAATGTGATGGCTGGTGGAATATCGGCCTTGTTCCGTTTTTTCAGTACAAGCAGGAGCTCCGACTTCTCAGCTGCGCATGTGAGTCCTCCGGCTGTTGCGTAATCCTGAACTATATTTACGGCTTCCTGTAGTGCATCTTGAATGGCGCCGTCTGACCCTGTGGTCACCCAGATTGTAATATCATCGGCGTACAGGGCGTGCTGCACGTTCGGAAGTTTGTTGAGGAGCGGTGGTAGCTTTGCCATCGCCACATTGAACAGGGTGGGTGAGAGAACCGAACCCTGGGGAGTCCCTCTGCCGGAAAGTTTTATGATGTCCGACCGAATATCACCTAGGCCGATGGTGGCTGTTCGGTCAGATAAAAAGGCTCGGACATAATCATAGATGCGCTTTCCGCATCGGGAGGATGCAAGGTTGTTTAGAATGAGGTCATGTGAGACGTTATCGAAGGCTCCTTTGAGGTCCAACGCCAGAATGGCTCTTGTTTGAGCTTTACTTGGACCATCCACAACATCCTCCTTAAGTTGTAGGAGTATGTCCTGCGCAGACAGACCTGGTCGATAGCCGAATAAGGTATTGGGAAAGAATTGGTTCGCTTCGAGGTGAGGCTGGAGGCGATTTAGCACTACGTGCTCGAAGAGTTTGCCAATACACGAAGTCAAGGAAATGGGTCTGAGATTTTGGAGGGACAGTGGTTTCCCGGGCTTCGGAATTAAGGTGATATCGGCGTGTCGCCATTCCTGTGGAAGCGTTCCGTTTTGCCAATTGTCGTTGTAGTATGCAGTGAGTTGCCGTATGGACTGGTCGTCGAGGTTGCGTAGCAGTGCATAGTGAATGCCGTCTGCTCCGGGCGCCGTGTTTCGTCTTATGCCGTGTAGGGCTGCCCTCACTTCTGTCTCTGTAATGTTGCCGTCCAATTGTGTTTCTTCCTCGTGTGGATACTCTTTGTACTCCGGTCGGTGGCCTGTAGCAATGTATCTTTGTTGCAGTGTTTGGAGGAGCGCGTCATCATTCATTTGTTCTTTGTGGATGATAGTGCGGACTGTGTTCGTTGTGTGCGTTTTTGTGTGCGTTGGGTCGAGTAGTGCTCTGAGGAGAGACCACGTTTTTGAACTACTTAGTGTGCCATTAAGGCGGTCGCAGAGGTTGTGCCAATTGCTATTAGTGAGGCTGGTGGCGTATTCTTCAGCTTTTGCTGTGATCCGGGCGATTCTTTGTTTCAGCCTACGGTTGTGCCTCTGCCTCTTCCATCGTTTCGTCAGGCCTCTTCGAGCATCCCAGAGATGGAGCAGATGTCTGTCCACATCGGGTGTCTCCGTTGTTGCAGTAATTTGCTTAGTGGCGGCTTTAAAATCTGCTTGTACCTGTTGTGTCCACTCGCGTAGAGATGGCGGGTCGTGTTGTTCAGATTTGGTTCTGTTGCGCCGGAAAGTGTCCCAGTTCGTTATTTTAATTGAACGTTAAACACCCTGCACAGTTTGTTATCCATTATTTTACAGCGTGGGTCCTCGTTTTGTCTTCGCACTGTAGACCCGCGATAATACAGAGTATACACAGCAGCAGCCGTAGTCAAAAATAGGTTCGAATGCTTCCGAGCACTGCGAGGAGGAAATCCTGCTTCTCTAAAGGCAGCTTATGCGGGCCCATGTTTTGTTGCACTCTATAGATGAACCTAGAAAGATCTGAATTATCCACGTCAATGCAGGTTTTTTACATCGTGCGTACTGTGATACTACTCAGTGCGTCAGCAACCACGGGCCGTGAAACGAGGTTGATGATGGCCAGACCATTTGTCATAAAATATTTCTGACACTAGATTTTTTTGCTTGTCCTTTCATAAGATTAAATGAAGGTTAAAATACTTTGAACCTCAGAAAAAAAAAACTGGCAAGCTACGGAGCGCGAGGTATTTTGTTATGATACGTTTTTCCTATACCAACCAGAATCGTTTTCGTTAACCAAGAGGTGGATGCTTCATGACGTCATGATGCACTGGCTCACTGCGTTTCTGTGATCACTGCAACTGCCATGCAGCCACAAGAAACGCACTGACCACGGTTCATTTTTTGTGAGCAAAGCCATCATAACTGGCCTTGCTCCTATACGACGCCAGAAAAGTTTTCAGTTGTGTCATGACGTCAGGATAATGTCGATGACGCCAGGTCGAGCATTTCGAGACGACATCTGTATCAAACTAGAAGGTCTTATGCTTTCCAGCCTTCGTGCTCGCTAAATGTGGTCATTTTAGGTGTGAGAAGGTCGATTTTAACTTGGAAAATGTGTCAGTATGCTTTGACGCTCATTCTAAGCCAGCACCACTTGCGTGTACGTAACTAGAGTGGCAATGCGTCACAATCCCTGTTCTGTACACAATAGGCAATGGAATGTTTTGTTCACTAAACATTAATTCAATCGACAATAAGGGACCAGTTAGAAAAAGTGTTGCTGTCCCTACATCTGTGCATGGTTGTCTACGGGTAGGTTGAACTTCCTGCGACTGTAATAAACAGTCGCATGCTTTATATCCACGTGCGCCAAAACAGCGTTGCGTCTTCAAATAATGAGAATGAAGCGACCTTTCCCAGGGAAAAACCAGCGTGGGTCCAGCACACGGCTGCCGCGAAGACTTGGAGAAAGAAGAAGCCGCCGCGCTCGCCGACGTCATGCGTTGTTACATCAGTAGCCCTGCCCTTTTACGCAACCTTCACGCTATCCTAGTCCCCTCACGGAAAGTTGATCAGGCATCGTGGCTTCCTGGATGGGCGGCTTTGACCAGGAAAACACGCCGGCCAGTCGGGCGAGCGTGTCCGCGCCCTCCACGGGGCTTCCGAGAGACAGCCGATTATCGGCCGCACCGCGCCACCTGTATACGCACGACCAGGAAAGTGGCGGACGCTGCCCGGGTTACGAGTCTTCGATGCGAAAGTGTCGACGTCTCGCAACCTGCGCGTAACCAACTGGGCGCGCAGATAAGGACGGAGTGCTGGATAAGGGCTCGACCACGGGTCATGCACGCGCACGCTCGAAAATGCCCAGCGCTGCAGTAGATAGCAATCGCACTGCCGTCCGAATGGCGGGCCTTCGGCAGACATTGTGTAATACAACGCGATACCGCGGCGGAAGCGCGTGTTACTCCGTCTGAGCTGCTCATATATACAACTTTAGTTGGAGTATAGAGTCAATCGGAGGTGCACTGTTTGATCTGAACCATCGAGAAAACAGTTCATTCATATTGCGCGACTTTTACGGGAGCAGTCGGTTGGTCACCTTCGCGTGCGCTACGCATAGTATGCGTACGAGTATACAGCCACGAAAATGAAAAACATCGGCACCCGCCGTGGTGGCGTAGCGGCTGTGGTGTGGCGCTGCGAAGCACGAGGTCGCGAGATCAAATCCCGGCTGTGGCGGCCGCATTAAACAAAAATGGTGTTTTATGTGCCAAAACCATGATCTGATTATGAGGCACGCCGTAGGAGTGGACTCTGGATTAATTTTGACCACTTGGGGTTCTTTAACCTGCACCTAAATCTTAGTACACGGGTGTTTTCGAATTTCGCCCCTATCAAAACGCGGCCGCCATGGCCCTTATCTGATCCAGCGACCTCGTGCTTTGGAACCCAACACTATAGCGACTAAGCGACCACGGCGGGGGCCGCATTTCGACGCAGGAGAAATGCAAAAACACCTGTGTCTCGTGCATTACGGGCACGTTCAAGATTTCCTGGTCAAAATTAAACCAAAGTCCACCCTACGGGGGGATTCACAATCAAATCGTGGTTTTGTCACGCAATTCCAAGGAATTCAAGTAAAAAAGTAAAACCAGTTCCACGCCGTGAAAGCTGAGAAAAGAGAGAAGCTGCTAGTCGTTTTCTTAAGTTTGAACTCGTTTAGCGCGCTCTTCATGAAAGCCTTTTGCATCGTTGTCGTCGTTTTTCTAGATTCGAGCTTTGGTGCCGGATTGCGCACACACTTCAGGTGCGTGAGGTTGTGATCAAACCAAAGTCTATCACACACTTTGCAGCTGCGGCCGCACTCACGGTCGAGGAATTCTCTCTTGAACCGTCCATCGGCACCCTCCGTGGGAGGAATCCATCTGCGTCGACGTCTGCGCTCGGCCTCCTACTTTCGAAGTTGGGGGTTACCTTCCCTCCGCTGGCGCTTTGCTTGCGCTTCTCGCTCTCGAAGCTCGCGATCTTCGCAACGTCGGCGCTGCCGCTCGCGTGGAGCGGAATCCGTGGGGTGAAAGGACGCGCGCAGGCGAAACTCTTGCTCCTATACCCCTCTCGTCCTCCCCCCTCCCCCGGCGCGCGCTCTGCCCCCTTGTCCTCTGCGTGACACCGGACAACGGACGGCGAAGGCTCAACTTAGAACAGCTTCGCTGTTAAAACAGGCGTGATGTGTACCATGATTGCGAGAAAATCTTCAAGAAAAGAAGCACAAGCACAAATCGAGTTTCGTTGTCATGGCCCAAGGTCGAATAATGCACTCTGATTGCGGCAAAATCTTCAAAAAAGAAACACACACACACACATGAGCCCTATATCCAATAATCCCTCATGTACATACGGGGGTCACATAAAAAGACCCGTGTGTTCCCATATGTCATATGGGGTTATACGGGTTTTTCACATGGGATCCCCATATGACATTTTGGAACATACGTGTTTTCATAGAGGATCCCCATGCGTTCATATAATCATATTGGACTTAATTGTCCCATTTAATATATGAGAGCGTACCACTTGGTATATGGGACCCGCGTATGTCCATATGGTATTATTGGATATGATGCAAAATTTTTTTTTATCGATACGGAAGATATGCCGCCGATGATGCGGCGCTGCATGCCGGCCGTACAAGGCATGAGCGCAGGTCGTCCCAGGTGTCCTCGCTGTCATTTGTTACTCTGTGAGTCCGCTTATGGCGGCTGGTTGTGGAGCGGGAGCTGCTCATTTGTTGTTCTGCTGTTTATTAGATCACGGGTAAATAGGCCACCGAAGGGCCGGCTAACCCAACCAGTCGTGATAGAATTAATCGGACTACGGATAAATCCCGGGGAAGCTTTCTTTCTTTCTAAATAAACTAATATAGAACATTCAAGATGCATGTTAAATACATGGATGCACACTAGCCACACCCCCGCCTTTAGTGCTTTCTTTTGCATGTAATGCTGTACTTAACATATTTGATTAGAGCAGAAACCCTTATTTTGCTTTTATTCGGCACCGTTGGTCAGCTTAGATGCGTTTGATTACACCGGTACCTCTGCCATATGCCACCCATCATCGTCCTCTCCATTATTTCCCTCTAAGATCCGAGTAGCTAGGCACAGCGATGGGCTTGAAGTAACTCTATCATTGTTCGTAACGTTCTTTCTCCTCTTTAAAACTGGCACCATAAGGCTGTATATCCGCTTTCGTACATCTGAAGTGTCTTATTTTCTTGAGAGGTGGGAGGCTACCGTGGTGATGGTGCGCCAGCGGCGTAGCCAGAACTATCTTCAGGGGGGCGGAGGGGGGGCGGGGGGAAGGGCGTGACACGCACTTGATCGGGGACGGAAATCTGATGGAGGGTTTGGGGAGGCGGCTGGGCTGGCCGTGTACTAACACAGAAATTGCGGGGAGGGCAGTTGCCCGGTGTGCCACTCCCTGGGTACGCCGCTGATGGTGCGGGACCAGTGCTACTAATATTACGTGAGACTCCATTCCAAAGTGCACTGTTTAAAGCAAACCTTTCTCTCTCAACGAGAGAGGGCAATAGGTTCACAACTAGCGCGGGCGGAGAAAACTTCCTGATAGATCGTATAGCACATTTGTTAACTAAATTTCGCTAAATAACATTTAAAAATATCAGTGATAGGCCACCAATGTCAATTGGACACGTGTAGCTAATGGCGAGCTTGTAATAAATCGGCTTTTTAAACGAATAAAAAGCTTTTATTCAAAGCACGTTGCCACGAAGAGGTCCGATTTATTATTCGCGCGAAATCGAAACCGAGCGCGTCATTTGCGCGCCTCAACCACGCTTTAAAATTACGTCACACGGCAAATGCCATGACGTGAAACAATAGTACGAAGGCCTTGCGGTGACTAGATGCCATTCGATGAAAGACAGGCACTCGTTATGCAGAGCCATGTGAATCCGCTGTCGAGCGGCACCAATAATCGTTCGCTTCCGTCTTACGGGTCACAAGTGCCAACCAAATGAGAGCCGCCAGCCGAGGCAGCCTTGCATAGATAAGATTGGCGCTTCGGCCGGCGCGCCAAGGGAGGCCACACGTCACTCATGTCACCAGCTGACGTGACCTCAAGGCATCATCACGCGTGCTCCTGCAACCCTCGATTCCGGTTACGCGGTGCGAAATAGAGAGGAACTTCGCGCGCCAGCACGCTTTAAATAAGGGCTTTCTATCTATTTTAAAGCTTGATTAGTCACGAGCTCGTCATTAGCTGC